>NC_140179.1:8238999-8256499 GCF_963971535.1 Notolepis coatsorum | reverse complement strand
AAAGGTGGAATATTGCAGAATTTGGCCTAATCTGGACTGAAATTTCGTTTTTGGGTGGAACGTTTGGTGCACACGCGACCGGGGAGGCGGGGACGCTACAGCGTGTTACACACAACACAGCGGTGCTCAAGCGTCTGGCTGCTTCAGTGTTAACATCGTCAAGAAGCTAAACAATTCCACAATAAGCCCTCAATTCAGAGCAGAACAGTATCCTAATGACTTTTATGCCTCTGTGATAAGGTGTTTTGCTAATTCTGTCAAGTGTCAACGTTCCGTGGACTGGACCCGCAAAAACACTTGCGACACTATTGTGATTAAATAGCTATAACGTTAGGACATGATAGCTTCTAGCTAAATCTAGTGCACCCATCCATTTGTTTAATGCAAACGATTGTCATTACACACTGTCCTTTATAATCTAAATAAACTTAAATAGCTATGAAACGTTACAGTACATAGGACTATAGATGGAAATGATAGCTTCTTGCTAAATCTGGTGCACTCATCCATTTGTTTAATGCAAACGATTGTCATTATACACTGCCCTTTATAAACGAAATAAACTAAACTAAAGGTGCCTAAATTATGCATTACTATATTTCATCACAATATAATAGATATAGCTAGGTTACTGACATTGTCATTGTGATAATGTCAGTAGTAGCTAGCTGTATCTATTGTTTACACTTGAAATATGTATTTTTATTTTGTCACAATATTAATTGAAAAATATTGTGTAAAATTGAACTGTATTTCTGAGTTGCAGCACTTAAAAACATTAAATGGACTGTTATATCTTATTCAATTGTGGACATTTATTCATTCCCACGTATTAGACACTATTTCTGATGGTAAAATGAGCATAAAAAGCAAAATACAGAATTCTGAAATATTAAAACGGAAAAAATGGAATTTGGGAAAAAATAAAATGGAATTTGGAAAATAATAAAACGGATTTCATATGGCTCTACTATAGAGTTCTAGAAAACGTCCCAGAAAACACAATACCTGAAAGGGTTAAACGTGACAATGTTCCTGTGTCTTCTCATGTTCAGCTAAATGCTAGGAAGAGTTTTGCTTTAATCTTTAATCTATAAATATTCTATAATAATAAAAACATTTGGATTGGTAGTCCGATCGCCAGCCTTGTCCGCTTGCTGAGCTATATGCTTGAGTGTTGATCGAGTTATAGCTTCATCCGTCACACAGGACAACTGTTAGTAGGGCTTTGCGGTCAAGGAGGATGGCTGTCATTTCAGGGGGTCCCTCCGAAAACCATAAAGACCTGTTCATTCACTCGATCCTATACATACAGCATGCAGTCCTCTCGGTAGACCGCAGTGCTGGGTTCATTACAATAGCATCTTAATGATGGTTGCATTTGAATACAAAGCTTGTCTTTAGCATTTGAGTACAGTTGGATTGCCTCACCGCTGGGACTGCATACAAACCCAGGTCCATTCACATGCGTAATGTAAGCACATGCCTCCAGAGTGGTGAGAGTCTAACGGTTTGACTGGGCGGATTGGCTCACATCAAGTGGCTTAGAGATAGTGGTTCTCAACCTGGGGTTCCGGGACCCCCCGCAGGGTTCAGTGGTTCTCAACATGGGGTCGGGGGGACCCCCGCGATGTTCCTAAGCGGGTGCGTTAGTACAGTGAAAGAAGAAGGCTATTGAGAACATGGCTTTCTCTCTGCTCTGTTATTACCCTACTATACATGCTTTTAAAATGTATTTAGCATTTTAGCATTTAGCATTTTTAGATGATATATTAGATTTAGATTATTGGATTATTAGATTATATATTGCATATATTTAGCATTTTAGCATTTAGTTATTATTTATTATTAGATTTAGATTATTGGATTATTAGATTATATATTGTAATTATTTATTGTAGGGCAAAGATAACTGAGAGGGCATACATACCCTCATCTCGCACCTTGTTGCCCATAATATGCACATGTCCAGAGTTAATTATATTGATTTGTTATATTGTTTACACTGCTTTTTTACTACCTGTACGTCCCCTCCCCCATGCTGCTATGATGCCTGCATTTCCCCAAGGGGATCAATAAAGGACTATCTTATCTTATCTTATCTTATCTTACATACAGTATAGAATACCCTACATACAGTTATGGAAGTGGAACTCTGGACTAAATCATATGCAGCGACAGATGTCTTTTCAGATGGGGATCCCTGCACTATCTTATGAAATCAGGGGTCCATGAAAAATTGCATTCTGATGGTGAGATAAGGGAGACAAACATCATTAACACTTGATATAATGTTAATTGTGACAGTAGATTATTTCACACCAATTCTATATACGTTCAAGAGGCAAAGTAATTACATGTAATTGGGTTACGTTACTGTTGAAAGGGTAATTGATTGATTGCATTACTAATACTGCAAGCGGGTCATCAGAGTCTGACATGAGCGAGCGAGCTTCTGCTGCCCAGACCTGATTGACTGCAGATGCTGATTCAACATGTTTAACGAACACAATGGCTGCGTTTACATAGACATTGATATTTTGATAGTCAGGATACCAGAGTGTTCTGTATGAGTTGACACATATCCCGTTTAGCAATAGCCAGGATAAGTATCTTCTCCAGATCTTACCTGAAGAATAGAATAGAATACAATAGAAATAGAATAGAAATACTTTAATCATCCCAAGGGAAATTTGACACTACAAATCGCTCACAGTAAACATTTAGACATTTCGACGGAACAAAGTCACGAATAAGAATAACAAAACAAATAGCCTAAGAATAGGAATAGAATAGGCCTAAGAATAAGATAATAATAATAATAGAGTATGGACCGGGATTCACATTTCGTATGTTATATTATCGTATAGCTTACGCTCTGCTTGTAGTGGAACCTTATCCCTTTAAATCTAATTCTGAATAAAATTTCTCCACATGTACACACCCATCCGCCTGGCCACACCCACATCCGCTCCTCTACATAAGTGGGGACGTGGCCATACTAACAG
The DNA here is from genome assembly GCF_963971535.1 of Notolepis coatsorum. Taxonomy (NCBI): domain Eukaryota; kingdom Metazoa; phylum Chordata; class Actinopteri; order Aulopiformes; family Paralepididae; genus Notolepis; species Notolepis coatsorum. Next base: position 8,253,491 of record NC_140179.1, on the reverse strand, counting down.
CTCCTTCCCTATTTTCACCACAGACAAGTGTCTGTATACACCACTTGAGTTTAGTGTCGAAATAGTTGTTGGAAAGGAGCTACGTGGACATTGTATCTTATTTTTCTCTCTCTCGCCAATTTCCGAGAAAAGCTAAGATATAATGTTTGCACCTTCGGAGGGTTTGGACGCTCACAACGTCACCCTTCACCAGCGCTTCTCCATTGCCGCGTCCTCCGTGCGTCGTGGGGCGTCTCTGACTCCGTGGTCGTGGCAGTCGGATACGCCCGGGCGGTGCCCGGTGGTGAGTTTGCCTCTCCGAGGGGCCGTTGAGCCTCCATCTCCCGTGAGATGGCCTGGTTCTGGCCCTGGTTCCCCCGCCAGTGGACAGTCGGCCGACAGGCCGACAGCTCCTCTGGTGGCTGGTGATTTGCGACGCAGACTCTTCGCCTCTGCTCGCTCTCGTCGTAGGGCGGCGAGCTGCAGGGGCGAACGGCCAGGCTTTGAGGTTGTGCTAGAGCCGGACGAGAGACTGAGGATCATATGGAGGGGGCGAGAGCTCTCTTGTTCGATGCCCCAGTGGAGACGTATCATTCTCCCCTTCGGGGTGTGGCAGGGAGTGTTGCGTCTCCTTGGGGTCCCTTGTTCTCCGGTGTTGGGTTTTTTGTGGAGGCTGCGACATGGTGCACAGCATACCGAACGCCCCTTCCGCCGGGGTGCTGTTCTCAGTATACCCCTTAGGCGCCTGTCTAGTCCGCAGTGCTCCGGGCACAGGTCGAGTTATGCTTTTGACCTGTTGCCAGGATTGAGGGATCAACCTCTTTGGGGGTTGTCTCCCCGGTGCGCTGCCTGGCCCCACAGTGTTGTGGGGGTGTAGCCTCTGTGGAGTGCTTCAGGACGGTGTGCTGTAGGGGGGAAGGGCCTGCTCTTGGATTGGGCCCTGTCCGATATGCTGGCGATGTGGGGGGTGGTGTCACTAGTGACCGTTTGGTGGGGTCTCAATGTTGCGGCATCGTTGGCCTCACCAGGCCCCCTTTCCGGGGGGTCCTAATCCTCAGGCTGTTCCTGGGGCTGGGTCCTCCTTCGCGCTCCGCTGCTACGGCCTTGCCACAGGGTTGGGTTCTTGACCTTGACCCTGTTATGTTAGGGACTGTAACAGGTTTTTTTTTCTTCCTGTACGTTCCCTAGTGGCATGTGGGATGCGTGCCTGTGTAGTCGCGGGTTCTTCTGTGTGAAGGTAAGTCCCACGATCTGCTCACCCTGTGCGTTTGAGTTGCTAAACCCTCTTTGCACAGTCAGATCCGATTCCCTCCCGTCCCCCTCTAGGGGGGTCCGGGGGCTCGGGTCCTCCCCGGTTCTGATGGTTGTGGGGGGCCTCAGCGGGTACATTTGTCGAGCTTCCGCTCTGCTCAGCCCCTGTGTTCCACTATGAGCAGAGCGTAAGCTATACGATAATATAACATACGGTTATCCTATAACCATATGAGTATAGCGAGCGCTCTGCTCGGACTCACTGAGGACCCCGTGGTCTTCGCCTTCGGTGGTGAAAGACTTGGGAAGGAGCTGTTAGTATGGCCACTTATGTAGAGGAGCGGATGTGGGTGTGGTCAGGCGGATGGGTGTGTACATGTGGAGAAATTTTATTCAGAATTAGATTAGATTGAGGGATAAGGTTCCACTACGAGCAGAGCGCTCGCTATACTCATATAACTATGGTTATAGGATAACCGTATGTTATGTATATACATTCTAGTATAAAATATACAGTAAAGAAATATACAGTAAAAATATACAGAAGTGTACAGAAGTCTTCAGTAAGTGTAATATTGAACAATGTTGTTTTAAAAGTAAAAGATGGTAACTGTCACCCTGCGCTCAGTGATGCAGTGAGGCACAGTGATGCAGTGTAAAGTCTGATTGCTGTCGGAATGAAGGACTTCCTGTGCCGTTCAGTGCTACATTTAGGGAGTGTTAGTCTAGCACTGAACACTCTCCTTCTGTCAGCCAAGTCTGTGTATAGTGGGTGGGAGGGGTTTTCCCTGAAGATCCTTTGAGATCATTATTATTATTATTGACATTATTATTTTGCACATGCTATATTTTATGTTTGTATGCCAGTGGTGATGTACCAACAACATCTTCAGTTTCCACATCAATGTAAATGTGCCAGAATTAGCTAATAAGCTAGTTTTCATCTGTAGTCCCTGCCTACCATGCATGTCTTTAGGGTGTGGGAGGAAACTGGAGTACCCAGAGGAAACCCACGCGAACACAGGGAGAACATGCTAACTCCACACAGAAAGGCCCCCTGCTGGGGTTCGAACCCAGGACCTTCTTGCTGTGAGGCAGAGGTGCTAACCACTGTACAGATGAGGAAGTGGACCAGGATTGCGGCGCTGTTGGGAGTGAGTGAAGGGCGGAGGCGGTTGATGTTGCGAAGGTGGAAGTAGGCGGACCGGATGGTGTTGTTGATAGGGTGCTGTCGAGGATGACACCCAGACTCTTGACCTGGGGGAGGGGGAAACCAAGGAGTTGTCTATGGTGAGGGTGAAACTGGGGTGGTTGGTGAGTGTGGACTTGGATAATATATATATATATAATGCAATTAACTTATTATTTTCTGCCCAGGTATAAGTGCACATATCCTATAATCAAATATTAAGCATTTATAGACAAGCGTATACAGTTTAAAGCATAGGCATAACTGGTTTTGCAGGCATACTCAAACTGACTGGTAGTATATGAGTGTAATGCTATAAAATTATCCAGACTAATAGAACGTTTTCTATTAAATTCCATTAAGTTGTGTAGTGCTAATCGTGTTATATACCATGGGGTCTTTCACATGGGACTTACTTTCTCGTAATCTAGATGAACTTTAATTGTGACTATTGAACGCACATCTATGCCAAATTTCTGATTTGGCTCAACCAGACAATTATACGGAACTCACAGTATTTAACGTAATTAAAAGTTGCATCTCCTCATGTTGCTTATTCTTTGAATTAGACATAAAACATGTAGCCTATTATTATTATTATTATTATTATTATTGCTATTATTAAGATTATTAAATCATGTGGTCAGCCTTTGTTATATCCCACCTTTCATGTGACAACTGATCGCTGGATGGGGCAATATTCCCGTGGGTTGGTGAGGCGGGATAGTGGCAACGCTCCACTTGTGAAAATAGTTGTGGTCATGATATCACCTACAAGCTAAACCCCACAGAATTAACCACATCATCAAAACATCACACCCCTGTCCTGCAATGCCAGACAGTCCCTTTTCCACAGACGTTGGGGTGAACCCAAGCCCACCCGGCACTCTTACTATACCTGCTGACGACATAATGCTGCATCAACTTTGACCCCCCCCCCCCCCCCCCCCCGTTTGTACCTTTCACACAACGGCAAGGCGGAATAATGGGGTAATATTCCCGCCTTGAATGGGCAGAGTGAAAGGGGCTATTGTCGCATGGATTAAACTGCTCTACAGAGTGCTATGCCTGTGATCCACCACTAGGGGCAGGTTAGGTAACCATGGATGAATGAATGAAAAATGAAAAATGAAAAAAGTTCAAAATGAGTCAGAAGATCAGAACTTCTACTTGTGCACAATTAAGAGCCTCCTGACTGGTAACATCAGCTCACAGCGCCGCACACGACCGCAGCAGACTGCAGAGAGGGGCTCCATCAGCCGAACGCAGCAGTGGAGGTGGGCTTCCCACTCTCCAGGACATTTACACCAGGCGTTGCAGGGCCAAGGCTAAGGGAATAATCGAAGACTAGTCACCCAAACAACTGCCTCTTTGCACTGCTGCTAGGGTGACCAGGTGTCCCCCTTTTGGTTGTACTGTCCCACCATTTGAGAACATGAGTTTGAATATTTAAAGTTAGGTGGTAACAAGCCGGCTGCCAGTGCCAAGATGAATGTGGAGAGATATAATTCTGTATTTAATTTGTATTTATTTTGATTTAACCTTTATCTATTCGGTGAAGACGAGTTATTCTAATAAAAAAATTTACATTATCTATCTGTCCCACTTTGTCCCACCAAAATCTTACTGTTGTCCTGCTTTTGGACTTTTTGCATCTGGTCACTCTTAACTGCTGCAGTCAAGCAAGAGCTACCAGGGTCACATGGCCAGCACAGGGAGACTCAAAAGGAACCATCAGGATGCTCAATGTGGACTCACTGTAACATGAACTCATCCATTCTACACTCACTGCACACAACACCCTCATGCATGCACACGCGCTGTAAACATTCACATTCACGTTAAACACTTTTTAAACATTACACCTGTTATCTATGTATTACTAAAAGATTTGCACTACCTCTTCTACCTCATCTTTGCATTTTGCATTTTGGGTTACACTTTTATTATTTTTACTATTTTACTGTATGAATCACAATCTCAGGAGGCTCATACAGAACCACACGTTTCACTATAATGTATACCTTATCTGTGACAAATAAAACAAAACTTAAAACTTGAATGAAAGACTGACGGATGTTGTTGTTACGTATGCTAGCCAATATATCACCCTACTATGTTTACATGCCTTCGCCAAGGTAATATATGCATATTACCCAACTGCCTTTGCAGTCTGCGTTACCAATGAACCACTACCATAGCCTTGTGACATCTGACATCCAATGAGTTATGTGAAATGTCTGCTGTCTAATTTATAGTCTATGGTCTGTCTGAATGTACTACATTGTCTTATTGAACTCATATGTTACTAATGCACATGTCCTACCATAAATCAATAGTCCCGCATCCATTCGTTTAGTGTTGGTATGTCACTGCACAGCATGCATGCCAAGGCGAAGTCCTCCTACGGCGTTTCTGATTCTGCTGTTTTTTACAGCACGATACCCAAGGGGTTGGTCTGTAAGTCTGTCTGTCATGACCAATGGACCAATCACAGCTCACGCTGCCATGTGCACAGTACACAGCTAGCAGCGTGAATTACACCTCCAGAGACACACATCATCAACACAGAGCTATAAGTAAAGATGCAATAGAAAGCCAAGCTATACATTTTACAATGAATTGATAGACGTTTGTGAATGTGCATGCTTGTGTTACAGAATCTCGCGACCTGCTGATGCGTTAACGTTAGCAGCTAGCATCCACCAAAAGCTAGAAGGTCTACTACTAGGCTAAGCTAAGCTAAATTTGTCCCCCCAGCCCATATCTAAAAACATGGCTCAGCAGCAACTCAAATTGGTCTACATTGTCAGCCAGTCTGCCAGTGCTGTAACCCTATGGAGATGTTTACCTTCTTTGCAGGGCTATAACTTTTTAAATATTATAGCTATATCGACATTACTATGGCCCATTCAACATCGGGTATCTATCGTTCCGGATGTGGGAACATTATATTTTTTCATTCATACATTGTTGTGTTAATACCGTTGAGAATATAAGTGTTTTTTATCTCTTTTATCATAACTTGGTTTTTATCTCTTTTTATCATGAGTTGCTTTTAAGTGTTTGCGGATTTTTACATTTCTTTTAACATTAGTTGACTGTATGAGCTTTCAGGTTAGGTGTTATTGGGTGTCCTGTCTCGTGTAGGCCTACATGTCCATTCCTGTTTTTGTGCCTTTTTATGTTCCATGTATGGACCACAATGGAAATAAGCCATGGCTTTATTGTGTTTTATCCATTTGACCAGCGTGATGACACTGTTATTGTTTTCAAATGTTGTCCCACTGTTCTGTCAATAAAGTATTCAATCAATCAATCTTTGCTGCAATAAGGACGAGTAAATATGTTGTGCTGTCCATGGTTCACAAACAACAACATTCAGACGTGTGGTGGGTTACCAGCGTTACTAACTAACGTTAGCCAAGCTATTGTCAACGCTGGTAACGTTAGCGATGTACGTTATCCACATTGGGAACATAACATTACGCTAGCAACGTTAGTAACTGCAGTTCTCTTGATGCGAGAATCCTTTTGCATCCATGACAACTGTGTTTCCTAGCTAACGGTTGCACAGGGAAGCCACACCGTCTGTCTTGTTTGAAGACTTCAGCCAATGCATTGTGAACACATAAACAGCTCTTTCCCAAAACATGATACATTGCAAACATTTCTACATCAGAATGATGTGCCATATATAACTGTAGAAGTGTCCTTACAGGAAGGGCAGGCCCTGTGTTAGCCCTATGTCTCAGATTGTTAGCATTAAAAAAAACATTAAATTTACTTTTCAATGGTAACCATTCTCCACGATGATGCCAATCAACAACATTCTTTACATCTAACAACTTTATACAATAATGTTGCACTTTGAGAAATTGGTAGCTGTGTCCTATTAGCATGTTTATTTTTTTTAAACAATGCTTAGAGCAAGTCACTGACAAATAAACGGGTTAAACTCCTTGTTCTACAAAGCTAAAGATACATGTTGACTTCAAGACAAATGACAAACCAGACCCTCAGTCCTCCCTTTGAGGATAAGAACTGCAATCTCATTCAGATCATCTGATGGTCTGTCTTGTTTTAACTGTCAACCACACATATATATATATACAACCCCCCCCCCCCCCCCCCACACACACACACACACACAAACATACGGTACAGTTCAGTGCATGAAAGCACACAGTGTGCACTTTTGATAATTTGCACGTACTTCTGCATGTCTGCCTCACCACAGCTAAAGTGCCTGTGGTGCTGGCACACTTAACGTGTAAATAAATAAATAAATATACCGGTGGAGGTGGAGAGTGTGATGGTAGGAGTGTTTTGGTGTTGGCAAGAATCTGCTTGTTTATTGTTTACTTGTCTGAGAGGATTGTTGGTGCTGAGAGAGACTACCTGTGGTCGACTGGAGGTGGAAGTGAGGAAGAAGAGAGAGATAGAGAGGGAGAGAGGGAGAGAGAGAGGGAGAGAGAGAGAGGGAGGGAGAGAGAGAGAGAGAGAGAGAGAGAGAGAGAGGGAGGGAGAGAGAGAGACATACTATATAGAGAGAGATACATATATAGAGAGAGACATATATAGAGAGAGAGATAGAGATAGACATAATATATATAGAGAGAGATACATATAGAGAGATACATATAGAGAGACAGATAAACATATATAGAGAGATAGAGATAAACATATATATATATATAGAGGGAGAGAGAGAGAGGGAGAGAGAGAGAGAGACATACTATATATATAGAGAGAGATACATATATAGAGAGAGACATATATATAGAGAGAGATAGAGATAGACATAATATATAGAGAGAGAGATACATATAGAGAGACAGATAAACATATATAGAGAGATAGAGATAAACATATATATATATATATATATATATATATATATATATATATATATATATAGAGGGAGAGAGAGAGAGGGGGAGAAAGAGAGGGAGAGAGAGAGAGACATACTATATATATAGAGAGAGATACATATATAGAGAGAGACATATATATAGAGAGAGATAGAGATAGACATAATATATAGAGAGAGAGACATATATATAGAGAGAGATAGAGATAAACATATATATATATATATATATAGAGGGAGAGAGAGAGAGGGAGAGAGAGAGAGACATACTATATATAGAGAGGGAGATACATATATAGAGAGAGACATATATATAGAGAGAGATAGAGATAGACATAATATATAGAGAGAGAGATACATATAGAGAGACAGATAAACATATATAGAGAGATAGAGATAAACATATATATATATAGAGGGAGAGAGAGAGAGGGGGAGAAAGAGAGAGGGAGAGAGAGATATACATACTATATATAGAGAGAGATACATATAGAGAGAGAGACATATATATATAGAGAGATAGAGATAAACATATATATATAGAGGGAGAGAGAGAGAGAGGGAGAAAGAGAGGGAGAGAGAGAGAGACATACTATATATATAGAGAGAGATACATATATAGAGAGAGACATATATATATAGAGAGATAGAGATAAACATATATATATATAGAGGGAGAGAGAGAGAGAGGGAGAAAGAGAGGGAGAGAGAGAGAGACATACTATATATATAGAGAGAGATACATATAGAGAGACAGATAAACATATATAGAGAGATAGAGATAAACATATATATATAGAGGGAGAGAGCTGGTGAGTCACTTAGCGTGCGCACGCTGCCACACCTCTCAGTGTCTGCAGTATGGATATGTGCGTTGGATTCTTGCAATTTTTGTAGATCAGCAATGTGATCAAGTGTCTTGTGATCAGGTGATTACCGGAAAGCCACCAATCTGGGTCACCAACCACCATGACATAATAATAACCTTGCCGCCGGGGTTGAAAGTTAAACTCCCCACAGAGGCCACCTTTTCTACAGTATTATTATCTAATATGTTTGAGTCATTGAGATAATATGTTTGGGGCGGGCGGGGGGAGACTGACTCCCCATTGTTTGTTAAAGGGGAACTATCTTATAAATGGCCTTTTTGAGTGTTTAGCATTGTTTCCTAGCTATGTGAACTTATATTAATATGATCTATGTCTCAAAATTCTCATATTGGCGCATTCTTCCAATTCTCCTCTCACAATATCCACCCTCACTGAACTGAGTCATTTGAAAATGTGCGCGATTTGTGATGTCAGAGAGACACCGCTGCATGTTAATGAAGAGATACAAGATGAGCTGCACACAGTGGCTGGACCTGGACCTGCAGCCCAGGCTCAAAACGGCTCGAGATCTTGAGGTAGAAAAATGCTGTTTTTGAGGACTTGATTAGAAATACAAAACAATGAATAAAAAATATATATATATTACAGAGGTGTTCCATAGACTCACAGGAATTGTGTAAAAGTGCCCAAATAGTGAAAGAAATAGTAAAATAGTTCCCCTTTAAAACACATGTGCGTGAGTGTTGTAGCTACTGACCAGAGCATCTGAGTGTTGTAGCTACTGACCAGACCAGAGCATCTCAGTGTTGTAGCTACTGACCAGAGCAGAGCATCTCAGCAGCTGGGGCTGCACAAACTCACTACAAAAGATTTTGTATATTGGCAGACCGCATGACCAAAATGTTAGGCTGGTAAAGATATGCCTCCTAAAATGTCTAAACGGAAGTACAGGAGTAAAGCCTGTAGCTTTCCGGTTTCGACAAAACAATTATAGAAACGTGTGATTACTTACTTAGGCCTTTTATTCCTTTCGGAACATAGGCCATTGATGAAAAGTTTCCACCCCGTCTGTCTTGAGCCATCCTCTCCAGCTGTTTCCACGTCAGTCCCCTCGTCTTGAGTTCCTGCTCAGTGTCTCTTCTCCAGGGCCCTCATTCATCAACGTGTCTTACGCACAGATTTGTGCTTAACCTGTGCGTACGATCATTTCTAAGCAAAGAGTGGGATTCATCAATTTCAACTTGAACTTGACTTCGTGCTTATGTGTACTCACAGCTCGGAGCACACTTAGCTGACGCCCAGTGGTAGAATATATTATTACAACAAGGAAATGAGCTTCTGTGCATTAGTTTCAACACTGGCATGTTCTGTATGAACCGTAATTCATTATAGTTCATTGTAAAATAGCAACAGTAGTGTAATTATGGTCAAAACCCTATAAATAGCATTTGGAATAATAGATCTTTCTCTCAGAATGAATGCAGCATGGTTTATATAGCGTTATCGGAATATACGGGGTGTACTGACTGACTGCGCTCCGCGTAGCTCAACTCGTTATTATTTTGCGCACAGACCGCAGAAACACGGGAACGTTTTGATTATATTTAAAAGGCTTTACGTTAAACGAAACAAGTGGAATTTCGAAGCTGTAAGCAGAATACAAGTCATATGAACACCCACGATATAGTGTTCTTCCCCCTTTTTACTGTATAAGAAAGAATAAAAAACGCATTGCAATGACACCAGGGTGTATGTGTATTACAAAACCCTTGCAATAATGTGTCTTAAATGAATGAAAAGCATACATGCTCTGGACACAGAGCATATCGTGTGGGTGATATGACTTGTATTATGCTTACAGAATTCCACGTATTTAGTTTTACAATGTCAAAGCCTTTTAATGTAAATCAAAACGTTCCCGTATTTCTGCAATCTATGTGCAAAATAATAACGAGTTGAGTTCTAACAAAGAACATATTACATGCTGGTATGCTGATAGAGTAAACTATTATATGAATATGATATGATATAAGGTATACACTGGTCCGTCGCATACACTGGTATGCGCAAGTTACTGTTGCATTATGTAGGCTATGGCTGCTATTATATGTAATTCATATAGGCTACCTAATAGTATATGATTTTTAGAGGCATCTATTTTGTTGTCGGTAATACCGACAACAAAATAGATGCCTCTAAAAATCATATAGCCAATCGAACCCAACTAATAAAGGCATTCATATTACAGCACGGTTATAATGACACACAACCAACGCCAAACAGTGGTCAACGAACGGTCTTTATTAGTATTTTGAGCTGTCCAGGCAGAATTGCAGCAATGGTCTTAGGGAGCCGTTGATATCTGACATCACCGTTTACAAGTCCGCCTTTTATTTATCCCATAACACGCGTTGTGTCTTCTTGGTTCGACAGCAGTAAACGATCTCTGTGAAGTTTCTCAGAGTTCCGCTCGGGTCAGTCCATTATTTCACATCCCATGGGGGGTGTTTCATCACTTTCATGACCATATATGGATAATCATGCACGAGCATTGACGGTAGAACAAGGTGGTATTTATCAACACAGAGGAGCATAGGACCTGCGTACGCACGGTTGATAAATCCCAATATTTCTGTGCGTGCACAACTTCTAAATTCTGTGCTTACGTGTGGAAATAGAACATTTTCTACGTCACGTTGATGAATGAGGGCCCAGGTGTTTTTGGGTCTTCCTCTGCCTTGCTTGCCCTGTGGGTTCCAGGTTAATGCCTGTTTGTTATTGCGGTTTTGTGTCTTCGAAGTGTGTGCCCAATTGAGCTCCATTTTCTCCTGGTCAGCTGGACTCCACTGATTCTTGCTTGGTGCATTCCCACAGCTTGATGTTGGTGATTGTGTTTGGCCAGAAGTTCCTGAGGATACGTCTCAGACAATGGTTGATGAAGGTCTGCAGTTTATTGATGATGTTAGTGGTGGTTTTCCAGGTTTCAGAGCCATATAGCATTACGGATTTGACGTTGGAGTTGAAGATTTTGAGCTTGGTGTTGAGTTTGATGTTTCGGGTTTTCCATATCTTGTTGAATGTTGAATGTTGCTCTTGCTTTTCCCATTCTTGCTCTTACGTCTTCCTCAGTCCCACCATCCACAGCTATAACACTACCCAAGTATGTGAATTTGTCAACCTCTTCCAGTGTCTGGCCCCCGATGGTTATGGGGTTTGTGCTTTTATTATTGACTCTGATTACTTGAGTTTTTGGTCCATTTATTTTGACCCCAAGTCCAGCTGCAGTTGTTTCTAGCAGCTGGGTTTTGTCTTGCATCTGTTGATGGTTGTGTGAGAGTAGTGCGATGTCATCCGCAAAGTCCAGGTCTTCGAGGTGCTCCGTTAGACTCCACTGGATGCCAGTCTTTTTATTGGTTGTGGTTTGCCTCATGATCCAGTCGATGCATAGGAGGAAGAGGAAGGGGGAAAGTAGGCAGCCCTGTTTCACGCCAGTGAGCAATTTGAAGTGTTCTTGTGCACATCCATTATGTAACACTTGGCATTTCATGTCCTGATACATGTTCTTGATTATGCTGATGTATTTTTTAGGGATTCCATAGTGTGCCATGAGTTTCCAAAGCAGCTCGCGGTCTACACTATTGAATGCCTTTTCAAAATCTATGAAATTGACATAGACAGGTGCATGCCATTCTATGGATTGCTCGATGTTGATCCTGAGGGTGGCAATTTGGTCACTGTACAATCTACCGTTCCTGAAACCGGCTAGAAACATGTGAAGTGCACAATATTTCCTTCTTTAAGCCCTGCCACGGCTTTACCTGAAGAATTTACTACATGACCGGGATGTTCTAGCTTGTTTGCCGACAGGATTTGGGAAAAGTTTGGTCCGTTCAGAGGCAGCTTCCAGGGGAAGTACATACACCGGAAATTCTACCCCATAGACACTTTCGGCAGTAGTTCTTTACCAGGCTTTGTCTCGCGGAGATAAAACTGGGAATGCGGTTACCAAAATGCTAACTTTGGTTGAGGCAAAAAAAAGCAAGATGCATTTCACGAATAGCTAACGCTACATTCACTCAGCATCAGCTGAGACTTGGAGTAACGTTACTATCCGTTACTTGCATTGGATATAGATTCATTGTCGATTTCGTTGCTTTATTTTATTTTGCATGTTCGCTTAATTAATGTGTATGTAATGTATATCTGCGCTTATTCAAGCAAAGCTACAGCCTGGGGATAATGTTAGCTTTGCCTAGTAGTACTGGTTGCCTTTAGCTTAGCTTAACGTTAGTGACAGATGCCAGCTGCTAATGTGGATTGGATTCATTAATTAAGTAGCCCCTTTCATGACTGTGACGCAGCCAAGAAGCTTTCACTCGGCTTCGCTGCCTGGGTGCAGTGGGGCTGCTCTCACAGCCAACGACATGACATTACATAATTATGTTGCAACCTTCGTCTATCAAGCAAACAATTATATTATATTTAATTTATAATTCATAATTATATCAGACAATGCACCTACAAAAGCAGATGATTACAATTAAATTAGCCAACTTGGTAACACATTAGTCATAGCAGCATAGGCATAGCCTTATTAATGTTTTGTGTGGCGTCGCCGTCGTGTACAACAATACTTACGTTTTTTTTTAGGTGATTTGACAAAGTTGTTGTAGAGTTGTGATATTTTCTTCTGGCATATCTGGCACTCGGCTTTTTGGGCATTGTCTTTGCATATTTTAATAATAATAATAATAATAATAATAATAATAATTCATTTAATTTATATAGCGCTTCTCAATGACCCGAAGTCAAAGTGTAACTACACGTCTGATGACTTCTTCGTCGACATGTCTGCTGCACATGTCCTTGTTGTTTTCAACACAGATAATCTCCACGTGCTTGTTGTAGAGAGGTGGAGTCGAGGCGCCGCTTACTTTCGTTTCATTGGAATGGAGGCGCAATATTTTTTTTTATGTTCGAAGCTCATGCCATCGAACGAAGCTTCGAAGTATTTAAGACAGCCCTACTAGTAGCTAGTTGCCAGTAGTCAGTAGCCACTAGTCAGTAACCAGTAGCCAGTAGTCAGTAGCCAGTAGCCAGTAGCTAGTAGTCAATAGTCACACAGTAGCCAGTAGTCAGTAGCTAGTAGTCAATAGTCACTCAGTAGCCAGTAGTCAGTAGCTAGTAGTCAATAGTCACAAAGTAGCCAGTAGTCAGTAGCTAGTAGTCAATAGTCACTCAGTAGCCAGTAGTCAGTAGCTAGTAGTCAATAGTCACACAGTAGCCAGTAGTCAGTAGCTAGTAGTCAATAGTCACTCAGTAGCCAGTAGTCAGTAGCCAGCCCCCTATAGGCTGGACAAGATATGCCTCGTAAAGTGTCTAAACGGAAGTACAGGAAGTACCGGCTACAGGCGTTCCGGTTTCGACAAAACAATTATAGAAACGTATGAAGTGCACAATATTTCCTCGTTTAAGCCACTGCAACGGCTTTGCCTGCAGAATTTACTACATGACCGGGACGTTCTAGCTTGTTTGCCGACAGGATTCGGGAAAAGTTTGGTCCGTTCGGAGGCAGCTTCCAGGGGAAGTACATATACCGGAAATTCTACACCATAGACACTTTCGGCAGTAGTTCTTTACCAGGCTTTATCTCACGGACATAAAACTGGGAAACGAGGTTACCAGCCCCCAAACTGTAGTGCATGTATCACATTCCAATCAAATGTGTGTTAGACAGGATATATGGTACACACATGGTTGTTGATATTAATAATACATATATCCTGATTCCCCACTGACTGTATATATCCAGGTCCGGCTTTAGCTAAACGTGCCTGTTCTTGTTTTGAAATGAACTTTTCCCCCTCATACTCCCAGGTCTTCCAACCCGATTCTCACGAAACCTTTTGTGTGGCATCTAGCGATGAACTTCTTCTTCTATGGTGTAATGCTGCGAGTTGCTCCGCCCAAACCACAATGGCCGCAAAATCCAAACGAAACCATCCAGACTAAACATCAGACAGCAGACAACAAGACACATGTACTGTACAACAGACTATGGCGTTACAGTATATTTCTGCTGTATTTTCAGTTTGTAAGCAATGTAGAGGCGGGGGTAAGATTAGTCTGATTTGTCATGGCTTCAGGACACTTCCACTGAAGGGCGTGTCGTCAGCCTGGGAGTGGAGCTGCTTTGGGCCTGGAGGTTATGTTGTGTCTGAGTAGGAGCTGTGTGTGTGTGTGTGTGTGTAGTGTGTGTGTGTGTGTGTGTGTGTGTGTGTGTGTGTGTGTGTGTGTGTGCGTGTGCGTGCGTGCGTGCATGCGTGCGTGTGTTCGCTGCATGACGATGTCGCAATGTGCTACAAATAAA
>NC_140179.1:8235083-8236299 GCF_963971535.1 Notolepis coatsorum | reverse complement strand
CAATCTTCCATTTTACTTGGGCGTGATGTACTTTTAGGCGGATATTCAGAAAATAGGGCTAGAGCTAATCCAGACCACAACATGGTACTAAAGGGGTTAACTTTGTAACTGTATACATTCTTCCTGTACATTTTACAATCTACATTTTACATTCAACTGTGTATATTTCTGGCTGTATATTTTAGAATGTATACATATTTTAGAATGTATATCTTTGACTGTATTCTTATTGTTATTCTAGATTTTTGACTACCTAATTGTTTATTGTGAGCGATCTGTATAGTGCTGACCTTCCCTCAGGATCAATAAAGTATTTCTATTCTATTCTATTCTATTCTATTCTATTCTATTCTATTCTATTCTATTCTATTCTATTTCTATTCTATTCTATTCTATTCTATTCTATTCTATTCTATTCTATTCTATTCTATTCTATTCTATACATACATACACCTCCAGCACCTTGCGTTCTTCTATCACTTGACACTATCTTCTTCTCTCCTTGTAGAGAGCCAGTGTGTTTCTCCGCTACAGGAGGCCGTTTCACAGGTAGCCAGTCAGTAATCTGTCTATAGTCTCTTGATAGTATATGTAGTATGTAGAAGTGAAATACAGTTGAATGTTTTTATGGGGTTGCTATATGAACTTTTATATGATGCACTATGTTTTATGATGTCTGTCCATGTCCAAAATCAGGGACCATGATGGAAATAATAATTCTCATGTTTTTATCCCTTGGATGCTGTCTTTTACTCCACAATAAAATCAATCAATCAATCAATCAATCAGCTGTCTCACCATATTCCCGCAGGACTGTGGTTTTGTTTTGGAGGTGGATAACCCTTTGCCTCCATGTTGTGGTGTGGATTCAAACAATGTTGGTCTCGTGACCCCTGTCTCTGCTGTTTTCTGCCTGTCCAAAACGTCCTGGCTACTGGTTTCGCTCGATTACACAACTGGTAAGTATTTGCCTGGCAAGAACTGGTAAATATACTACAGTAGTATGTGTTGTGTGTGTTGGTGTGTGTGTGTGTGTGGTGTGTGTTTGATTGATTGATTGATTGATTGATTGGTTGATTGATTGATTGATTGGTTGATTGATAGATAGATAGATAGATAGATAGATAGATAGATAGATAGATAGATAGATAGATAGATAGATAGATAGATAGATAGATTAGATAGATGATAGATAGATAGATAGATAGATAGATAG
>NC_140179.1:8197583-8230083 GCF_963971535.1 Notolepis coatsorum | reverse complement strand
TGTGTGTGTGTGTGTGTGTGTGTGTGTGTGTGTGTGTGTGTGTGTGTGTGTGTGTGTGTGTGTGTGTGTGTGTGTGTGTGTGTGTGTGGTGTGTGTGTGTGTGTGTGTGTGTGTGTGTGTGTGTGTGTGTGTGAATGGATGGGATGGGCCGGTACAGTATGGGGTTGGTTTAAAGTCCCAGGCCTCTGCTCATACTGTTCTGGTTAAAGCTGTCTGTAGAGATATCACTCTCTGAAGGCACTATCCCAGGAGACACGCACGCACACACACACACACACACCACACACACACACACACACACACACACACACACACACACACACACACACACACACACACACACACACACACACATACACAGAGACACACACACACAGAGACACACACACACACACACAGAGACCACCCAACTGAGCTGAAGTGAATACAGGAGAGGAGAGGAGAGGAGAGGAGAGGAGAGGAGAGGAGAGGAGAGGAGAGGAGAGGAGAGAGGAGAGGAGAGGAGAGGAGAGGAGAGGAGAGCTGAGGAGAGGAGAATAGAGGAGAGGAGAGGAGAGGAGAGGAGAGAGAGAAGAATAGAGGAGAGGAGAATAGAGGAGAGGAGAGGATAGGAGAGGAGAATAGAGGAGAGGAGAGGGAGGAGAGGGTATAGACGATACTTGTAGGACATGACCTCGAGAACATTTGAAACTATTTGGGGAGTGATTTCACACAGACACAACCAGGAATGAGGAAGATATGGATAGTGATTTACCATTGTATCTCTTTGTATTGTAGCCAGTTCTTCATAACAACTCATCAACAATAGTCTTCCGGGATTCTGAAATCGGGGAGGAGATAGCGGGGGAGCAAATTAATGAATGTGGATGAGAGCCGTGATGTAAGTGATTGCAGCTACGCTGTGGGGGTGCTGGAGACATGATCGAATAGACTTGTATGCACCTGAATCTCCTGAACACGGCGCGACCCATTCCTAATCGATCAGAACTAAATCGGCAGAGAAAAGCCAATTTTTAAGCACCTATTCCCATGCACATGCGCAGATTGCCCACGGATTGTGACGCCACGCACACACCCGCCCTGGACTGTTCCATCAGAGGGGGGAGCTTAGTGTGAGTGGCTACAGACCGCTGCACTCAAATATAAACATTAGTCTACCTGGAGACTCAATGAGGTAATTGTAGATGTCGCCATAAGACGCGTCTGGCCATTTAGTGGGATCATTGTTTCATTATCCTGTTCGGCTGAAAGGACACTGGCCACCGAAGCTCGCCCCTCTGATGGAACAGTCCAGGGCGGATTTGCTCCCCCCGCAATCTCCTCCCCGATTTCAATGTAACGCGGAAGTGTAGTGGCGCTCTACAAATTAAAGTTATTATTATTATTATCATTCTGTTTACAATTGAACATTCCATGAAAATTATCTATAAATTCTGCATCTTCTGAAACATTTATAAACAGAAAATTCATAAAAAAATGGCACCAAAATTTGGTAAATTCCAGTAAATATTGCAATTTTTTGAAAATGTTCTTCTCTTAAGTATCATAACTGGATTCAGTATCCTGAATAACCCCCAAAACAACTCCAACATTGTTGAAATTGATCAAGCAGTTTCTGATATTTGGCCATTTAGGCGATTATACAAAATGTGTGCTAATTATGCAAATAAAAAAAGTTGCCCAACATTTACAACGTAGCATCCGGCAGTTTCTGAGTGCTGGGGATCCGTAGGCCTACTAATATCTGACCATATCCATCATAAAACTTTGGTGGTTCCGAAATTTCCGGGTTCACAATGGGGCTCTATGGGATGGCTCTCTGTGTCACGTTCAGATGCTCACAGTTGTCTATCTGCAAATATAATAGTCCCAGGAAGGGTGTGCCAACGTTAGATGACGAGGAAGAGGACGGTCGACGTCGATTCAAAAGATGAAGAGGAGAGGAAGAGAAGGAGGGGCCGGTGGTTACGAGGAGGCATGGGGTGGAAAACAGTCAGCGGCAGACAGACAGCATCTGCAGACCAACCCGGCGGAGAGGGAGTCCGAACCAGTCACAACTATTTAGTGGCACGCGCTTAAAGCCTCCCTCTCTCTCTCTCTCTCTCTCTCTCTCTCTCTCTCTCTCTCTCTCTCTCTATCTCTCTCTCTCTCTCTCTCTCTCTCTCTCTCTCTCCACTCTCTCTCTTCACTCTCCTCTCTCTCTCTCTCTCTCTCTCTCGCTCTCTTCACTCTCCTCTCTCTCTCTCTCTCTCTCTCTCTCTGTCTCTCTCTCGCTCTCTCTCTCTCTCGCTCGCTCTCTTCACTCTCCTCTCTCTCTCTCTCTCTCTCTCGCTCTCTCTCTCTCTCTCTCTCTCGCTCGTTCTCTCTCTCTCTCTCTCTCTCTCTCTCTCTCTCTCTCTCTCTCTCGCTCGCTCTCTCTCACTCTCCTCTCTCTCTCTCTCTCCCCTTCTCTCTCTCTCTCTCTCTCTCTCTCTCTCTCTCTCTCTCTCTCTCTCTCTCTCCGCTCTCTCTCTCTCTCTCTCTCCCCCTCTCTCCTCCCCAACCACACTCAGCTTATCCTCTCACCACATCAAGCGCGAGGGGAAATGCTGAAAGCATTCTGCTGCATCCTGGTTAGATTCTTTTTTTTTCTTTTTTTACTTTAAACTAAAAACAAAACTCCATCATTAGCAAGCTCTCTGAAATCAAACAAAACAAAAACACTGTGTTGGTCTATATGTGTTCTCCTCCCCCCACTCTGAGTGTGTGGTCCGCTCCGTGGGCTCTCTGCTTCAGCAGCATTATGGGTGCGCTCCTTTCACTCCCCTGCAAGGCTGGGAATGGATTGCATTGATCTTTGTATAGTAGGACAATGGGAAGCCTCGATACAACACCACAATAGATTCACTGCCCTGCCCCCCCCCCCACACACACACACACTCCATACATACAGTAAATGATTATCAACCAATGATGTTGTGTGTCCTGTTGTGTTAATGTCAATCTGGTTATGCGAGTTCTGTCACCAGCCAATGGACACACGACATGAAGTGGAACATACAGGTCATTGTTCAAGATCAATATTGATGAAGTGCATTCAGATAGACCTATAGACATGACATAACATAGCATTATGCAAAGTAATGCAGAGACAACAGATGGGAACTATAGCCTTGGCTATAATCTGGCTTGTTTTACAAGCTTTCTTTGGTAATACATTGGAGTTTTGTTCATTAACTCGCACTGTCCTTTCGCGAATAAATATATCAAATCAAACGTAATGTCAATTCACATCACATACATGGGGCGTAAAGTACTTGAGTAATTGTTACAATACTTAAGTACTGTTTTTGGGGATTTGTACTTTACTCAAGTATTATTAGGTTTGTATACTTGTACTTTTACTCAATTACATTTCAGAGAAAAAAAAACATACTTTTTACTCCTTACATTTAAAATGCAGACCTACAAAGTACAAAGTACAAATCTCGCAGGGTCAACCATTTTAATTAGTATATTTGTTTCTCTGGTCGAACTAACGTTATAACGTTATTAATCCTGCGGCCGCTCTTTATTTAAAAACAGCCAATCAAATCCCCATCAATGGAGAATGAACCCGCCCATACCCATGGTGATTGGTCCTTGTGCAAGACTAGAAAGCGGGGATCTTTGGTTAAACACCTGCTATCAGAAGAATAGACAGTCAGAGTGACAAGCTACAGAAGATGGCCACAAACGATAGTATGAGTGATGAAGAAGAGGACGAAACAACATTTCATTGCCCCAGAATAAAAAAAGTTTTAACTTTGACTTTTTAGTACATAAGTACATTTAAAAGTAGACACTTTTTGACTTTTACTCAAGTGTGTTTTTAGTTAGATACTCTGACTTTTACTTGAGTAAGATTTTGAGACGGTACCCATAGTTTCACTTAAGTATCATTTCTGGGTACTTTTTACACCCCATGGTATTTAGTATGGCTGACCCCGACCCATAGTGGTAGTGGCACTACGTTAGCGTCCTGCGCTATTGAGATATTCAGAAGAGATTTGTTATTATGTTGCCTAGTGATTATTCCAGTAGTACAAATGGAGAAGAGTCTGGCATTTTGCCTCAAATGAAGAAATCTAAAATCTAAAATAGACCATTTACTGAACGATCACAAGTGTGTAATTTACCATTATTCACACAGTGGCCATTTTGCTCTCATACCAATGCACCCAGGGTGGGAACAGGGTGGAAATGTATTCTAATTTAGTTTATATATTCTATATTCTACTTTAATTGTCTGTTAAGTGTTAATGTTGATGCACCAAAAGACCAAGACAAATTCCTTGTATATATGCAAGTTTACTTGGCAATAAAGACGATTCTAATTCTGAAAGGAACCCAACCTGAGCATAACATAAGAGCAAAATGGCCGCCGTGTGAATACGGTCAATGGCTCATCATCTACAGCCATCTCTCCTCAATAAGGTCTCTGAGGACTAGAACATAATGACTCATTCAAAAGAAAACAATGGTGTTTTATAAACAATACACCAAGTGTTGAACTTATCTTTACTTGGTTCAAACTTGAGAGCGTTCACGCGCTAAACCAGTTCAGATGAGGACCTGGTGCTAAACCAGTTCAGATGAGGACCTGGTGCTAAACCAGTTCAGATGAGGACCTGGTGCTAAACCAGTTCAGATGAGGACCTGGTGCTAAACCAGTTCAGATGAGGACCTGGTGCTAAACCAGTTCAGATGAGGTGCTAAACCAGTTCAGATGAGGACCTGGTGCTAAACCAGTTCAGATGAGGACCTGGTGCTAAACCAGTTCAGATGAGGTGCTAAACCAGTTCAGATGAGGACCTGGTGCTAAACCAGTTCAGATGAGGACCTGGTGCTAAACCAGTTCAGATGAGGACCTGGTGCTAAACCAGTTCAGATGAGGACCTGGTGCTAAACCAGTTCAGATGAGGACCTGGTGCTAAACCTGTTCAGATGAGGACCTGGTGCTAAACCAGTTCAGATGAGGTGCTAAACCAGTTCAGATGAGGACCTGGTGCTAAACCAGTTCAGATGAGGACCTGGTGCTAAACCAGTTCAGATGAGGACCTGGTGCTAAACCAGTTCAGATGAGGACCTGGTGCTAAACCAGTTCAGATGAGGACCTGGTGCTAAACCAGTTCAGATGAGGACCTGGTGCTAAACCAGTTCAGATGAGGACCTGGTGCTAAACCAGTTCAGATGAGGACCTGGTGCTAAACCAGTGTCTCTCTGCTCAGACGTCTGGTGTCTCTCTGTTCAGTCGTCTGGTGTCTCCAGTGTCTCTCTGCTCAGACGTCTGGTGTCTCCAGTGTCTCTCTGTTCAATCGTCTGGTGTCTCCAGTGTCTCTCTGCTCAGTCGTCTGGTGTCTCCAGTGTCTCTCTGTTCAGTTGTCTGGTGTCTCCAGTGTCTCTCTGTTCAGTCGTCTGGTGTCTCCAGTGTCTCTCTGTTCAGTCGTCTGGTGTCTCCAGTGTCTCTCTGCTCAGTCGTCTGGTGTCTCCAGTGTCTCTCTGTTCAGTCGTCTGGTGTCTCCAGTGTCTCTCTGCTCAGTCGTCTGGTGTCTCCAGTGTCTCTCTGTTCAGTCGTCTGGTGTCTCCAGTGTCTCTCTGCTCAGACGTCTGGTGTCTCCAGTGTCTCTCTGTTCAGTCGTCTGGTGTCTCCAGTGTCTCTCTGCTCAGTCGTCTGGTGTCTCCAGTGTCTCTCTGTTCAGTCGTCTGGTGTCTCCAGTGTCTCTCTGTTCAGTCGTCTGGTGTCTCCAGTGTCTCTCTGTTCAGTCGTCTGGTGTCTCCAGTGTCTCTCTGCTCAGTCGTCTGGTGTCTCCAGTGTCTTTCTGCTCAGTCGTCTGGTGTCTCCAGTGTCTCTCTGCTCAGTCGTCTGGTGTCTCCAGTGTCTTTCTGCTCAGTCGTCTGGTGTCTCCAGTGTCTCTCTGCTCAGTCGTCTGGTGTCTCCAGTGTCTCTCTGCTCAGACGTCTGGTGTCTTCAGTATCTCTCTGATCATCTCGTCTTCAGCTCATCGAATGCGTCATGTTTTGTCTCCGGCTTCTTCCACGGCGTTCTCTGCAGCGGGGGAGGGGAGGGGGGGGGCAGGCCAGGGTTGATTACAATAACATTTTCCACTCATTCCTCCTCTCTTTTTCTCCCTCACCTCCTCCCTCCATCTTTTTATGGTTTGTTTCTGTTTCTCTGGGAGCAGCAGTGTGTTTCAACAGTAACAGCTCGACGGGCCAGAATGCCTGTGGCGCACCCACTTCCTCCCACCCACCCCCTAACTCATCTATGATTGGTCCTGCCGCCTTTCATCTCAGCCCAGACCTTAATCACAGTGTGTGTGTGGGGTGTGTGTGTGTGTGTGTGTGTGTGTGTGTGTGTGTGTGTGTGTGTGTGTGTGTGTGTGTGTGTGTGTGTGTGTGTGTGTGTGTGTGTGTGTGTGTGTGTGTGTGTTGGGAGGTTTTGGCTTGGAGGGCCATTGCCAGTTTTGGGGGGGCCCGAGGAATCGCACACATAAACTAACCGGAGACCAATTTGGCAGCTGCACTTGGAGTGACATCACACTCTCGCAGCCTCTCCTTCACTTCAGGACGGGAGACGTGTCATCTTCTAATAGTAACGTCTAGAGTTCATCAGAAATAGTCAATCGTTTTTTTTTTTTTTACTATTCTACTACTGTCTACTATAATTGTATTGCCTGTTTTTATGTCTTCTATTATTACTGTAATGTAATGTCATTTTTAAGATTCAAGATTCAAGAGATTTATTAGTCACATACATACATACACGAGACATGTAGTGTAGTGTACATACACGGCCCCGCTCCCAAGTAGCCCACCCCTGACTTTTTTAAGCCACAGATTCCGTTGTTTTGTTTTGTTGTTGTTTGTTTGTTTGTTAATTTCAACCACTTCATCCAATTGGACAGAACTTGCCTCCTTTTTTATCTCTTTTATCTTATTTGTTTTTTCTTGTTGTTACTATACACAGATCTTTTATGTATTTTATTATATTTTTTCAATTTTATTTCTTATTTTCTTTCCATCCTTTCCTTGTACAGTGTCCTTGAGTCTGAGAAAGGCGCTTCTCTCTTAAAATCCAATCTATTATTATTATTATTATTATTATTATTATTATTATTATTATTATTATTATTATTATTATTATTATTATTATTATTATTATTATTATTATTATTATTATTATTATTATTATTATTATTATTATTATTAGTGAAAGGAAGGTGGCCACGCCCGACTTGTGCAAAAAAATACAATTAATGTATTTATACAATGCTAAGCTTACGAATTAAAGGTAATGAGTCCTATATACACTACTATACAATATACTATACAATATACAGTTATGTATGTAACTATACTATACTAACTATACTAACTATACTAACTATACTATACAAAAACATACAGTTGTGTTTTTTAAAGTGACCGTTGCTTTTTTCTAAAGTGACGTGCAGTGTTTATTGTAAAGTATAATATAACTGATGGGGCACACAGACCCTCATCTGCACCTCTGATCTCACTGCCTACCTGCTCTGATGCATACAGGTGCAGCTCGATCAATTAGAATATCGTGGAAAAGTTATTTTATTTCAGTAATTCAATTCAAAAAGCAAAACTCTCGTAGATTATAGATTATGTCTTACAGCGCATGAAAGCCCAAAATTCTGTATCACCAATACATTTTTTTAAAATAGATGTATTTTTCTTTTGTATATAGAAATGTTGGCCTTCTGAAAAGTTCATGTTCATGTTTCACTCAGTACTTGGTTGGGGCTCCTTTTGCACAAATGACTGCATCAATACAGCTAAATATATAGACTTTTCCACGATATTCTAATTTATTGAGCTGCACCCGTATATTCATAGTTAACTATATTGTTTACACTGCTTATTTTTACTCTACTGTACTATAATTGTATTGCCTGTATTTATGTCTTCTACTATTACCCTGCCCATACCTGTACCTCCCCTCCCCCCTCCTCCATGCTGCTATAATGCCTGCATTTCCCCAAGGGGATCAATAAAGGAATATATAATCTTATCTTATCTTATCTAACAAAGGAGTATTAACTTACGGTAAGAGTAAGTTACTCAGAAGGAGCTTCTATCCCCCAGGCCATCAGGATGCTCAATGACTCTATGTAACATCATAACATAAACCCATCCATCTACACTTATTGCACACATATCCACATGCACACACTCACTTTAAAAAACACTCACTTTAACACTACACCATATTGGATCTATTTATTAAAGAGATTTGCACTACATCCATACCTCATTTTAGCATTTAGCATTTTTTTAAGTTTTCATTTTTGTACCTCGTTGCCTGCATTTTTACTTCATTGTACTTTAGGTTGTTCTTTAGTTGTATATTGTATATTTTTATAGTGTTGGGACTTTATTCCTCTTTTACTTACTTTTTATTTTACTGTATGAAGCACATTCTCAGGGGCTCATACAGAACCAAGCATTGCACTGTGATGTACTTTATACGTGACAAATAAAAGCAAACTTGAACTTGAACTAAAGTGTGACGTGAACAGGTATCGTGGTTACAGACAGTTGTGAAAGGTTTTAAATATAGTTTGACCATAGTCTTAGAAACAGAAGCTTTAGGATCGCCATGACCTGGACTCACTAATCACTAGCACTTCCTGTCCCCTGGGATTACAGTTTCCTGTTCTGGGAGTCATCAATAACCTCCAGTGATGCGTAGAGGCCCCTCCGTTACTGGGGTCCCCCCCCCCCCCCTCTGGCCCCCACGCCGTGTGAATGAGACGGAGTTGGTCTGAACCGAACAAAGAGAACTCACCTAAAGTCATATTTGGTTTATCTTTATTTCAACATAATAATAATAATAATAATAATAACTTTGTTTTATATCGCGCCTTTCATAAGTCCCAAGGTCGCTTTACATAGGTAATAATAACAAACATGGTGGACAGACACAACGTACAAAGTGGGAAATTATGGGTTAAAGGCCAAGTTGAAGAGGTGGGTTTTGAGTTTTTTTTTTGAATGAGTCCAGAGTTGGGGCGTTGCGGAGTTCTGCGGGGAGGGAGTTCCAGTTTCTATGTGTTGTGACCCAGTGTTTTAGCCTATAGGGTTTGCTGTGTATATATGGAGCATCAGTGAGCGGTCGTCTGGTAATCTGAAGGTTCCCGGTTCGATCCCGGCTTTTCCCCAGCACCAGCGTGTCGAAGAGAATTCTCCCGATCAATTATAGATTAAGCGACAACAAAAAAAGACAATTCTTAACACAAATATCAGGGGTGGATATTGTCAGTGGTCTACTACTGTATGTACGACATCATATCAAAGTAAGTGTTTTAAAATAGGAAATTGTGGTACCAAAGAGCATTAGTGTTGTACCATAGTAATACCATTTAAAATAATTAGGGATGAGGCGCCCAAGTGGCGAACCACGTAACGTGCTGCGTCGCGAAGCGGCCGACCCGGGTTCGATTCCCGGACCCAGCGTCCTTTGCCGAATGTCTCCCCCCCGCTCTGTCTCCCGTTCTTCCTCTCTCTCTACTGCACTGCCCGGTAGTAAAAACAATAAAAATCTACAAAATCATAATTAAAAAATAAAATAATAATTATAATACAATTAAAAATAAAATAAAAACAGTCACCCTATATATAGTTACTCATGTTCCCTACACCATGTCCTTTGCACACGGAATCAAGAAGGAAATAGTTATAGAAAAAAGAAAAATCGATTTTATGGTATTTTAACAGCTGCTCCTCGATTGGTAAATAACTTCATCCTTTTATATATAGTCAATATCTTAAATGGCTCAAGCCAGTGAGTTAATACAAGTGTGCCAATCAAACTAATTACTGTGTAATACGTCCCCCCCCCCTGATCCGTCAGCTCTGCCGTCCGGTCCCGCCTCCGGCTATTGATTATCCTCACAGAATCCACACAGCACCTAATTATCTATCCGTCCACAAGCTGTAAAACGTCCTTTTTTCTTTTTATGAGCTGGGGGTAATTATCCCAGGCTGGTGCAATATGCCACATTTTAGCGAGGCGGCATCTGTGCGGCGGGGGGCTGACCACGTATGAGGTCAGAGGGGCCGTACGAGAGAGAGAGAAGCAGAGGGTCTGGAGCCCAAACTGGACACTTTCAAGTTTCAAGTTCAAGTTTCTTTATTAGTTGTCACACAAAAATACAGAATAATTGTATATGAAATGCTTTTTTCTGTTTTGCTCCTGAGAGTGTGCTAGATAAAAAAATAGATAAGGTATAAAATAGAAAGTCAAAAGTACGTAAACAAGTGTAAACAAAAGTGTTCAATATACATATATATACGATATACAATACAGAGTAGAACAAATGTGTAACTGAGTTACAATACAATAT
The DNA here is from genome assembly GCF_963971535.1 of Notolepis coatsorum. NCBI lineage: Eukaryota > Metazoa > Chordata > Actinopteri > Aulopiformes > Paralepididae > Notolepis > Notolepis coatsorum. Next base: position 8,219,686 of record NC_140179.1, on the reverse strand, counting down.
ACAGTACAATGCAGAAATGGGATGAGGCACAACTTAAGGTAAGGTGCAATGAGGTATGAGTTGTAGTGCAAATCTCTTTACCGATAAATATAAAGTGTGTTAAAGTGTCTAAAGTGAGTAAAGTGAGTGTGTGTTTATTTAAAGTCAGTGAGTGTGTGTGTGTGGATGTGTGTGCAGTGAGTGTATTTGATAGGTTTGTTACATAGTGTTATTGTCGTTGAGCATCCTGATCATGGCCTGGGTGATGGAAGCTCCCTCTGAGTCTCTAAGAAGGCGTGTGTTCCTGGGACTGGAGCTGCTGCTGTCAGTCTGATGTCCATCTCTCCGTTCACCTGCTAATAGGATCAAAGCAGGAGGGTGGCGGGTCGGGAGCCGGCGGGGCGTGGGTTAATGCACAGCGCGCGCCAATCTAGCCTCACCCATCTGCCCCGCCAGCCACCCCCCAGCCAGCCCCTCCCTCGGGATTAGGAATATGACTCACTGCGTGTGTGTGTGTGTGTGTGTGTGTGTGTGTGTGTGCGTGCGCGCGTGCGTGCGTGCATTTGAGCATGAATGTATTATGTGTGTGTGTGTGTGTGTGCGTGCGTGTGTGTGTGCATGCATTTGAGAGCATGCATGTATACATGTATGTGTGTGTGCATTTGAGTGTGCATGTATAGTATACATGTATGTGTGTGTGTGTGTGTGTGCATGGATTTGAGAGCGTGCATGTATAGCTACATGTGTGTGTGTGTGTATATGTGCATGCATTTGAGAGTGCGTGTTTACATGTATGTGTGTGTGGGTGTGCGTGTATGTGCATGCATTTGAGAGTGTGTGTTTACATGTATGTGTGTGAGTGAGTGAGTGTGTGTATGTGTGTGTGTGTGTATGTCTGAGTCAGCGGGCGGGGGGCGGGGGGGGGTGGGGGGTGTTCTGACCCAGTGCAGATGCACAGGGATGATATGTAATTACCAGGAGGATCATCCCTTAGTTAGTTTTCCATTGTCCGCTCTCGACTTTCAAGGTGACACATCCTCGTGGATTATCCCCCCTCATCCACCCTAATCTCCGGCCGGGGAGGTTTAGGCGAGCCCCAGGCCTGGAGCTGTGGGGGCCGGAGGGAGGGCCTCGGCTGGGTGGTATAGTTTGGACTGAGGGGAATGAATCAGGGGTGGAAGCTGGGTCTCTGGGCTGGAGATTTGGGGTGCGTAAGCCTGGGGGGGTTTTGGTCCCATCTGGGGAAACATTGTTTCCAGAGAGATACTTAGCTCTGATAGGGGCGTGGTTAGCAAAAGATAAGTGGTATTTATTTTTTGTTAAAACAGCTCTATATTCCGATAGCAGTTGGTAATATATACTATTGGGTCCAGTGACATGGGTCTCTCAGTGCCTCCATCCAGCAGCAAAATAAAAGAGAGGTTTTCTGGGCACCCCATCCCACTGCATCCAATCGGGAGACAGAACTCCACAAGAAGCATTCCACTCTGCACGTTCAGTATAAGATATGAGATATAATGTTAGTTTATTATAACTGTCCGGGCTCAGGCTAGCAGGCATCGGATCCACTCTGTAACTTTTTGCATGCGGTCTAGCTTAGTTTGCTATGTAACAATAGCAGCCAAAGCCTGCGGTTAGCTCAGTAGCTAATATATTTACGTTAGCTGTGCTAATATGGCCTCCTTGATACTGGACAGGTAAGCTACGCTAGTTGTAGGGATATTTGTTAGCATCAGGAAGGTTTGTTGGTGTTTTTTATGCTAGTAGCTAGTTAGTTTATATACCTGTCTGGACTCGGATCAGGCTAGAAAGGCATCGGATCCACTCTGTAACTTATTACCTTCACCTTGTTTTTCTGTTTATTTACATTGAGTACAGCTTGTGTTATATTACGTTTTATTGTATTTTCTTGTATTTTTTTATGGCCATCTTGGTCTATGTCATTTGTTAAGTAATTGGTAAAGTATATTATTATATACTTATTGTTATGTGTCTTGTAAGCCCATATGGGCTGGGCATACATCTGTATGTAAGACACGAAAATAAAAAATATCAAATCAAATCAAAAACCTGCGGTCTTGGTTTGCTGTGTAACACTAGTAGACGCTTTCTGTTAGCTCTGTGGCCAATATTTACAGTTACTTTAGCTGCGCCAATATGTGCTTAATTTAAGCAGAGAACAGACTCAGTAATGCTAGGTATCTTTACAGAGAAGTGGATGATTGAGAAATGAAACATTAGATAATAATAGTCATCTGTCCTTTCCTAGTTATGAGAGAGACCTGGCCATGAAACAACCGTAGCAACAGTTACAGGTGGCAGGAGCACTCATTCAAGGGTACTACGACTATGCTTGCACCTCATGGTACCAAAGCACCTCAAAGGCACTAAAAACTAAATTACAAACATCTCAAAACAAACTGGTCAGACTACTGCTTGACCTGACTCCTAGAACCCACCTCACCCCTGCCCACTTTGACAACCTAGGATGACTTAGAGTAGACGACAGAGTACAGCAACTTGCAATGGGCTTGGTCTACAAGATACACTACACGACCAAGGTACCCATGTACATGTCAAAATACTTCCCAAAGGCCAGTGAATACCACGATCACAACACCAGAGGGAGCTCCACAAATCATGTTAAACCCAGATTCGGCTCAAACAAGGGACTAAACACGTTTCGCAATTATGCCACATCAATGTGGAACGCCCTACCCAAAGCTGTAAAGGAATGTGAATCACTACCCACTTTCAAAAGCACTCTCAAAGAACACCTACGGGAGACTGCAATTCGAAACTGGCCCCTGCAAATGTCCTAACCCAACCCCCTCCAATGTACAGTAAATGACCAAGTATGGCTTTGTCAATATTCCAATGTACAGTGTACAGTGTCCCCCATCCACCCCCTTTTGCTCAGTCGTTCGCTTCTCAGATATAGCTGTGTAGGTCAGCGAAGGAGTGATGACAACCATCGTTGTAGCTCAGGTTTCTGAGTGAATTGTCCACTCAAATAGAGATTACAACTCCTAGCTTCTTTCGTTAGCCTATCAAGACTAATTTGTTTCTACAACTGTGTGACCTCATCTTGAAGACAAATTGCAGCTCAAAACGAGTGTACATATTGAAACGGTATATTTTAACCATTAACATATAAAGTGTTGCAATGTACAGTGTTAGTTTGCCATGACTGACTAGGATATTTAGTTATAGTTTAGTTTAGGTCGGGATATGGAGTTTAACAGTCACTCCATAGCAATGTTCTGTATCGTTAGGGCTCAGCTTGGCTTCGCCTTCTGCACTATCTCGCGTACGTGCACGCGTACTGAATAAACCACAAATGTACCTCTAATACCAGTATTAGTCTGACCACACCCCTCATCAGCTTACCTTCATAAGCAGGTGTGTGGTCACCTGCTCTCCTCCTTCTCGCTTTCACCACAAGGAAGAAGTGCCTCGGTAGATCCCCACACTTGACACCATGATGGAAGAAATTGGATTAGGAACAGCTTGGGAAACAAGGATACGTTGACATCATATCTTTATTTTCTCTCTCACTATTTTCGAGAAAATACGGCGATATTGTCTTCGTACTGGAGTGTCTAGAAGATGATGATCATTCTACAAACCCTCCACCGGTTTTCGTATTGGGAGCACGCCGCTGCATGCTTCTCAACTGCAGTTCCTTGCTGTGTTTGTTGGGGTGAAACCTGTCAAGCCACAGCTGAACTGTCGGACATGCCGCTGTTGTGAGGAGCGGTGCGTTCCAGGTTGGGTGAGTAGTGTTTGCTGGCGGGCTCCACTTGTCTGTTAGTGCTATGGGGGCTACTAGACGAAGTTTATGGAAACCGGCCCCAGGCTAGGGTCCTTTGTTTAGCCGTCTAGGCGACAGAAGGCCTTGGTCTGGCGACCATTATAGTTTTAACTAGTGGGCCGTGACCATTGACACTGGTGATCCCTGTGTGTTCTGGACGAGTGGATTCTCTCTGTCACCGTGTTAAGACCCCATCTTTCATATCCAAATGAGAGTATTCCTTCACGAGGGGATATGTGCATGTAATGTGCGATAGCGGCAGATTCATGTTCAAAGTCAGCTATACAGGCCAGTTGGTACTGTGCTGATTCCGCCGGACGTGTTATTATCACCGTTGTGAAGCGGTGTTGACGTCTTGTTTTTCCTTTTCTCTTAAAAAGTGAGGAGGGTTCAGAACGGCGGCCTGTCTGGGTGAGTGTTATGTCATTGTTTACATGTTCATAGCTTACGGTTAGCCGGTCGGTGGCCTGGCGCGGGGTGGCTTGGCTTCTCGCGCGCCGCCGGGAGCTCGCTCCTGATCGCGTGCGTCGTAGATCGGCGTCTCGCGAGCGGAAGCGATAGCACCCGAACGGCTGGAGCAGCCGTTAGCTTGATGCTATTCTGTTGAACGTGCTTTGATTTTTAACATGTTTTACACTTTTGACCACGACGTCATCCTTGACAGGGGATGTTCGTCAACCCTGCCCGAGCCTAGACGGGGATTGCGTCAACAAAGGGGACTGTAGCGACTGGTGGAGCGGCGACGCTGCCCGGATCGAACAACACGGGACGCTTGTGACTGCACTTCGCTGATCTGCGTTCCGGGCAGGTACGGGGTTGGCCAGACCCTCATAACACGTCTTCTGGTTTTACCTTGCTAAATGTATTGTGAATGACGGTGTTTTTTCCCAAAACGTGTGTTGTTGCAATGCATTTGAGATACGTTGCGGGTTGTGTGTGAGCTGTTTTTGTCACTGGCAGTAGCTTCTCCGTGCAGGTCGTGATGTATTGATCTGGTTGTTGTGTGAGAAACATCATGGTGTTTATGTGTACCGTGTACTCACTACTAAGGCAACTAACCTATGAAGCTATGCTTGGTGACGAGTGAGTAAAAGAATGTTCTTTCTCAGACTGTAATGACAATGAACAGTGAGTTCACACATTAACAGGTTTTCCTGTTTTAACTGGCCGTATTGAGGGTGAAATAGGAGGATTGTGTTTCCCCCCCCGGTTCCCTGGGGACTTTATCACCTCCTATCAGACATGTTGTGCATTAATTGTGTCTTTTGTGTGGTAGGGATACGATGTAACTCTCAGCTTGATTGCTGAGGTTGTGCTAAATCTGCTGGAGAAACTTATTTCCTAAAGGGAAATTGGTTTGGTTGCTGTCGTGTGCTTAGCAAGGCCTGTGGTCGATACTAATCAAGAATGATGTATTCTCTCATTGTGATGATGATGGGTTGTGTGTGTCATGTGACCTACAACTGGGTTGTACTGGCCACAGAAGCACATGTGTATGTTGGACCGGGGTTCTTAGAGCCCTCTCTATTCTGTGTTTTTCCTTAGTAAAAATCAGATAGCAGGTTAGCTCGTGCGCTGTGTGGAGCTGTGAAACGCTTCATAGAGCTGACTATGACTGTGTCATATTCTCTTTTTGTCGTTACGTCGTATCATGGGTGTGGGGTCGTAAAGGGGTGAACTGGTAACCTTTCCTCTCCCCATTGTTCTGTCGGTCAGGGGTACACCCCCTGTCCTTCAAGGTTCCCGTCACGTGGCGGTTCGGCACGTTACGGGGGGGGGGGGGGGGGGGGGGGGAGGGAGTTCCTGGTCCCACGGCCTGGTATATTGGGCGTGTGCACCGCAGGAATTCCCCCGCCATAGAGTACGTCACCGTGCGCGTCTCTGTTGGTAGGACTTCCGTGTGCTGTTCAGGTCCATGTGATGGATCTGTTTTCAGGGGGGGTGGTCAGGGCTCCTCCTCACCAAGCGCCTACTCAGGCCTTCTGTGAGTTCGGACTCCTTCTTCCATGTGATCCATGTGAGGAAGCCTCCATCAGAGTACAGAGCCTTCCTCCTCAGATTGTCAAAGTGAGTGGACCCTCTAGAAGGGTCCTTTTTCTATTGTATGTATATTCGATTCAATTCGTTTATTGAGTGTGTATGGGTTCGGTGCCTCTTCCCCGGAGGCCCTAAAACCAGTTTTTTACATGGCTCAAGGTGCAATATATTCTTTTCAATCTGTACAGCTCGCGTGGGAAGTCTCTCTGGGGATCCCCGTCTCTTTCCTATGGGAGGGTGGTGGGATGTAAAAATGTGTACATTTTTTACCCCGGCTGTGTAGACTGGGATACATACTGTTGATGCTTCCTTCTTTCTATTCCAGAAGTGTTGGAGTTAGGGAGTGTCACACCCCTCTTGTCGTTCCCCTGGGCGCCTTGGGGATTCAATGGCAGGTCTAAATAGCCTGTTCATTGATGGGGGTGTGTCCCGACGCACGTATAGTGCTAGCTCGCTGTAAACAGGCGATTGACTGGCACGCCTTAGTTGCTTGTGGTTGAAACAGCGTTTTTATAAAGCAACTGAGATGGGGGTTTTTCCTCTTCCGGCGACCACATCCCATGACCTGGGTGGGTTGTCGACGGATCCTCGTTCATGTCTGGGGGATGATGACGGGATGGATCTGAACATATGTAGTGGGGTCTCACGCCCTTGGGGTGGGCCACCAGGCGCGGTTCGTCCCGACGTCTGGGTGGCGCCTTCTTTTCATGTTAAGATCAACACGCATATCTGCCCTTTTCCTGGGGCATGTCGGCGTGGTTAGGGCACGGGACTGGTTCTGGTCACGCTGGTCCAGATCAGTTGAACCCGTTGTCCGCCGGGGATGCAGATCTGCTGTTCTGGTACCCTGAGGGACTTGGGCTTTTTTCAGGGGGAAAAATGCCAGGTCGGTCTGGGTGTCACAGGGTTAAGCGCTATGGAGACCCTGGTTGGGTATGTTTTTACTCAGCACTGTCGTCATGGCTTACAGCCATGCCATTCTGTACGCGCTCGATCTCGTCGGATCTCGGCCGCTACACAGGTTGGTCCTGGTTAGTACTTGGTTGGGAGACCGCCGGGGAATACCAGGTACGGTGTGCTTAGGGGCTGGTTCTCCATTGTTTTTCGCTCCTCTCTCACGCATGGCGAAGAGGGGCCTGTGGGGGTGGTTTTTTGACCTCCTCGGGTGACCCTGTGCTTCCCGTACCGCCAGGCCCGGTCCGAAGTGATGTTTGCGACCCGTAGGCCTGGGTTAACCCTTTTTGGAAACTGAAACACTTGTACTGCGGTATAGCCGGTGTATACCCGCAGGTGTGTTTTGGAGTTTTTTCTTGAGGGGTTATAGGAACAACCACCGCATTGGGTAACACCGAGGTGGTTGATTCCCTGGTGTGTTGGAGCAGTGTCAACTCCCGGGTTCACCGGTTGAGGGTGCCCCTGCACGTTCATGACGTCTGCCAATCGTGTCAGCCTTCTCTGCCTCGACCCCTCTGGGTGGGGGTTGTTAAATGGAGGCTTGGTCATGCAACACCGCCAGCTTACGCTCCTTCCGCCGGGGCGGCTGTGTTCAGCTGTCCCCTCTGGCGCCTGTCTCGTCCGCAGTCTCCAGGCTAGGGTTAACAGCCTGTTGCCTGGTTTTTCCCCGGTGCGCTGCCTGCTTCCGTTGGTTAACCTTTTTTGTGTGCTTACGGCCATGCTGACTGCCTATTCTGCAGGGTCAGTGTGCCAGGCGGTGTACTATTGGGGGGACGGGGCCCGCTCGGCTTACTGGCCTGGTTGGTTCCGCCTGGGAATACCAGGTGCAGTAACTGAGGGGCCTTTGTCCGAATACGCTGGCGATGTGGGGGGCGGGGCACTACGTGCCCACCTGGTGGGGTCTTGATGCAGGCATCATGGACTTCTCCGGGCCCCCATTCCAGGGAGTCCAGTCCTTTTGGTGGGTCTGGGTCTTCCTTCGTGCTCCGCTGCTACGGCCTTGCCACGGGGTTGGGTTTGCCCTTGACCCCGTGATTCTGGGGGCAGTAACGAGGTTGTTCCTCCGTTCGTTCCCGGGTGGCATGCGGGTTGTGCGTGTGTGTAGTCGTGGGTCAAGCCACGGTCTGCTCACCCTGTGCGTTAAGTTGCTTGAGAGCTCTTCGCACGGTCGGGTCCGTCGCCTTCCCGTGAAGCCTCTAATAGGGGGGATACCCTCCATTAGGGGGGGTCGGGGGGGCTCGGCCCTCCCTGTTCTGATGGTTTTGGGGGGCTGTCAGCGGGGTGTATTTGTCAGCCAAGTGGCTCCGCTTGGCCTCCCTTGTGCAGAAGGCGAAGCCAAGCTGAGCCCTAACGATACAGAACGTTAGGTTATGACTATAACCAAGTTCTGTTAGTTAGGGCGATGCTTGGCTTCGGACGGCCGCTGCAGCCCTTGACCTCACCTTGTGGTGAAAGCTTGGGAAGGAGGAGAGCAGGTGACCACACACCTGCTTATGAAGGTAAGCTGATGAGGGGTGTGGTCAGACTAATACTGGTATTAGAGGTACATTTGTGGTTTATTCAGTACGCGTGCACGTACGCGAGATAGTGCAGAAGGCGAAGCCAAGCATCGCCCTAACTAACAGAACTTGGTTATAGTCATAACCTAACGTTTTTTCTATTGTAGCTAAAATACTTGAGTACATTTTCTTTATGGATCTCTCTCCTCCAAATCTATTCACTGCTTTATTCTGGAAACTCAAAGTGTTAAGAGCGATGCACTGCTCTGTTGTATGTTAGAACTTTATAAAGAAACTCAAAGTGTTAAGAGCGATGCACTGCTCTGTTGTATGTTAGAACTTCATAAAGAAACTCAAAGTGTTAAGAGCGATGCACTGCTCTGTTGCATGTTAGAACTTTATAAAGAAACTCAAAGTGTTAAGAGCGATGCACTGCTCTGTTGTATGTTAGAACTTCATAAAGAAACTCAAAGTGTTAAGAGCGATGCACTGCTCTGTTGCATGTTAGAACTTTATAAAGAAACTCAAAGTGTTAAGAGCGATGCACTGCTCTCTTGCATGTTAGAACTTTGTAAAGAAACTCAAAGTGTTAAGAGCGATGCACTGCTCTGTTCTATTGTGTTAGGGTCTCCAGCGACCCGTTTCAAGGTTATAATATGTAATAACTACCATGTAGTTGATTTTATTAGAACAAGGCTTTATGATATCCTCCACAACACATATATAAGCACAGTAAAACTATGTTTCACCATTTTGAAAATTCGTAAGGTATCTGCAGAAAAAAGGGTACGACTGTGGTGTTAGGGTCATTCTTGACCCGGTAAGGTAAAACTATACTATAGAAATACTAAATATAAATAAATAAAATAATAATAAATATACTAAACTTTTTTTCAGAAGTTATATTCTAATATTGTTCTATCATAGTCAGAAAACATTATTATCTATGGGTTTCACATTTAGTATATTATGATTGAACAACCTCATTTTCATCTTAAAAATAAGGGACATGATGTGTCTCGGGGGCCATAAAATCAAATTACAATGGGATTATATGGTTATGAATGCATATAATGTTAGTTAGGATGTAGTATTAACTATATTGAGTGATACTCCTTTATTTTTAGTGGTCAGGACTGAGTTAGACCCCGGGTCAACATTGACCCGATGCTCTGTTGTAAATGTTATTGTATATTTTTATTGAACTATATTATCACACTTTTTGCTCTGTCTGTTCTATTTTATAAATTTTTTGTATTGCCTATTTTTAATCTGAATCAAACCGCACTTTTTTACTCTGTCTATTCTATTTTATTATTTGTATTACTGAATGAAACCATAAACAGAGAGGCCTATTGGGATGTTAGATCCTAATGTGAAAAACTGTGATTTCCCTTACCTTGCTTCCTTTGAACTGCAATTTCTGTATGAAAAGTGCTATACAAATAAAGTTATTATTATTATTATTATTATTATTATTATTATTATTATTATTATTATTATTATTATTATTATTATTATTATTATTATTATTATTATTATTATTATTATTATTATTATTATTATTATTATTATTATTATTATTATTATTATTATTATTATTATTATTATTATTATTATTATTACGTTCCAGCACGTCAAAGAGCTGCCCTGCGGAAAATGGTGTTGTGTGGTGGAGATATGCCATGGCAGGTGGCACAGCCAAATGAGGGATGGGGACCCCAGGAGTTCTGTCTAGTCCTCCAGCCCGTGTTGTAGCTGAGTCACTACATCTCAAGTCTGAGTTGAGTCTCGAGTCCGAGTCACCAAAGAAGAGTCCGAGTCGAGTCTCCATTACCCTAGTCCGAGTCCGAGTTTGAGTCACCGAGGTTGAGTCCACTCCACTCTGGCAGTCAAAGAGCTGATCTCTAGTCTCATGAATGACACAGCGGTCACCGTTTCAAAAGGAGTTTATTTACTTTGTGACACAATAGCCAAACAAATGCACTAGCCATCAATACTTTATGCCAAATGATTAGGGCCTGTAAAAAAAAGTCTGAGTCTTCGTCTGCACCGTCCGAGTCAGAATACAATGCTCAAGTCCGAGTCATCAGTGCTCAAGTCCAAGTCGAGTCTCTAAGGCAGTGGTGCCCAATCAGTCGACCGCGATCGACAGGTAGATCGCGGGCTGATTTCAAGTAGATCTCGATTAATAAAATTTGATTATAAAAAAAAATATATATATATATGTTTTTTTTCTGCTAAATCAACTCTGCCTCTCTTTGTTAACTACAACAAGCAATGCTGTTTGTTATTTAAGATGAGGTCGGACTCGGCACTGACAGATTTGTGTTCATTGTGCTGCTTTTATAAAGCCTCAAATGACGGCTTACAATATTTCATGAAAGCAAAGTGTTTTGTTTGTCTAAGATTTAAAAAGGTTTAAACTTTACAGCACTGACAAAGTTGAACAAAGTGCTGTACAAGTCCCACAACATTAAAAAAAAATAATATATTTTTTTACAATTTTAAATGTTCCTCGAAGCTTCGAATTAAAATCGAATCTCGGCCCCAAAGCTTCAAATTCAAAAAAGTGAAGGACTCAACAGTGAACACATAGTGCAATGCATCTGTCAGTCGTACTTAACTATGTGTTCACTGTTGTGTTACGCCTTCTCGGCATAAGCCCCATAATAAGACCGTCTCTGGCTTCGTCCAGCGGACACCAGAGCTCAGCGATGCCGCTCACGGCAGCATATTCTCCCCGCTGGCGATCGGAGCACGGAGGGTCGGGGTCGTGGACCCCCGCCGCTGCCGCAAAGCCGGCGATGCGATTTTTTATTGGTTTGTCATGACAAACCAATTACATAATCCAACATATGTGTAAAGAAACAACATATTCCAGTTAACGGTATATTTTCTTAATGATTCTTTACGGCGTAATCAATACTTCCATTTGTATAAATTGGGTTAAGCTGAGCGTAGTATTCCTGCCTGGCTGAGGAGCGCGTCGCGGCTCATGCGCATGCGCGCGCTCGGCCAATCAGAGCAATGCGGAATGACAAGTGGGCTGCCAAAAGTATTCACGCGGTCGGGAGCCGGCGGGGCGTGGGTTAATGCACAGCGCGCGGCAACCTAGCCTCACCCATCTGCCCCGCCAACCACCCCCCGAATCAACTTCCCACCCCAGTTAGGACAGCCGAAACCCGTCCAATCTTTCGCCGTCGACTAAAGACGCACTTTGTCAACCATTATCTGAAATAATATATATATTTTATCTAACCTTAACTAACCTTATTGTCATGCACTAATATACTACCTACACTGTAGCACTCAACACTTTGATGAACATTGTTACTCAGCTGATAGAGTTGTACCCTTCCTGCTGTCTTGTCGTACAAAACTTGTAAGTCGCTTTGGATAAAAGCGTCAGCTAAATGACTAATGTAAATGTAAATGTAATGTACTTACAAGTACGGTCCGTCCAGCCAGCACCAGATTATAGCTTGTATCCAGAAGTCATACAGTAGTCTCCAGTTCCTAACTCGTTTTTATAGGAACATGAATGGCGCCAAATGGTGATTTGCAATTGAAACAGTATTTTTATTTGCATAATGTATTATAAATATTATCATAATGTATTGCTGGTTAATAAGGACTGAGTTCTGTCCTTGATGCATTTGCAATTGAAAAGGCCCTACAGTAGTGACATCAAGGTGTGCGTTAGGAACTGAAAAGACTACTGTAGTTTGCCAACAAACTAATTTGTTGTAAAAAAAAAAGAAAAAAAAAAGAAAAAATGGCTACTTAATGTCTCAGAGCCGTAGCCTACCGTTGTACCGTTGTACTGTTGTACTGTTGTTTTGATTGATTGAATGATTGAAAATTGTATTAACAGATTGCAGAATGGGTACAATACAGTACGGCTCAATACACACAATTGTTAAGGGGATGCAGACCAGAGAAAGACTTTCGTCTTGTTTACATCAGGGTCCCGCATTTTCAATTCATCATGACATTATGACATACATGACATACAGATAGACAGTACTGCTACATCTATACATTTATGACATACCAGATTTACAAATACAGTACTGTTTGTGATACAAAAAGAGTCTAAAAAAGAGTATACATTTGACGTAGAAACTGTACATTGGAGGAGGTTGGGTAGGTGGGGTGGAGGGGGGGGGGTTGGTAGGTGGTGTGGGGTGGGGTGGGGGGGGAACTGTACATTGGAGGTGGTTGGGTGGGTGGGGATGAATTAAACTTAAAAACAGCGATGAGAAGAGAGAGAAAGAGAGAACGCGATCTGGAGGATGCAGGGGAGAAGGACAGATAGAGAGGGAGGGAGGGAGGGAGGGAGGGAGGGAGGGAGGGAGAGAGAGGGAGGGAGAGAGGGAAGGAGTGAGGGAGGGAGAGAGGGAGGGAGGGAGGGAGAGAGGAAGGGAGAGACGGAGGGAGGGAGAGAGAGAGGGAGGGAGGGAGGGAGGAAAAAAGTGGACATTTGTCATGGTGAGTCCTCCCTGTGTCCCCTGTCTGTGGCTGGCTCCCGGACCATCGTGACTCCTCACACACTGTCCCCCCCTGTGTGGCTGGCTCCTTGTGTCCCCTCCACTGTCCCCCTGTGTGTGTGTGTGGCTGGCTCCTTGTGTCCCCTCCACTGTCCCCCCAGTGTGTGTGTGTGGCTGGCTCCTTGTGTCCCCTCCACTGTCCCCCCAGTGTGTGTGTGTGGCTGGCTCCTTGTGTCCCCTCCACTGTCCCCCCAGTGTGTGTGTGTGGCTGGCTCCTTGCGTCCCCCAGTGTGTGTGGCTGGCTCCACTGTCCTCCCGTGTGTGTGGCTGGCTCCTTGCGTCCCCCAGTGTGTGTGGCTGGCTCCTTGCGTCCCCCAGTGTGTGTGGCTGGCTCCTTGTGTCCCCCAGTGTGTGTGGCTGGCTCCTTGTGTCCCCCCGTGTGTGTGGCTGGCTCCCGGACCATTGTGGCGGCCCCCAAGGCCTCTTTCCCCTGCAGTGCTATGTGAACCTTGACCCCAGCCGCTTTGTGGCAGAGCGCCTTGCCCCCCCCCCCCCCCACCCCCCCGGCTGCACACGGCTGGCCCTCCTCGTCGCATACTTTCCCACTAGAGGATAATAAAGGAGGGAGAGAGAGGGTGGAAGGACAATTATTTCTGTATTTTCTTTTTTGTTCTTCTTCTGTGCGTTCCTGTGTGCCCTCATCCAGGCTGAGCTTGTTTCCACTTCTCCCAGTGGCCTTTGTAACCAAAACAGGGCCATTCGGAGGGAAAAGGGAGACGCGACATAAAAAATGACAATGAAGAGGAAACAGATCAAGGTTTTTAATGAGATGGGAAGTGACTGAGAAAAGGAGAATGAGGAGGGGATGGGAACAAGGAAGAGAAGAGGCTGGCATGGTGGAAACAAAATTGACAAACTTAAATATAGGCAGGCTAAATAAATGATGCGTGGGACCCACGTGGACCCGCGAGACCCTTGGTGTTACCTGTTTGTTTATTTATTAAACTATCCCCATTAGCTTATGCCGTAGCAGTTTGCTAATCTTTTTGGGGTCCAAAATTGTATTTGTGGCTAAAATAAGCTAATAGTGGATCAGGCACTTTAGGGTCAAATGAGCTATGTTATTAAAGTGAGGTTATAGTTTGTTTAACTCATATAGATAGCTAGCTGATATACCAGTGATATAGCTAGCTAGCTGATATTCCAGTGATATAGCTAGCTAGCTGATATACCAGTGATATAGATACTAGCTGATATTCCAGTGATATAGATAGCTAGCTGATATACCAGTGATATAGCTAGCTAGCTGATATACCAGTGATATAGCTAGCTAGCTGATATACCAGTGCTATAGATACTAGCTGATATTCCAGTGATATAGATAGCTAGCTGATATACCAGTGATATAGCTAGCTAGCTGATATACCAGTGATATAGCTAGCTAGCTGATATAACAGTGATATAGCTAGCTAGCTGATATACCAATGATATAGCTAGCTAGCTGATATACCAGTGATATAGATAGCTAGCTGATATACCAGTGATATAGATACTAGCTGATATACCAGTGATATAGCTAGCTAGCTGATATTCCAGTGATATAGCTAGCTAGCTGATATTCCAGTGATATAGATAGCTAGCTGATATACCAGTGATATAGCTCGCTAGCTGATATACCAGTGATATAGCTAGCTAGCTGATATATCAGTGATATAGCTAGCTAGCTGATATACCAGTGATATAGCTAGCTAGCTGATATACCAGTGATATAGCTAGCTAGCTGATATTCCAGTGATATAGCTAGCTAGTTGATATACCAGTGATATAGCTAGCTAGCTGATATACCAGTGATATAGCTAGCTAGCTGATATACCAGTGATATATCTAGCTAGCTGATATTCCAGTGATATAGCTAGCTAGCTGATATACCAGTGATATAGCTAGCTAGCTGATATACCAGTGATATAGCTAGCTAGCTGATATACCAGTGATATATCTAGCTAGCTGATATTCCAGTGATATAGCTAGCTAGCTGATATACCAGTGATATAGCTCGCTAGCTGATATACCAGTGATATAGCTAGCTAGCTGATATACCAGTGATATAGCTAGCTAGCTGATATACCAGTGATATAGCTAGCTAGCTGATATTCCAGTGATATAGCTAGCTAGCTGATATACCAGTGATATAGCTAGCTAGCTGATATACCAGTGATATAGCTAGCTAGCTGATATACCAGTGATATATCAACTAGCTGATATTCCAGTGATATAGCTAGCTAGCTGATATTCCAGTGATATATCTAGCTAGCTGATATACCAGTGATATAGCTGCGTGAATACCAAACCCAGCCGCATTTCTCGGAGACGCTCTCTGATTGGCCGACGCCTGTTTCTACACTGGTTAAGTTTAGGCACTCTTCGAAGTTGGTGAATGAAATGAATGAAATGAATGAAATGAATGAATGAATGAATGAATGAATGAATGAATGAAATGAATGATTGAATGAAAACTTTATTTAACAGATTGCAGAATGGGTAAAATACAGTACGGCTCAATACACACAATTGTTAAGGGGATGCAGACCTGAGAAAGACGTTTGTCTTGTTTACATCAGGGTCCCCCTTGTTAAGGTTAAGGTTAAGGTTAAGGTTAAGGTTAGAGTTTGTCTTAGAGCGTGACGGCAAGTTCTTTCGACGGTTAAGCTTAGGCACTCTTTCGAAGTTGGTTAAGGTTAGAGTTTGTCTTAGAGCATGGCGATAGAACGCCAGGTAGTTTGCAGGCTGTTTGACGTGGAAATGGGCAAAGACACAGCTCGTCACGGATCCGAGAAATGCGGCTGGGTTTGGTATACACACGATATAGCTAGCTAGCTGATATACCAGTGATATAGCTAACTAGCTGATATACCAGTGGTTTTCAGACTGCTGCTAGTTAGCAAACACTACTTCACGTTTCAATTTTGGTTGGACTTGGCAGACTGCCATTTGTGTTTTTCACAACATTGATAATATATTGTATTAATTTGCTTTAATTAAGTAGTAACACTATATCAATATTATATGGAGCATGAAGAACTGCCACATGAAGTACAGCAACAACAAGTAAAGCAGATCAGCCATATAAGACCATGTTGTACTGTTCTATTAAACCATAGCCTTTATATAATTATCCTTGTACCTTATAAATGTCAGTTTTTAAACTGTGGATGCCAAACAGAGAAGGTAAAGATGACTTTAAACTGTTAAACAGTAATCCAGAACTATTTTATTGCACTGTAAAAAAAATAACAGATTTTATATGTCTGCACTTTATGTGCTCATTTCGTGTCTATTATATTCTACAAAAAAATGGAGCAGGAGAGGAGGAGAGGAGGAGAAGGAGAGGAGGAGAAGGAGAGGAGGAGAAGAAGAGGAGGTGCAGGAGAGGAGGGGGAGAGAAGGAGAGGAGGAACAGGAGAGGGAGAGGGAAGAGGAGGAGAGGAGGAGCAGGAGAGGAGGAGGAGAGGAGGAGAAGGAGAGAAGGAGCAGGAGAGGAGGAGCAGGAGGAGAAGAGGAGGAGCAGGAGATGAGGAGGAGAGGAGGAGGGGGAGGAGAAGGAGAGGAGGAGGAGGAGGAGAGGATGAGGAGGAGGAGGAGGAGGAGGAGGAGATGAGGAGCAGGAGAGGAGGAGGAGAGGAGGAGAAGGAGAGGAGGAGGAGAGGAGGAGGAGGAGGAGAGGAGGAGCAGGATGAGAAGAGGAGGAGAGGAGGAGGAGGAGGAGAAGAGGAGGAGGAGTGGAGGAACAGGAGAGGAGGAGGATAAGGAGAGGAGGAGGAGAGGAAGAGGACTGCACTCGAGGAAATTCGTTGTTTTTATTTTAATATGCACAAGTTGTATACGCACAAATCGTTTTCAGCCATCCGGCCTTCATCAGTGTGCAATGATAGTTGTGACAAACAAACCTTAACCTTATATTCTACTACTTATTGCACAATTTTACTCTATTCTGATTTACTCTTTTTATTATTGTCAATTTTTTTGTGATTTTATGTCTGCACTTTATTTGCAAATGTTCCTCTCTTTTCTTCTGTTGTCAAGCACTTTGAACGGCAGTTTCTGTATGAAAGGTGCTATACAAATAAAAATGTTCTATTATTATTATTATACACCCCACTGTTAGTGAGACATACATACGGATGGGCTCGGCTCACGCTCGTCCTGATCATCACAAACGAGGCCGGATCCATCAAGTGGTATTAACGCCTCACCCCGGGACGGATACACATTTCTGACATTTGTCACCGCAGGCTAGGTGACTCAAAGGGTCAAGCCAAGGATATGGATATGGATTTTAATCAGGAATATCAACAACATAAAACGTGAACATACTAAAGTGATGGCCATTGCTTGATGTAATCATTCAAATGAAACCCCCCCTACGGTCATGTCTCGGACCACAGATGCTGAACATATTGATTATCACACATCTATCAATTAAACATTGTCTCAGGACATGCACACATTCAGGGCAGGCGCACACAAACACATGCATGCGCACACACACAGGCACACACAAGGATCCACCGGGGGGATCCGAATGATTTCACATGTTTCTATATTTTTACGCCCGTTAAATTAAGTGCAAATAATTACAGACCTTAATGACCAGACATAAGAGCATTAAAAAAAAATATGAATACGAGACAATCTTATATCCGGTTTGTCATCCGATGTGCCATTGTGTGGAGAGATATATCAGTCATCGCCCCATATGGTGCGCGAAGGGAGGCGGCAGTGGGGATTAGCAGAGTGTTCCCAGTACTGCCTGGCTAATGAGCCCCAGGGCCCACGATTAAGGGCCTCGGCCCCGGGAGATTTATCTGTGTTTCATTAGGCTTGTGAGTGCATCCTTTACCGACTGTTTCGCCTGTTTTATAGCAACACTACTATCACCGACATCTAAGAAGGGAGATCCCCCCTTGAACGGCCCTTCTAAGGTCTCTCCCCTCCACATTGCCTGTGGTGCATTTGTTCCTATTGCTATACAAATTTGACTTTATGGTGTTTTTGTTTTGTTCTTGATTTATTGTGATGTTTCTTCTTGACTTGTTTAAAGAAGACGTCTCCGGCCCATGGGGAGATTAACGTGTGTGGTCGGGCCTTACAAATAAATGTGATTTGATTTGAGACATAATAATGCAGGATTTAGGATAAGTCTTTATTTGGCATGCAAACGACACACACATGCGATGGGCGGCGCACACACACACACAGGAACACAAACATGCCATTTTCTTTTGTCGCCTAATGCGATTGAGTCTCTGCACTTGACACAAACCCCGTCGTTCGTCCCCCCATGGGCAGCCCGGAGCAGATAGGGCGTCGACGTGAGCCGCGCCCCCGGGCACCAATCCAAGTGCTCCTGCCCGTCTTCGTCAGGGACGCGACAGCGTTAGCGATCTTGTTGTTGTGCATGTTTTTCCATTGGGTTTATCTTATTGGGGGGGGGGGGGGGACCCTTGCGAGCACGGGGAGAACATGCAAACTCCACACAGCAAGGCCTGGGAGATACCCCACCTGGGTACCTGGCATCATGGACACCTGGTCCCCAAGCGGGAATCGAACCCTGGACCTTCTTGCTGTGAGGCGACAGTGTTAACCACTACACCACCGTGCCGAAGACACAGACAAAGAGGAGAGAGAGAGAGCTCACTCGACGCGGGCCGGTCTTAGCGGCGGAGTATCTCCCGCCACGCAGAAGGATTTCGCCAAAAGCTCATAACCCAATGTTTTGACTGGGTTTGACGGGCTGCCCACGCTCGGGGTATTTAGGGATGTCCACCGGCGCCCCTCGGCCCCCTGGTAAACACCTAGGAGAGGCAGGATAGGGAGTGTTAAGCTCCAGTGAAGGAAACCCTATAGGCTGACTTATTGATCAGCCAAGTGTTAAAACCACAGTGTCGGGGCGCCAGAGGGGGGGTTGGGGTTTTGTCGCGAACGTAACTGGTGATAATTAGCATTAGTCTGGTCAGCATTTCTGTGGTGATTGTTCCGTACGAGAGTTGACTGAACTCAGAGAGGGCACTGGCACAGCTACTATCTAACACTCACCTGGCACAGCTACTATCTAACACTCACCTCAGACCTCAGCTACTGTCGAGGCCAGAAGACGATGACAAAATAGACGGATCAGGACTTGTTTTGTTATATCTGTGATGATTGAAGTTATTTCATTTCCAAGTCATTTCCTCAAATCAAATTTTATGAATAGGCACATTTTTTATGTGTCTCTCTTGAATATAAATTGTTCATGGAAGAAAACATGAACTATTGGCAGTCAAGGGTTTTAGGAAACACAAAAGATAACAACGTTAGCTAACGAAACATGTGAAACACAATACTGTTACAGGATGAAGAGGAGGAGAAGGAGAGGAGGTGCAGAAGAGGAGGAGAGGGAGGAGAGGAGGAGAAGGAGAGGAGGTGCAGGAGAGGAGGAGCAGGAGAAGAGGAGCAGGAGAAGAGGAGGAGCAGGAGAGGAGAGGAGGAGAGGAGGATAAGGAGAGGAGGTGCAGGAGAGGAGGAGCAGGAGAAGAGGAGGATGAGAGGAGGAGCAGGAGAGGAGGAGAGGAGGATAAGGAGAGGAGGAGAGGAGGAGAAAGAGAGGAGGAGGAGGAGATGAGGAGGAGGAGAGGAGGATAAGGAGAGGAGGAGAGGAGGAGAAGGAGAGGAGAAGGAGAGGAGGATAAGGAGAGGAGGAGGGGAGAAGAAGGAGAGGAGGAGGAGATGAGGAGGAGCAGGAGAGGAGGAGAAGGAGAGGAGGAGGAGAGGAGGATAAGGAGAGGAGGAGAGAGGAGGAGGAGAGGAGGAGAATGATAGGAGGAGAGGAGGAAGGAGAGAGGAGGAGGAGCAGGAGAGGAGGAGGAGGAGAAGGAGAGGAGGAGAAGGAGAGGAGGAGAAGGAGAAGGAGAGGAGGAGCAGGAGAGGATGAGAGGAGGAGAAGGAGAGGAGGAGAAGGAGAGAAGGAGAAGAAGAGGAGGTGCAGGAGAGTGAGAGGATAGAAGGGAGAGGAGGAACAGTGAGAGGGAAGAGGAGGAGAAGGAGCAGGAGAGGAGGAGCAGGAGAGGAGGAGGAGAAGAGGAGGAGAGGAGGAGAGGAGGAGAAGAGGGAGAGGAGGAGGAGAGGAGGAGAGGGAGAGGAGGAGAGGAGGAGGATAAGGAGAGGAGAGGAGGAGGCTGAGAGGAGGAGGAGGAGATGAGGATGAGGAGAGGAGGAGAGGAGGAGGAGAGGAGGAGGAAAGGAGGAGGAGGAGAAGAGGAGGAGAGGAGAGGAGGAGGGGAGGAGAGGAGGAGAAGGAGAGGAGGAGGAGGAGAGGAGGAGAAGGAGAGGAGGAGGAGAGGAGGAGGAACATGAGAGGAGGAGCAGGAGGAGAGGAGGAGGAGGAGAAGAGGAGGAGGAGAGGAGGAACAGGAGAGGAGGAGGAGAGCAGGAGGAGAGGAAGAGCGGAGGAGGATAAGGAGAGGAGAGGAGGAGGAGAGGAGGAGGAGGATGAAAAGAGGAGGATGAGGGGGAGGAGAAGGAGAGGAGGAGGAGGAGATGAGGATCAGGAGAGGAGGATGATGAGAGGAGGAGGAGGAGGAGGAGGAGGAGAAGGAGAGGAGGAGGAGGAGAGGAGGAGAATGAGAGGAGGTGCAGGAGAGGAGGAGGAGGAGAGGAAGAGGAGAGGAGGAGAAGGAGAGGAGGAGAGGAGGAGGAGGAGAGGAGGTGCAGGAGAGGAGGAGAGGAAGAACAGTAGAGGAGGAGGGAAGAGGAAGAGAAGGAGATGAGGAGGAGGAGGAGGATGAGAGGAGGAGGAGCAGGAGAGGAGGAGGAGAGGAGGAGGAGGAGGAGAGAAGAAGCAGGGGAGGAGAGGAGGAGAAGGAGAGGAGGAGAGGATGAGGAGAGGAGGAGCAGGAGAGGAGGAGGAGGAGGAGCAGGAGAGGAGGAGGATAAGGAGGAGAGGAGGAGCAGGAGAGGAGGAGGAGGAGAAGGAGAGGAGGAGGAGGAGAGGAGGAGAAGGAGAGGAGGAGAGGACGAGGAGGAGGGGGGGAGAAAAAGAGGAGGAGGAGGAGCAGGAGAGGAGGAGGAGGATAAGGAGGAGAGGAGGAGCAGGAGAGGAGGAGGAGGAGAAAGGAGAGGAGGAGGAGGAGAGGAGGAGGAGGGGGTGAAGGAGAGGAGGAGGAGGAGGAGGAGGGTGGGGAGAAGGAGAGGAGAATGAGGAGGTGAGAGGAGGGGGAGGAGGAGAAGGAATTGGGGATGATAATAAGAGGGATAGAGATAGAGAAGGTGGGAGAGGAGGGAGAGGAACATGTATGAAGAACATTGATGATGAGGAGGAATAATGAACAAGAACGATGATGTGATGGTAGTGGTGATGATGATGATGATGGTGATGATGATGATGGTGATGATGATGATGGTGATGATGATGATGATGGTGATGACGATGATGACGATGATGAAGATGACGGGGCTTGTTGTCCCAGATTGCCTAAATGCTCCTGTTCCTCCGGTTCATATCAACAAGTGTGATCAGCCGTGCTCCTCCGCCCACCCCCCCCCCCCCCCCCCCCACTCCTTCCTCCCCGCCCTCCATCCCTATATCCCCAATGTTCTCCAATCAATCCAAATTGATTGTGATGCTCCGAGCGCTGACCTACTTTGGGGAACAATAGGGGCCGAGCCCCCCCGGCCCCATGGCTGGGCTGTATACATTCTGACAGTTTGGTTTGGTGGAGGTCAGTGAGGAGCCCAGCCCAGCCCAGCCCAGCCCAGCCCAGCCCAGCCCAGCCCAGCCCAGCCCAGCCCAGCCCAGCCCAGCCCAGCCCAGCCCAGCCCAGCCCAGCCCAGCCCAGCCCAGCCCAGCCCAGTACCCAGCCCAGCCCAGCCCAGTACCCAGCCCAGCCCAGCCCAGCCCAGCCCAGCCCAGCCCAGTACCCAGCCCAGCCCAGCCCAGCCCAGCCCAGCCCAGCCCAGCCCAGTACCCAGCCCAGTACCCAGCCCAGCCCAGCCCAGCCCAGGACAGGTCAGGTGGGTGTGGTCCAGCCTAACCCCTTTCCATTAAATCTGCCCCCTCCATCGAGTCTTTTAAATCGAAACTATCTACCAACTGTTCACCTGTTTTATAGCAACACTACTATCACCGACATCTAAGAAGGGAGATCCCCCCTTGAACGGCCCTTCTAAGGTCTCTCCCCTCCACATTGCCTGTGGTGCATTTGTTCCTATTGCTATACAAATTTGACTTTATGGTGTTTTTGTTTTGTTCTTGATTTATTGTGATGTTCCTTCTTGACTTGTTTAAAGAGG
>NC_140179.1:8164266-8189266 GCF_963971535.1 Notolepis coatsorum | reverse complement strand
TCACACCTGTTGCCCATATGCACATGTCCAGAGTTAATTATATTGTATATTGTTTACACTGCCTTTTTATTCTATTTAAATGTTTACTTTTCCACTGTACTATAATTCTGTGACCTGTACCTGTATGTCTTCTACTACCTGTACCTCCCCTCCCCCCTCCCCCATGCTGCTATGATGCCTGAATTTCCCCGAGGGGATCAATAAAGGAATATCTTATCTTATCTCAGAGTGGCAGAATGTTCACAACTAGAGTGTAGCAGCTGCATCTTTTAGTTTTACCTTCACCTTTTGTAAATTGCGACAGTGGTCTCAAGTTTGGACGTAGATATAAAAACAACACATCAAAACGATTCCACGACTGTGCCCTCGCTCATTAAAGAAAAATAAATGGAATTGGACATTTTTTTTAATCTCAACTCATGGCCATTTCTTTGACAGTCATTCTCTATGCACTCTAGCTTTGCGTCAGTTACTGTAGGATTTTAATCAATTAAGGCTTGCAGGTTGATTGATTGATTGATTGAAAATTGTATTAACAGATTGCAGAATGGGTACAATACAGTACGGCTCAATACACACAATTGTTAAGGGGATGCAGACCAGAGAAAGACTTTCGTCTTGTTTACATCAGGGTCCCCCATTTTCAATTCATCATAACATATGACATACATGACATACAGGTAGACAGTACTGTTGCATCTAGACATTTATGACATACCAGATCTACAAATATACAGTACTGTTTATGAGTACAAAAATAGTCTAAAAAGAGAGTATATACATTTGAGGGGGAAGAAACTGTACATTTGAGGAGGTTGGGTAAGTGGGGTGGGAGGGGTACATTGGAGGTGGTTGGGTGGGGGGGGGGTTGGGTAGGCGGTGTGGGGGGGGGAATTGTACATTGGTGGGGGTTGGGTTTGGACATTTACAGGGGCCCGTTTCGAATTGCAGTCTCCCGTAGGTGCTCTTTGAGAGTGGTTTTGAAGGTGGGTAGTGATTCACATTCCTTTACAGCTGTGGGTAGGGCGTTCCACATTGATGTGGCATAATTGCTAAACGTGTTTAGTCCCTTGTTTGAGCCGAATCTGGGTTTAACATGATTTGTGGAGCTCCCTCTGGTGTTGTGGTTGTGGTATTCACTGACCTTTGGGAAGTATTTTGACATGTACATGGGTACCTTAGTGGTGTAGTTTATCTTGTAGACCAGGCCCATTGCAAGATGCTGTACTCTGTTGTCTACTCTAAGCCATCCTAGGTTGTCAAAGTGGGCAGGGGTGAGGTGGGTTCTAGGAGTAAAGTCAAGTAGTAGTCTGACCAGTTTGTTTTGTGATGTTTGTAGTCTTGTTTTTAGTGCCTTTGAGGTGCTTTGGTACCATGAGGTGCAAGCATAGTCGCAGTACCCTTGAATGAGTGCTCCTGCCAGAGTCTTCAGGGTATTCTTGTTTACCAGAGAGGAGATCCGGTACAAGAATCGAGTTCGTCGGTTGACTTTTTTTTATTGATGCCATTTTGTCACAGGAAAGATTAGCCTCTAGGATGGAACCCAGGTATGTAATTTCATCTTTCCTTGTGACAATAATTGTCACCCACTGTAACTGAGAAGCCGTCGGTCTTGCTGAGTTTGTTATTTGAACTGAAGAGTATGGACTCTGTTTTACCCAGGTGTAATGATAGTTTGTTATCAGCGAGCCAGGTGCAGATTTTGCCGAGTTCAGAGCTGAGGGTTTTTTCTACCTGCAACTTGTCCCTGTCAGAGACCAGCAGGGCTGAGTCGTCCGCGAACAGGAACAACTTGCAGTCACAAGCTGATGGCATGTCATTTGCATAAATTAGCAACAGATGTGCATGAGACTTATTAAGGGAGGTGTCAATCAACTCAGTATACTGACTTCTACATTCATTGGTGGATGTTAGCCATGACCTCTATACAGGGGGTTAACCCTTTAACTATACCACTTACATTAGACACCCTAGCAACCACCTAGATGTGGAGCTCTACTCAAGTTTCAAGTTTCAAGTTTCTTTAATAGTTGTCATACAGAAGTACAGAATACTTTTATACAAAATGCTTCTTACTGTTACGCTCCAGAGACTGTGCTAGACAAGATGAGTATGAAATAAAATAGTATAGCATGTAAAATAGAAGTAAAAATAGAGGTCACAGTGTTCAGTATAGACATATGTACAATGTTCGATGCAGAATAGAAGTAACAGAGTTACCATACAATATACAATATACTATGCAATGTACTAATATACAATACTATATAGTGCAGAGCAGAAATGGGATGAGGTACAATTTAGGTACAATTTACAGTAAGGTGTACGAGTTGTAGTGCAAATCCTTTACCAATAAATATAAAGTGTAATGTGTGTTTAGGTGATCTAAAGTGTGGAGAGTGGGTGCTGCAGTGTGTTGTTTGTTTAAGTGAGTGTGTGCGTGTGGGTGTGTGTGCTGTGTGCATTTGATGGTTGTTGCATAGTGTTTATTGTTCGTTGAGCAGCCTGATGGCCTCCACACCAGATCCACCAGGAGCTCTACTCCACACCAGACCCACCAGGAGCTCTACTCCACACCAGACCCACCAGGAGCTCTACTCCATACCAGAGCCACCAGGAGCTCTACTCCACACCAGATCCACCAAGAGCTCTACTCCACACCAGACCCACCAGGAGCTCTACTCCACACCAGATCCACCAAGAGCTCTACTCCACACCAGACCCACCAGGAGCTCTACTCCACACCAGATCCACCAAGAGCTCTACTCCACACCAGACCCACCAGGAGCTCTACTCCACACCAGACCCACCAGGAGCTCTACTCCACACCAGATCCACCAGGAGCTCTACTCCACACCAGACCCACCAGGAGCTCTACTCCATACCAGAGCCACCAGGAGCTCTACTCCACACCAGATCCACCAAGAGCTCTACTCCACACCAGACCCACCAGGAGCTCTACTCCACACCAGATCCACCAAGAGCTCTACTCCACACCAGACCCACCAGGAGCTCTACTCCACACCAGATCCACCAAGAGCTCTACTCCACACCAGACCCACCAGGAGCTCTACTCCACACCAGACCCACCAGGAGCTCTACTCCACACCAGATCCACCAGGAGCTCTACTCCACACCAGATCCACCAGGAGCTCTACTCCACACCAGATCCACCAGGAGCTCTACTCCACACCAGACCCACCAGGAGCTCTACTCCACACCAGACCCACCAGGAGCTCTACTCCACACCAGACCCACCAGGAGCTCTACTCCACACCAGATCCACCAGGAGCTCTACTCCACACCAGATCCACCAGGAGCTCTACTCCACACCAGACCCACCAGGAGCTCTACTCCACACCAGACCCACCAGGAGCTCTACTCCACACCAGACCCACCAGGAGCTCTACTCCACACCAGATCCACCAGGAGCTCTACTCCACACCAGACCCACCAGGAGCTCTACTCCACACCAGACCCACCAGGAGCTCTACTCCACACCAGACCCACCAGGAGCTCTGAGCTCTACTCCACACCAGACCCACCAGGAGCTCTACTCCACATCAGACCCACCAGGAGCTCTGAGCTCTAGTTCCACACCAGACCCACCAGGAGCTCTGAGCTCTACTCCACACCAGACCCACCAGGAGCTCTGAGCTCTAGTTCCACACCAGACCCACCAGGAGCTCTGAGCTCTACTCACGGCTCTGTTGTTGCACACGGGACACACCGTGGACCCACACACACAAGCTCTGCCTGCAGCTCGCACCAGAGATTGATTGATTGATTGATTGAAAACTGTATTTAACAGATTGCAGAATGGGTACAATACAGTACGGCTCAATACACACAATTGTTAAGGGGATGCAGACCAGAGAAAGACTTTCATCTTGTTTACATCAGGCGTCTGGCCATTTAGTGGGATAATTTTTTCATTATCCTGTTCGGCTGAAAGGACACTGGCCACCAAAGCTCCCCCCTCTGATAGAACAGTCCACATTCATTTGTGCGTCATCTCGCGTCGTCCAGACTCCATGGGCACTCTGCGCATGTGCATGGAGAATAGGTGCTTTAAAATGGGCTTTTTCTCTGCCGATTTAGTTCTGATCGATTAGGAATGGGTCACGCCGTGTTCAGGAGAGTGAGGCGCATAAACGTCTATTCGATCATGTCTCTAGCACCCCCACAGCCGTTTCTGCAACCACTTACATCACGGCTCTCATCCACATTCATTCATATGCTCCCCCCGCTATCTCCTCCCCGATTTCAGAATCCCAGAAGTGTTGCGGTGGTCAATAGCTATCGCTTCAGGTGAGTAGAAAACTACATTAGAGATCCAAAAAACAAAAGACAACCTCTGCCACAGGGAACACTCTATTATCGTGATAGCGCCCCTAAGAGGATCTGGCCGGTATTGCACTTTGGCGAATTCAAAGAGTAGGGTAAATCTGCAGTGCAGCTCGGCGACCTTGAATAGGTTATTAAAATGGAATAAAAGCCAAAACAACTTGCCACGGATATATCCGTCCTTCTGTCCACAACGGGTGGAATCGAAACACGGAGATCTCCGTGGTCGGGCGCCATTGTGTTAAGAGTACTGTAACGCCTGTCACATAGACCCTGGTGTTGGAAACTCTGGAAGAGATAGAATCTGTGTTTAGGCTGTTTTACACGGGGAGACTGACCTCGCAGCGACTCCAGGAGACGTTGAAGAACCCTGTACTTGGTGTTATTTGCTTCCAGCGCCAACATAGGCCTCTCACATCTGTCCGTTCTGCTGCTCTCACTTCCTATCTGATTCAGGGGTTATTCTTCAATCTGTTTCAGTGCACATACTTCAATCACGTACTAATATGACTCAAGCCTTAAACTGCCTGCACATGATCATGAGTGATAAAATAGCCTCATGCGCTAACGTTAGCCGGGCCAAAGTCAAATGTCACTAACTCAGTCACTCATTCAACTACTGTTACCAAAACTACCAGCTACTTCACAATGAAACAAGTTGAACTAAATCTGAACTACTCTCAAAACGTGTCGTTTGTAACACTACAAGTAGTTCAACTGAGTCTGAGAGGTCATGTTCACGTCATGTTTCTAGACAGCAAGGGCGCTGCTAGATTTTATCTTTCAACTCATGAGCTTGTGACATGTTTTATAGAGTGGGATATATTTTGGCCTTCAGTCCATGAATTCTGAATGAAAAACACCAAGCCCCTTGTTCTGGTTCTATACTATAAGGAATGAACTAGCTAAACAGTTCTGTGCTTATACTGTAGATGTATTATTTATAGTATGCTAATATA
This sequence comes from Notolepis coatsorum, assembly GCF_963971535.1. Classification (NCBI taxonomy): domain Eukaryota; kingdom Metazoa; phylum Chordata; class Actinopteri; order Aulopiformes; family Paralepididae; genus Notolepis; species Notolepis coatsorum. The sequence goes on along the minus strand of NC_140179.1, from coordinate 8,183,960 downwards.
GTTAGCATCTTTGTCACACGGTTCAGTTACCAGAAATAAAGAGGCAACACCGGAAGTGGGCAGGGCACATAAGGTGAATAGGACCAATACTGTACAATAGTTTTCGCAAATCGGCGAATGATTGACAGTTCCAGAGCTTCGGGAGTCGGGGGTGCGTAATCTGACTCTCGCATGTACAAAGTCGCACACCTGACATATCAGCATGTAACTCGCGAACCACTGAATATATATTATATGTCTTCTAAAAAATGCAGACCTGAGCTGCTAGACACTCGCAAAGTGGCGTGTCGTGCCAGTGGGCAAGTCGTCCTAAAGAGGGCCTGGGGCTGGGCTGACGGGCCGTGGAGGTCGAGATGTGAAATGCAGTTTGTAATGAACTAGCTTAACTACATGACAACTACATGACATGTTAACTTCTGAATGAAATAAAAACACATGTAATGTATAATTCTGACTCCTTGCGCTGTGTTGCCCCTGCCCCCATATGCCTGTCCCCATGTGCCTGTCCCAATGTCTCTGTCCCCAGGTCCCTGTCCCAGTGTCCCAATGTCTCTGTCCCAATCACCCTGTCCCAATGTCCCTGCTCCCATGTGCCTGTCCCAATGTCTCTGTCCCAATGTCCCTGTCCCAATGTCTCTGCCCCCATGTCCCTGTCCCAATGTCTCTGTCCCAATCACCCTGTCCCAATGTCCCTGTCCGAATGTCCCTGTCCCTGTCCCAATGTCCCTGTCCCAATGTCGCGGTCTCTGTCCCAATGTCCCTGTCCCAATGTCCCTGTCCCTGTCCCAATGTCCCTGTCCCAATGTCGCGGTCTCTGTCCCCATGTCCCTGTCCCAATGTCCCTGTCCCAATGTCTCTGTCCCCATGTCCCTGTCCCAATGTCCCTGTCCCAATGTCTCTGTCCCAATGTCTCTGTCCCCATGTCCCTGTCCCAATGTCCCTGTCCCAATGTCCCTGTCCCAATGTCTCTGTCCCAATGTCTCTGCCCCCATGTCCCTGTCCCAATGTCTCTGTCCCAATCACCCTGTCCCAATGTCCCTGTCCGAATGTCCCTGTCCCTGTCCCAATGTCCCTGTCCCAATGTCCCTGTCCCTGTCCCAATGTCTCTGTCCCAATGTCTCTGTCCCAATGTCCCTGTCCCAATGTCTCTGTCCCAATGTCCCTGTCCCTGTCCCAATGTCTCTGTCCCAATGTCTCTGTCCCAATGTCCCTGTCCCAATGTCTCTGTCCCAATGTCCCTGTCCCTGTCCCAATGTCTCTGTCCCAATGTCTCTGTCCCAATGTCCCTGTCCCAATGTCTCTGTCCCAATGTCTCTGTCCCAATGTCCCTGTCCCAATGTCTCTGTCCCAATGTCCCTGTCTCTGTCCCAATGTCCCTGTCCCAATGTCTCTGTCCCAATGTCCCTGTCCCAATGTCCCTGTATTAATCTCATTTTGTGTTCATCTGTGTATATATGTCAGTTTTAAGATAAGATATTCCTTTATTGATCCACTTGGGGAAATTCAGGCGTCATAGCAGCATGGGGAGGGGGGAGGGGAGGTACGGGCAGGGTAATTTAATTTAATTTCAAACCTTTATTTAGACTCGAAAGGCAACTGAGGTTTCCCTCATTCGCAGTCACCTTGATTGTACATACAGAGTTAAGCAAACAGACAGAGTTAGCAAAAATATTAAATCACACAGCATATACAATCATAACAATTAGACAAGTAAGGATAACAATCAAATAAAACAAGGTTGGAGATCACAGTTTTAATAGTAATAGTAGAAAGACAAATATAGGCAATACAATTGTAGTAAGGATACAAAATAGGCAGTGTAAACAATATAATGAATTGAATATATGCATATGAGCAAGTAAGCAATGTAATCAAAAGTGCAGATGAGGGTCTGTATGCCCTTTCAATTATATTATACATTACAATAAATATGGTCTGAAATAATCTGAATATATGCTATGAGTAAGTAAACACAGGTGCAGTATACATAAGGTACCCTAACTGGCACGATCACAGCGTTAGTAAAGGCCATTCACACGGCCATTGCTGTTGAAAATGGGCGGGAAAATGCTCAGGGAGACTTGAAAGTTCTTTGAAAGTTCCTCAGCATACAGTAGGGAATTCACCCTTGTAAAATAGCCACAGCGCCGTTTTACGTCCACTAACGTTATTGTGTTACTCTACTACAAGTCATTCAAATCCACATGTCGAGTTCCCACATTCAGTCAAGGGTGCTCCCAACCGACGCACAGGTTTGAATGTCTGGTTATAGTCACTAGTGGTAGCTCACATTTAAATTTAAATTTTAAATGTTTTTCCTCATTTCAGAACTTGATTGAAGAAGTGTGTTTTTAGTCGACAGCGAAAGATTGAGTCAGGTTTCGGCTGTCCTAACTGCAGTGGGAAGTTCGTTTCACCATTGTGGAGTGGGAACCGAGAATAGGCGGCTTCTCTTTGATGACCCTCCCGGAGCTCGGATAGGAGTGGGTCTGAGGCGGCCAGAGGATGTAGAGCGTAGGGATCTTGAGGGTGTGTAGTTATAAGATGTAGAGCGTAGGGGTCTTGAGGGTGTGTAGTTATAAGATGTAGAGCGTAGGGGTCTTGAGGGTGTGTGGTTATAAGATGTAGAGCGTAGGGGTCTATAGGGTGTGTAGTTATAAGATGTAGAGCGTAGGGGTCTTGAGGGTGTGTAGTTATAAGATGTAGAGTGTAGGGGTCTTGAGGGTGTGTAGTTAGAAGATGTAGGGGTCTTGTGGGTGTGTAGTTAGAAGATGTAGGGGTCTTGTGGGTGTGTAGTTAGAAGATGTAGAGCGTAGGGGTCTTGAGGGTGTGTAGTTAGAAGATGCAGAGTGTAGGGTCTTGAGGGTGTGTAGTTAGAAGATGCAGAGCGTAGGGGTATTGAGGGAGTGTAGTTAGAAGATGCAGAGCGTAGGGGTCTTGAAGGTGTGTAGTTAGAAGATGCAGAGCGTAGGGGTCTTGAGGGTGTGTATAGTTAGAATATGCAGAGCAGAGGGGTCTTGAAGGTGTGTAGTTAGAAGATGTAGAGCAGGGGTGTCAAACTCATTTTCACAGAGGGCCACATCAGCATTATGGTTGCCCTCAAAGGGCCAAAGACCGTATAAATGTTAATGTAATGTAAAATAAATGTAGCTACACATTTACATATTGTTAAACATGGTGTTTCTGTATTTATTACTTATTCAAGTTATACATATTGCATATTCATTTGCATAAATGTAAAAATATATGTTAGCTTATGTTATTTTAACAAATAATTTTAGTTTATCAGAACCCCATATTACTCCACCAATCAATGATCAAACCATTCAAGTAAATAACAAAGAAGAATATCATCAAATACAAGCTATGACATTAAGTTTGTTCAAAACCTTTTTGTCACAGTCAAGAGGGGCAGAACTAACAACTGTGAGCTGCAAAGAACACGTGGGACAGATGTAGCAGATGTTACAAAAACAAATGGCTGCACACAACCTTGCAGAGGCCATACATCCAACTAATGGAAGATAGTTTAATTAACTTTAATTAACAGATTGCAGAATGGGTACAGTACAGTACAGCTCAATACACACAATTGTTAAGGGGATGCAGACCAGAGAAAGACTTTCAGCTTGTTTACATCAGGGTCCCCCATTTTCAATTCGTAATGAAATTGCTATTATGTGTCTGCATGAACACACAACTGTAACTGTACTAAAAAATAACAAAATAAGGGTTGTCTCAGTTCACAACTATATTGGTCAAGTTTTGGGTGGGACTTGTTTGCGTCCCTACAGCTTCTTATTCAATTGAGCGAGATGCTCGGTTATGTCACACAGCCAGTTTGCATCTGACAGTTCAGACAATATTTCTTCAATCCTTTGTTACCTATTCCGCCTGGATCTTTTTTGTATTTTGGGCTGTAAAATTGTCAAAGAATGTCTGAGGAGTAAGTGCTTTTGGCTTTTTTCCTTTGTTACCTCAGATGTTCAACATACATGTATGTGTAAGAATGTGTAATAACTAAGGCTGTCAAAGTTAAAGCTTTATTAACGCATTAACCCACAATTATTTTAACACTGCTATTTTTTAACCCAATATTAATGTAATTTTTTTTTTTTTTTTTTTTTTTTTTTTTATACCTGGGCTCTTGGGGGGCCACATCAAATGACGTGGCGGGCCGGATTTGGCCCGCGGGCCGTGAGTTTGACACCTATGATGTAGAGCGTAGGGGTCTTGAGGGTGTGTAGTTAGAAGATGTAGAGCATAGGGGTCTTGAGGGTGTGTAGTTAGAAGATGCAGAGCGTAGGGATCTTGAAGGTGTGCAGTTATAAGATGTAGAGCATAGGGGTCTTGAGGGTGTGTAGTTAGAAGATGCAGAGCGTATGGGTCTTGAGGGTGTGTAGTTAGAAGATGCAGAGTGTAGGGTCTTGAAGGTGTGCAGTTATAAGATGTAGAGCATAGGGGTCTTGAGGGTGTGTAGTTAGAAGATGCAGAGCGTATGGGTCTTGAGGGTGTGTAGTTAGAATATGCAGAGTGTAGGGTCTTGAGGGTGTATAGTTAGAAGATGCAGAGCGTAGGGGTCTTGAGGGTGTGTAGTTAGAAGATGTAGAGCGTAGGGGTCTTGAGGGTGTGTAGTTAGAAGATGTAGGGGTCTTGAGGGTGTGTAGTTAGAAGATGTAGAGCGTAGGGGTCTTGAAGGTGTGTAGTTAGAAGATGCACAGTGTAGGGGTCATGAGGGTGTGTAGTTGGAAGATGCAGAGTGTAGGGGTCTTGAGGGTGTGTAGTTGGAAGATGCAGAGTGTAGGGGTCTTGAGGGTGTGTAGTTAGAAGATGCAGAGTGTAGGGGTCTTGAGGGTGTGTAGTTAGAAGATGCAGAGCGTAGGGGTCTTGAGGGTGTATAGTTGGAAGATGCAGTGTGTAGGGGTCTTGAGGGTGTGTAATTGGAAGATGCAGAGTGTAGGGGTCTTGAGGGTGTGTAGTTGGAAGATGCAGAGTGTAGGGGTCTTGAGGGTGTGTAGTTAGAAGATGCAGATCGTAGGGGTCTTGAGGGTGTGTAGTTAGAAGATGCAGAGTGTAGGGGTCTTGAGGGTGTGTAGTTGGAAGATGCAGAGTGTAGGGGTCTTGAGGGTGTGTAGTTAGAAGATGCAGAGTGTAGGGGTCTTGAGGGTGTGTAGTTAGAAGATGCAGAGCGTAGGGGTCTTGAGGGTGTATAGTTGGAAGATGCAGTGTGTAGGGGTCTTGAGGGTGTGTAATTGGAAGATGCAGAGTGTAGGGGTCTTGAGGGTGTGTAGTTGGAAGATGCAGAGTGTAGGGGTCTTGAGGGTGTGTAGTTAGAAGATGCAGATCGTAGGGGTCTTGAGGGTGTGTAGTTAGAAGATGCAGAGTGTAGGGGTCTTGATGGTGTGTAGTTGGAAGATGCAGTGTGTAAGGGTCTTGAGGGTGTGTAGTTAGAAGATGCAGAGCGTAGGGGTCTTGAGGGTGTGTAGTTAGAAGATGCAGAGCTTAGGGGTCTTGAGGGTGTGTAGATAGAAGATGCAGATCAGAGGGGTCTTGAGGGTGTGTAGTTGGAAGATGCAGAGTGTAGGGGTCTTGAGGGTGTGTAGTTAGAAGATGCAGAGCGTAGGGGTCTTGATGGTGTGTAGTTGGAAGATGCAGTGTGTAAGGGTCTTGAGGGTGTGTAGTTAGAAGATGCAGAGCGTAGGGGTCTTGAGGGTGTGTAGTTAGAAGATGCAGAGCTTAGGGGTCTTGAGGGTGTGTAGATAGAAGATGCAGATCAGAGGGGTCTTGAGGGTGTGTAGTTGGAAGATGCAGAGTGTAGGGGTCTTGAGGGTGTGTAGTTGGAAGATGCAGATCGTAGGGGTCTTGAGGGTGTGTAGTTGGAAGATGCGGAGTGTAGGGGTCTTGAGGGTGTGTAGTTGGAAGATGCAGATCGTAGGGGTCTTGAGGGTGTGTAATTGGAAGATGCAGAGTGTAGGGGTCTTGAGGGTGTGTAGTTAGAAGATGCATAGTGTAGGGGTCTTGAGGGTGTGTAGTTGGAAGATGCAGAGTGTAGGGGTCTTGAGGGTGTGTAGTTAGAAGATGCATAGTGTAGGGGTCTTGAGGGTGTGTAGTTAGAAGATGCAGAGTGTAGGGGTCTTGAGGGTGTGTAGTTGGAAGATGCAGAGTGTAGGGGTCTTGAGGGTGTGTAGTTAGAAGATGCATAGTGTAGGGGTCTAGAGGGTGTGTAGTTAGAAGATGCAGAGTGTAGGGGTCTTGAGGGTGTGTAGTTAGAAGATGCAGAGCGTAGGGGTCTTGAGGGTGTGTAGTTGGAAGATGCAGAGTGTAGGGGTCTTGAGGGAGTGTAGTTAGAAGATGCAGAGCGTAGGGGTATTGAGGGTGTAGTTGGAAGATGCAGAGCGTAGGGGTCTTGAGGGTGTGTAGTTAGAAGATGCAGACTGTAGGGTCTTGAGGGTGTAGTTGGAAGATGCAGAGCGTAGGGGTCTTGAGGGTGTGTAGTTAGAAGATGCAGAGCGTAGGGGTCTTGAGGTGTGTAGTTGGAAGATGCAGAGTGTAGGGGTCTTGAGGGTGTGTAGTTAGAAGATGCAGAGCGTAGGGTCTGGGGTGCGTAGTTGGAAATGCAGAGTGTAGGGGTCTTGAGGGTGCGTAGTGGAAGATGCAGAGTGTAGGGGTCTTGAGGGGTGTAGTTAGAAGATGCAGAGTGTAGGGGTCTTGAGGGTGTGTAGTTAGAAGATGCAGAGCGTAGGGGTCTTGAGGGTGCGTAGTTGGAAGATGCAGACTGTAGGGTCTTGAGGGTGTAGTTGGAAGATGCAGAGCGTAGGGTCTTGAGGGTGTGTAGTTCTAGCTTCCTAACATGCTTCCTATACTTTCTGACATGCTTCCTATGCTTCCTAAGATGCTTCCTATCACCCTTCCCATCTTTCCTCATTAGCATTAGCATTAGCATTAGCATTAGCATTAGCATTAGCATTAGCATTAGCATTAGCTAATACTATGCTATACGGAGAGCAGTCAGCTTGTCGTGTGTTTATCTGTCTGTGTGCCCGGCGTGCCGCCTGGATGGAGATTTGCGGTCTACCGAGCGCACCTTTCCAGATGTTTCTTCGGACCTATCACGTGGGTTAGCCCTCCCTGCCGCCTCGTGGGTTTCCATGGCGACGTGCCGACTTCACACCTGCGTTCCGACAGATCTCACGCCGAGTGGATAATTGCTGTCAGTTGAGCATCAGTTAGCGGAGTCCATTCCTTCCCCCCTTTTTTCCGACCAGAAAGCCCCCCTGGAAACACTTACGTGTAATTATTATTAGCGCGTTCTCCTCCTTTGTCTCGCGCTCCGTTTATTTACACGTTGCGCCCGGGTTTGTGTGTCGTCAGGGCGGCATGGAGGGAGGGTCCGTTTTCACTGAGAGGAAACTCTATCATTTGAATATGTGTACCATCAAGTGCTGGCTCGTAGAAAAGGCTGTGTGTGTGTGTGTGTGTGTGTGTGTGTGTGTGTGTGTGTGTGTGTGTGTGTGTGTGCGTGTGTGTGTGTGTGTGTGTGTGTGTGTGTGTGTGTGTGTGTGTGTGTGTGTGTGTGTGTGTGTGTGTGTGTGTGTGTGTGTGTGTGTGTGTGTGTGTGTGTGTGTGTGTGTGTGTGTGTGTGTGTGTGTGTGTGTGTGTGTGTGTGTGTGTGTGTGTGTGTGTGTGTGTGTGTCTTTGTGCGGTTCCATTTGTGTGTGCATGTGCATTCCTACATGTGTGTGTGTGGTGTCTGTGTGTGTCTCACCTCTATGTGTGTGTGTGTGTGTGTGTGGTGTGTGTGTGTGTGTGTGTGTGTGTGTGTGGTGTGTGTGTGTAGTCTGGAAGTCAACAGACAGCTCTATGGAAGAGGAGGAGCTGTCTCAATCTCTGGACGTCAACAGACAGCTCGTGGAAGAGGAGGAGCTGTCTCACTCTCTGGACGTCAACAGACAGCTCTGTGGAAGAGGAGGAGCAGTCTCACTCTCTGGAAGTCAACAGACATGTCTGTGGAAGAAGAGGAGCTGTCTCACTCTCTGGAAGTCAACAGACAGGTCTGTGGAAGAGAGGATCTGTCTCACTCGCTGTAACCAGAAGCTTTAGGAAGAGGTTTCTCCCTAAGCCACCCTGTAATCTAATTTGGGTGAGTTAAAATCCAAGCATCCACCATATAGCTTTCAGGAGTGCCTACTCCAGGGAACAGGGTGTGTGTGTGGTGTGTGGGGGGGGGGGGGGGGGTGATGAGGGGGAGGGGGTGAAATTGCCATGCAGAAGGGATCAGATATATATCGGGGCTCTTCCTGGTGGGGCAGCGAGGGGGTTATTAGACATCAAAGAGCGCTGGGTCCAGAGGGCCTGGAGGTCACCTGGAGGTCACCTGTCGGTCACTGTGTGTGGGCAAGCTTTGTCCCCAAAATGTGAGAGACATCTCTCTCACAGGCGAGATTCTCAGATTGAGTCGTCAAGAGAGAGCGAGTAGCTTGGAACAGAACACATTTATTAATAATATATAACTGTATTCTTAAATGGATTACTTAAAATATATTGACATATATTTTTACGTGGAGTCTTCATTTGTTAAGAATATAGACAGGCTGTCTGCCTGTATGTCATGTATGTAATTTATGTTATGATGGAATTGAAACGGGGGACCCTGATGTAAACAAGACGAAAGTCTTTCTCTGGTCTGCATCCCCGTAACAATTGTGAGTATTGAGCTGTACTGTATTGTACCCATTCTGCAATCTGTTAATAACATTTTCAATCAATGTTATTGTATTCGACTAAGAGGTTGGCAGTCGACTACGGCTCCTTTCCATCGATTAGTCGACTATTCGACTAATAGGGGTCAGCCTTACTACTACTACTACTACTACTACTACTACCTACACTACTACTACTACTACTACTACTATACTACTACTACTACTACTACTACATTACTACCGGGCCCGCCTCAGGGGGTGTGCGAACAGTGCGGTCGCACAGGGCCTCGCGGGAAGGGGGGCCTCGCACAAAGAAAATAAATAAAAAATTAAATAAAATATTTTATTATTTTTATTTTATTTTTAATTTTTTTGCGAGGCCCCCTTCCCGCGAGGCCTTTTTCATCACAGACCTAAAATCTAGTTTTGCTTATATGCTTATATATTTCACATTAGACACGTTTGTAGAATGTGTGTGACTTGTTCTGGCTCTGCGGCTCTGCAGCAGACATACTCACTATTGGAGCTCTGGGGCTCTGCAGCAGACATACTATTGGTTTCAACGAAGGGAGGGGTTACATCATTGTGTACGCCGGCGTGCGTCAGCTGCGTTTGACTATTTCGCGCGTGCAGCTTTGGAGGTTATGCTTAGTTATGCCAGCCAAGACGAAGAGGACGGTCATTCGGCAGATGGACTGAAGATGAAAGTTGTTGCATGTTAGACAGTTCAGTCAGGTTAGCTAAAGGCAGGGACAGCTAGTTAGCTTTAGCTACGTTATAATATCGAGTGCTAACGTGTGGTTCAGTCGGGATAGCCATGATGATGTCGGCTAGTAGCTAGCTTAGCTAAAGGCTAACTAGCGTTAGCTAACCTAGAGAGAGCGCGTGCAGCATTGTTATGCCAAGATGAAAGGACGGTCATTCGGCAGATGAACTTCGTCAACTCCACGCGGTTCTCTCCATCCTCTTAGACGTTTTAATGCACTCTATTCTATTCCCGCCGTGGATATATCTCTCTCGTGAACCAAAGCGGGCCAGCTAGCTAACGTAGCTAACCTTATATTGAGCCAAACGGGCCGGCTAGCTGTTGTAGTAGCTAACGGTGTGTGGCCTGGTGTCAGTACCTAGCTACTCTATTTGCAGTTAGCCTATTTAGCTGATGTCGGCCATTGGCTCCTGCTACTTTGTTTCTCTGGTATAGACCTCTTCTCTTTGGATTAAGTGTTGATCTTTGTCCTTTTGGATCTATGTATATTCATGTTGCCTTTGTGAAGTTATCTTTCCTTCTGTTTTGTTCTTCCATTAAATGTTGAATATCCTTTAGGGGCTCATCTTTGCTTATCTCTCTCATACATGCTCTTCTCTAACACACACACACAGACATGCTCTCTCTCTCTACACACAAACACACATGCTCTCTCTCTTTCTCTCTCTTTCTAACACACACAGACATGCTCTATATCTCTCTCTAACACAAAATGACATGCTCTCTCTCTCTATATTTCTCTCTCTTTCTAACACACATATACATGCTCTCTCTCTACACACACACACAAACAGACATGCTTCTCTCTTATCTCTCTCTTTCTAACACACACAGACATGCTCTATCTATCTCTCTCTCTTCAATTCAAATGGGCTTTATTTCACATTCTTGTATTTCTCCCAGTAGGTATGGGAGTTTTGAGTTATTGTCGATGTTTTCAAAGTCTCTTTGGGTGTTTGCAATTTGTGGGAAGTATGTCTTGGTATAGTGGCAGGTTGTTAAGAAGTGGAGCTCGGTTTTCACCTCATCTTGTGTGCAGTGGGTCTGTCTTCGCTTGGGAGCCAGGTCTGCCTATGGCGGCCTTTCTCGATGGCTAGGCTGTGCTCGCTGAGTCTGTACCTAGTCAAGGATCTTGTTAGTATTGGGTCAGTCACAGTGCTCAGGTATTCTGCCACTGTGTACTCACTGTTTAGGGCCAAATAGCATTCAATTGCTCTGGTTTGGGTTGTTTCTTTCCAATGTGTCTCTCTCTCTCTCTCTCTCTCTCTCTCTCTGGCTTGCTCTTGTGGAGGGTCAGGGGCATGCCGGGTCTGTGCAGCGATAACACTGTATATTGACTGTAGAACGGGAGCTCTCTCGCTCTTGCTATATGTTGACTGTATCATGCCCAGCCTCGGGCAGCGCTATTATTTAAGAATATGTTGACTGTATACATTTTTTTTAAATAAAATTATAATTTTTTTTACCTTTTAGGGGGGGGGGGCTCGCATTTCTCCCAGGCGGCCCTGACTACTACTATTACTACAGCACAGATGCAACACTAATAAGAGTTGCCGGCGGGACGTCTGGTCTCATGCACGCCGGAATAAGAATGCGTGCGTTTTGTAATAAGATGTGACTGCAGACTCTTAAGATTCCGTTCCTCATTCGGTGAAAGGACTTGCACAATGGTGACACGTTAGGCCCACTGGTATTCAGTTCCCTGGAGTTTTTATTTTTTTGTGAATGACTGAAAGAAGCAGATGGAACAGGACAACTGCTGATTGGTGCAAAGGAGGAAAGTCCTTTCCGATTGGTTTAGGTGATTGGTTGTTTTGACAGGATGGATCAGCAAATTCCATGGAGCTGTTGCTGTGTAAGAATGGGCTCCTCTCTTTCTCCTCTCTTCTCTTCTCCTCTCTTCTCCTTTCTTCACTTCTCTTCTCCTCTCTTCTCCTTTCTTCTCCTTCTCTTCTTCCTTTCTTCTCTTCTCTTCCTTCTTTCTCTTCTCTTCTCTTCTCTTCTCTTCTTCTTCCTTCTCTTCTCTTCTCTTCTCTCTCCTTCCCTTCTCTTCTCTTCTCTTCTTTCTTCTCTTCTCTCTCTTCTCTTCTCTTGTCTTGTCTTGTCTTGTCTTGTCTTGTCTTGTCTTGTCTTGTCTTCTCTTCTCTCGTCTCCCCTCTCCTCATGCTGGACCTACAAAAGGCCTTCGACACTGTCAATCACACCATTCTGATTGACAAGCTAAAAGCAATTGGTTTTGATAGTTTATCAGTGAGCTGGATACCAATCCTACCTGGAGGGGAGGGAACAGATGGTGGAGTAAACGGTACCCTATCCCCCCCCCTCACAGTGAGCTGTGTGTTCCACAAGGAGTCACTAGGACCGCTACTATTCCTAATTTATGCAAATGACATGTCGTCAGCTTTACTATTCCTAATTTATGCAAATGACATGTCGTCAGCTTGTGACTGCAACTTGTTCCTGTTTGCGGACCGACTCAGCCCTGCTGGTCTCTGACAAGAACAAGTTACAGGTTGAAAAAGCCCTCAGCTCGGAACTAGGCAAAATCTGCATATGGCTCGCCGACAACAACTATCATTACACATGGGCAAAACAGGTCCATTCTCTTCGGTCAAATAACAAACTCAGCAAGACTGACGACTTCTCGGTTACAGTGGGTGACAATATTGTCCACAAGGAAAGATGAAATTACCTACCTGGGTTCCATCCTAGAGGCTAATCTTTCTGTGACAAAATGGCATCCAATGTAATAAAAAAAGTCAACCAACGAACGCGATTCTTGTACGGATCTCCTCTCTGGTAAACAAGAATACCCTGAAGACTCTAGCAGGAGCACTCATTCAAGGGTACTACGACTATGCTTGCACCTCATGGTACCAAAGCACCTCAAAGGCACTAAAAACAAATTACAAACATCTCAAAACAAGCTAGTCAGACTACTACTTGACCTGACTCCTAGAACCCACCTCACCCCTGCCCACTTTGACAACCTAGGATGGCTTAGAGTAGACGACAGAGTACAGCAACTTGCAATGGGCCTGGTCTACAAGATACACTACGCGACCAAGGTACCCATGTTCATGTCAAAATACTTCCCAAAGGTCAGTGAATACCACGATCACACACCAGAGGGAGCTCCACAAATCATGTAAAACCCAGATTCGGCTCAAACAAGGGACTAAACACGTTTCGCAATTATGCCACATCAATGTGGAACGCCCTGCCCTAAAGCTGTAAAGGAATGTGAATCACTACCCACCTTCAAAAACACTCTCAAAAAAACACCTACGTGAGACTGCAATTCGAAACTGGCCCTACAAATGTCCTAACCTAGTTGTACAGTAAATGACCAAGTAAGGCTTTGTCAACATTCCAATGTACAGTGTAAAATGTGTGTGTGTCCCCGTACCCAACCCCCCCCCCCCCCCCACCTCCAATGTACAGCCCTCACCCCAACCCACCCAACCCCACCCCACCAACCTCCTCCAATGTACAGTTTCTTACGCCAAATGTGTATACACTCCTTTTCTGGACACTTTTGTATCACAAACAGTACTGTATTTGCAAATCTGATATGTCATAAATGTATAGATGTAGCAGTACTGTCTATCTGTATGTCATGTATGTCATATATGTTATGATGAATTGAAAATGGGGGACCCTGGTGGATACAAGACGAAAGTCTTCTCTGGTCTGCATCCCCTTAACAATTGTATGTATTGAGATGTACTGTACTGTACCGCATTCTGCAATCTGTTAATAAACTTTTCAATCAATCATCAATCAATCCTCTCCGTCTCTTCTCTTCTCTTCTCTTCTCCTCTCCTCTCCTCTCTCTCCTCTCCTCTCCTCTCCTCTCCTCTCCTCTCCTCTCCTCTCCTCTCCTCTCCTCTCCTCTTCTATCTCTTCTCCTCTCCTCTCTTCTCTTCTCTTCTCTTCTCTTCTCTTCTCTTCTCTTCTCTTCTCTTCTCTTCTCTTCTCTTCTCTTCTCTTCTCTTCCTCTTCTCTTCTCTTCTCTTCTCTTCTCTTCTCTTCGCTTCTCTTCTCTTCTCTCCTCTTCTCTGTCTTCTCTCCTCTCCTCTCTCTCTCCTCTCCTCTCCTATCTTTTCTTCTCTTCTCTTCTCATCTCTTCTCTTCTCTTCTCTTCTCTTCTCTTCTCTTCTCTTCTCTTTCTCTTCTCTCTTCTCTTCTCTTCTCTTCTCTTCTCTTCTCTTCTCTTCTCTTCTCTTCTCTTCTCGGTTTTGAAGTCACGGTTTGGTACAGGTTTTCGGTACAGTGGGGAAAGTTTGCCTTTTCCATGTTCCACTCAGGGGTGATGTAGTGTGCAGTAACTAATTGTACTTGTAGGGTTGTCAACGAATATTCTATATTGAAATTAATAATCGACTTGTAAAAAAGAAAAAGAAAAAATTATAATAATTATATTAGATTATGAAAAAAAACAGCCCCGGTGGGCAGTCGTTAGTGGTTAACATACCGCTGTATTCGTTCGGTACACAGCCGTTCTGTACGGTACGGTACACACTGAAACTCCAATTGTAAATAAAAGATTGCCTCGCATGTTTCATGTTTTGATTGATTATCTGTACGTCTAACACATCGGCCTGTCCCACCAGCCACCGCATCTGTGTGTCTCAAGACATGTCTCCCGACGCTGAGTTCAGTACAGGGTGTCACCTTAGTTGGCACCCCCACCCTGGCACCCCCCACCCTGTACCCCATCACTCCTCCTCCTCCCTCCTCCTCCTCCTCCTCCTCCTCCTCCTCCTCCTCCTCTCCTCCTCCTCCACCACCTCACTGGTGCTCCCTGGCCTCCCCCATCACTCCTCCTCCTCCTCCTCCTCCACCAACCTCACTGGTGCTCCCTGCCTCCCCCATCACTCCTCCTCCTCCTCCTCTCCTCCTCCTCCTCCTCCTCCTCCTCCCCTCCTCCCTCCTCCTCCTCCTCCTCCTCCTCCTCCTCCTCCTCCTCCACCAACCTCACTGGTGCTCCTGCCTCCCCCATCACTCCTCCTCCTCCTCCACCAACCTCACTGGTGCTCCCTGCCTCCCCCATCACTCCTGTGGAGGGAGAGGGTGGAGGGAGGAGGGAGAGGGAGAGGGTGGAGGGAGGAGGATGGGGAGAGGAGAGGAGAGGGTGGAGGAGGGGAGAGGGAGGGTGGAGGGAGGAGGGAGAGGGAGAGGGTGGAGGGAGGAGGGATGGGGAGAGGGAGAGGGAGAGGGTGGAGGGAGGAGGGAGAGGGAGAGGGTGGAGGGAGGAGGGATGGGGAGAGGGAGAGGGAGAGGGTGGAGGGAGGAGGGAGAGGGAGAGGGTGGAGGGAGGAGGGAGAGGGAGAGGGTGGAGGGAGGAGGGATGGGGGAGAGGGAGAGGGAGAGGGTGGAGTGAGGGAGAGGGTGGAGTGAGGGAGAGGGTGGAGGGAGAGGGTGGAGGGAGAGGGTGGAGGGAGAGGTGGAGGGAGGGAGAGGGTGGAGGGAGAGGGTGGAGTGAGGGGAGAGGGTGGAGGGAGAGGGTGGAGGGAGGGAGAGGGTGGAGGGAGAGGGTGGAGGGAGAGTGTGGAGTGAGGGAGAGGGTGGAGGGAGGGAGAGGGTGGAGGGAGGGAGAGGGTGGAGGGAGGAGAGGGTGAGTGTGGAGGAGAGGGTGGACTCTGAGACCACAGCAGCAGTCCCCTGATCCCCGGTCTAATCAGTCAGCAAGCAGATCTTCACCACTAGAATTAGGATTTTAATTTAATTTAAATTAACCCGTTGTTTGTATATTTAACCGTTTAGCATTTGGAAACTGTGTGTCAATGTTCTACCATTTAGGAGCTGTTTATTATGTGCCACCCATGTAACTGCGGTAACTGTGTGAACATGCTGCCATTTTGGCGCCTCCATGTGCTCGTTCGGTGTGGGAGGTCAGGTGCGTAAATGTCTAATAGGAAATGTCCTTACACCCAAATTCCATTTTCTTCTTTTGTAATAAAAAACATTACAAATATTATCTGTTGTCCTGTTTGTATTATGTTATTGGGAAACTACGGAACCAAGTCAGGTTCGATCATCCTCAACCTGTGACACCTCCAGCTATTCATCCATGATGTAAATGGTAAATGGCTGCTTTTTTATATAGCGCTTTTATCCAAAGCGCTTTAAAATTTGTTCCTCACATTTTAGCCACTCACTCACACATTCACACACCGACAGCGGAGGCAACCAGGCAAGGTGCCAACCTGCTCATCGGGAGCAATTAGGGGTTAAGTGTCTTGCTCAAGGACACATCGACACGCTGCCCACGAGGAGCGGAAATCGAACCGGGAACCTCCGGATTGCCAGACGACTGCTCTACCTCCTGAGCCACTGTGTTGACTTCATACATGATGTCCAGAGTGTTGACTCCAGAGAGAGAAGCTGGAATTGTTATTGAGTGGTATTGAGCTGTACTGTACCCATTCTGCAATCTGTTAATAAAGTTTTCAATCAATCAATCAAAACCAGCAGTGAACTTTGTCTAACCTGGAAACTCTATCTAGGTTTAGACGTTTCAACAGGAAGAGATTGTCAACACAAAATCACATCGCAACATGGCTTTCTGCTGGGGGGGCGGGGGGGTTCTCTGTCCATAAAGACATGTGTGGTCCCCCCCCCAGTCATACCCATTCCCACATCATCCCAGACCCCCCCCCCTCATGGCAGGGTCTCACTGAAGGGGCTCCCTCTAACAATCAGGCCTTCATGGGGACTGTAATGCTGTAATGACAAAATGAAAGCCAGTTGTGTGTCTGGGGAGGAGTAATGACTCTCAGAGCCCCCTGTGGAAACGCTGGGAGAGAGAGCTCCAAGACGCTGCCTCGGAAGACTGGCTCGCTGTCTCCTGTGCAATGCAAGGGAGCATAGGATAGGATATGATATGATAGGATAGGATAGGATATGATATGATAGGATAGGATAGGATATGATATGATATGATAGGATAGGATATGATATTATATGATAGGATAGGATAGGATAGGATAGGATAGGATATTATATGATAGGATAGGATAGGATATGATATGATATGATAGGATAGGATATGATATTATATGATAGGATAGGATAGGATATGATAGGATAGGATATGATATTATATGATAGGATAGGATAGGATAGGATAGGATAGGATATTATATGATAGGATAGGATAGGATATGATATGATATGATATGATGATATGATATGATATGATAGGATATGATATGATAGGATAGGATAGGATAGGATAGGATAGGATAGGATAGGATAGGATAGGATAGGATAGGATAGGATAGGATAGGATAGGATAGGATATCATATGATAGGATATTATATGATAGGATATGATATGATATGATATGATATGATATGATAGATAGGATATTATTATGATAGGATAGGATAGGATATGATAGGATAAGATATGATGGGCAGACCACAGTGTGCGCCTACGGAGCTGTGTGTCAGACAGACTGGTCAGCAACACCAGGGCCCCACAGGGGACAGTCCTCTCTCCCTTCCTCTTCACCGTCTACACCAACGACTTCCACTATCGGTCAGAGTCCTGCCACCTTCAGAAGTTTTCTGATGACTCTGCAATAGTGGGATGTATAAAGGACTGTGATGAGGAGGAATACCGGGCACTGGTGCAAAAAGAACCACCTCCAGCTAAATGTGACGAAGACCAAGGAACTGGTGGTGGAGCTGGGGAGGAGGAGCAGTACATCTGTGTCCCCCGTTTCCATCAGGGGAGTCGATGTGGACATGGTTGAGGAGTACAAATACCTCGGTGTGCACATCGACAACAAACCGAACGGGTCAAAACGCGCAGAGGCACTGTACAAGAAGGACCAGAGCCGAGATCCTTCAATGTCTGTACAAGGATGTTGAGGATGTTCTATGAGTCTGTGGTGGCGGGCGCCTTCTTGTACGCTGTGATCTGCTGGGGCAGCGGACTGAGAGCAGGGGACACAAACAGGCTGGATAAGCTGGTCAGGAAGGCCAGTAGCGTGGTTGGGGTGGAGCTGGACTCCCTAGCGAGGGTGGCGGAGAGGAGGAGCCTTGCTAAGCTCCAGGCCATCAGGGAAAACCCCTCCCACCCACTATACACAGACTTGGCTGACAGGAGGAGCATGTTCAGTGCTAGGCTCACACTACCTAAATGCAGCACTGAACGGCACAGGAAGTCCTTCATTCCAACAGCCATACAATGCATCACTGTGCCTCACTGCATCACTGAGCACAGAGTGACAGTTACCATCTTCCTGGACTCCTACTTTTGAAACAGCACTGTGCAATACTACACCTACTGTAGACCTCAGTATATTTGTACTGTATTTATTTACTGTATATTTTATTCCATTTTTATTCTATTTTATTCTACTCTTATCTTAGGCAATTTGATTTGTTTTGTTATTCTTATTCGTGACCTGTTCTGTCTAAATTATTAAATGTTGAACGATTTGCAGTGTCAAATTTCCCTCTGGATAATAAAAGTATTTCTATTCTATTCTATTATGATATGATAGGATAGGATAGGAAACGATAGCATTATGATAGGCTAGGATAGGATGCCCTCTTTGCATGTCTGAGCTTGTCACTGTTGTTATTTCTCGTTTCTGTTGTTTCTGTTGTTATACCTGCGTGTGAAGTGTCTACGATAATTCAAAACCAACTGGACCTGGGAAAGGAAGGGCTCCCACACAGGAGGCGCATGACGCTGTGCAGTGAAAGCCGAAAGGAAGCTGTAAGGCTGACTCCCTTCCTAACCGCAGGAAAACCACCAGAATTGCCACATGGAACATCAGGACGATGTACGAACCAGGGAAGCACAGGCAGATGAGGAACTACAACATCTCTCTCCTGGGTCTGTGTGAGACAAGGTGGCTACAAGCAGGGCAACCGAGATTGGCATCTGGGGAGATGGTGCTCTACCAGTGGCGGCTGCTGGCGCTGGTGCCTTGTAGGTCGCAGTTCTCGTTAATAGGTCGAGTTGAAAATGTAATGCTCTGAGATGCTCTGGAGCAATCTCTCTCTGTCTCTCGGATCAATCAAATCAAATAATTAAACACATGTATGTTGTCATTTTAAACAACTCACCATTCATTCATTATGCATCAGCAGCAGCTAAATTAATGTTATAGTTCACAACACAGCAGCGCGTTTTGAATCGCTAGCCTAATTATTATCGTCTCAGCAAGCACAGTCAATACTTTTTTCGTAGTCGCATTTCGCGGAGACAGCTGTGTATAGCGAGAGAGAGAGAGCGAGAGCGAGAGAGAGAGAGAGACTCACTGTTTAGTTGAAACGTCCAGGGCAGGAGAGCTTGATAAACGTGTATAATCCACTGTTGATGTATATCCACTGTCCACTGTCTCCAGACTGCATCCGCCATATAGCTTATTAGCCAAGTGTTAGCTTGTTAGGCTGTTAGCACAACACAAGTACATTTCTTTGTCCATTTTTCCGCGTCGAACAGACTGCAAACTACCTGGCGTTCTATCGCCATGCTCTAAGACAAACTCTAACCTTAACCAACTTTGAAAGAGTGCCTAAGCTTAACCATCTAAAGAACTTGCAGTCACGGCACGCTCTGCTGCCTGCATTTCACAACAACACAACAACACAACATCTCTCACCAACGGACCGGAATAAGCTAGAATTGGAACATTAGAAATTGGATTCGGCCAATCAGAGATCGTCTCTGTGAAATTCTGCTTCGGAAAAAAATACTGGCGTCGGCAATCAGAGAGCGTCTCCGCGAAATGCGGCTACAGAAATTCTTGACGCTACTGGCTAGACCGCTTCAAATCGCGCCCGGATTCCAACATAATAGTCATATTTCAACGCACAACGCGTTACGCACTGATTGGCTTCGACGGATACAGCGATCAAACCGTGACGCGCACTTAGAGCGCTATTGCGTCTAGCCCCGGGCCGAGAAATAATAATAAAAAAAAAAGTGATGTCACTTCCTGTTCAAGAAAACGAGTATTTTTTTATTTTATATAATAACGTTATATTGTGCATTGGAAACACAAACATACTTAAAATGAGTAAATGTTATTAATTTTAAACATGTTTATATTATTTATAGGGCTATAAAACTAAAAACTAAAAAGTTTTATTTTCTTCTTCTCTCTGATTTAACAGCAGTCAGCAGGTGGGTCGGCGCCCTTGCGCCCCTAGTGGCAGAGCCGCCACTGTGCTCTACTCCGGCCATACAGAAGAAG
>NC_140179.1:8162267-8164066 GCF_963971535.1 Notolepis coatsorum | reverse complement strand
TGTTTACACCTGCGCGTGAAGTGTCTACGATAATTCAAAACCAACTGGACCTGGGAAAGGAAGGGCTCCCACACAGGAGGCGCATGACGCTGTGCAGTGAAAGCCGAAAGGAAGCTGTAAGGCTGACTCCCTTCCTAACCGCCAGGAAAACCACCAGAATTGCCACATGGAACATCAGGACGATGTACGAAACCAGGGAAGCACAGGAGATGAGGAACTACAACATCTCTCTCCTGGGTCTGTGTGAGACAAGGTGGCTACAAGCAGGGGCAACCGAGATTGGCATCTGGGGAGATGGTGCTCTACTCCGGCCATACAGAAGAAGGCGCCCCACACACGGAAGGCGTGGCCCTGATGCTGGCTCCGGAGGCACATCGCTCTCTCACTAGTTGAGAACCGGAGAACCCACGAATCATCACCGCCAAGTTCACCACTAAGAAGGACAACATCATACTATCCATCATTCAGTGCTACGTGCCGACAAACGACACCGAAGATGAGAAGAAAGACGATTTCTATGAACAACTGCAGGCTGTACTGGACAGACGGAGAGAAAAATACATCACCATCCTCATGGGTGATTTCAACGCCAAGATAGGAGCCAACAACACGGGCTATGAAGACATCATGGGCGTACATGGATTGGGGCAGATGAATGAAAAATTGAGAAAGGTTTTGCAGACCTGTGCTCCCTCAACCAACTGGTAATAGGAGGCAGCAACTTCCCCACAAAACATATTCCACAAGGCCACATGGAGATCTCCAGGTCAATCAAATAGACCACATATGCATCAACAGAAAGTTCAGGAGGTCATGGCAAGATGTACGAGTCAAGAGAGGGGAAGACGTGGCATCAGACCATCACTTCGTGCTGGCGATCATAAAACTACGTCTGAAGAAATACGCCACAACCACCGGCGCAAGAACCAGATATGACGTCGGACTTCTTAGGAACAAAGAAATACAGAGTAGATTCCAGATCAGCCTTACCAACAGGTACCAGCAACTACAGGAACAGGATAAAGACACAGATGCGAAACATAGAGACGCAATGGCAGCACTCCAAGATGTTGTGGCTGGACACCTGCAAAGAAATATTGGGAAAGAAGAAGACAAAACACAAGGAATGGGTCTCAATCGAAACACTCCAGAAACTGAAAGAAAGGTCCAGCTTCTTGGGAAAACCTGGAAACATGCGCTCCGTCCGAGTGCTATATGGACTCATCCGTAGCAGTTGGTGATGTAATGTATATTTAGGCTGCCTGATCATGAGATCTGCTAACAATGCCATTGTTTGGTGTTGATATTATGTTGGCTCTACATAAATTACAGGACCTTCCCATTTCCTCTCCCCTGGAGCCATAATGGACGCCGTCTAAAAATAATATTTGCTATGATTCACTCTCTCGCCCCCAACGACACTCTGTCCTATTGGTTCAAACTCAAGGTTGTGTGAAGCTGACAAACACCCTACGGAGGGAGAGGGTGGAGGGAGAGGGAGAGGGAGAGGGAGAGGGAGAGGGTGGAGGGAGGAGGGAGAGGGAGAGGGAGAGGGTGGAGGGAGAGGGTGGAGAGAGAGGGAGAGGGTGGAGGAGGAGGGAGAGGGAGAGGGAGGAGGGAGAGGGTGGAGGGGAGAGGGAGAGGGAGAGGGAGAGGGTGGAGGGAGAGGGTGGAGAGAGAGGGAGAGGGTGGAGGAGGAGGGAGAGGGAGAGGGAGGAGGGAGAGGGAGGAGGGAGAGGGAGGAGGGAGAGGGAGAGGGAGAGGGAGAGGGGTGGAGGGAGAGGGAGGAGGGTGGGAGG
>NC_140179.1:8129767-8157267 GCF_963971535.1 Notolepis coatsorum | reverse complement strand
TCACAGTCATACGCCAAACTATTTATACGCCCCCAAAAAAATTCCAGCAAGTTTCAAGTTTCAAGTTTCGTTTTCATTTGTCACATATAAAGTACATTACAGTGAAACGCTTGGTTCTGTATGAGCCCCCCTGAGATTGTGCTTCATACAGTTAAAAAAAGTAACACTATACAAAATATACAATATACAACCTAAAGTACAACATGCAAACAATAAGGTACAAAAATGCTAACTTTTCTTTTTAAATGCAAAATGCATACAGTGTATCTAATAGGATTTCATTACCATATTCATTGGCCTATGCCATAGCCTATTCAACAACATCATCATCATCATCATCATCATCATCATCATCATCATCATCATCATCATCATCATCATCATCATCATCATCATCATCATCATCATCACCACAATAGGCCTACTCATCAATCACCCTCCTAATCAATCAACAGTACACAGAATGTAAATAAAAGCTGTGTATACCAGTCTGTTAATTGATCCAGTGCAGCGCGCAGAAGAGCCCTCTGCCTCCTCCTTCTCCTTCTCCCTGCTCCGTACTTTCAGGCGAGACAGTACCCCCTAATAGGCAAAACAAATATTTTAATAGATATCATTATGAAACTTTCCCAGTTTGTTATGTACATTACATAAAAGCTAAGAAAAAATCTATGGCAAGTTTTCTGAATTGTATATGCAAATGAAGCACTTCCTCATTAGATATGCACACATTTGCATATATCGCCAAGTCTCACATCACCAACATGGATAATGCCAGATTCAAAAACTTGGTTTCATTTTGTTGCAAAAAGAAACTTTTCACAGAAGGGATTGTGGCTATGTCCTCTTATCAGCCCATACATGAGTGGATGATATATCAACAAACCCTTTTGTATTTAGAAGCAGGGTATGGATGGGAAGAAATGTGGAAAGTTTGGTGTGTGTAGGTACTAGGGAAATGGAGTTCCAAAGGGCTAAATCCACAAAGAATGGATTGCACGGAGCAAGTTGCACCCTTACTTACAATTCATTATGAAATGAAAATGGGGGACCCTGATGTAAACAAGACGAAAGTCTTTCTCTGGTCTGCATCCCCTTAACAATTGTGTGTATTGAGCCGTACTGTATTGTACCCATTCTGCAATCTATTAAATAAAATGTGCATTCAATCAATCAATCTGCACGGTGATTGATTGAATGAAAATTGTATTAACAGATTGCAGAATGGGTACAATACAGTACGGCTCAATACACACAATTGTTAAGGAGATGCAGACCAGAGAAAGACTTTCGTCTTGTTTACATCAGGGTCCCCCATTCCAATTTCATAATGAATTGTAAGTAAGGGTGCAACTTGCTCCATGCAATCCATTCTTTGTGGATTTGTGTGTAAAATGCATAAAAACTAGTTTTTGAGAAAACGACCTCAACAAGTCTTGCATCATAATTGTGATCTATGGACACAATCAGACTAAATTAAGTAAAATAAACAACAAAATCTCAATATCGTCAAGAAAAAAAGAAAAAAGGCGATTTCAGGGGGTACTGTCTCGCCTTAACAAGGTCTTGTGTCAGAATGCAGGTAGGTGAATTCCAATGGTTGGAGGCAATCACAGAGACAGAGAGTGTTTACTCTTGAACAGGTTCGACTTTAATAGTAAGAACACAGAGTAAATTCTAAGAGAGAATAAGTGCTAAAAGCACAAGTGTAAGATAAGGTAAATGGGAGCTTATTGGAGGTCCAAAGTAGAACCGTCCGCGTTATCCCCGAACGCAATTAGTGAAGACCTGACAATGGACAAGCAGAAGAGAGGTATGTTAAATAGAGACCAAATACCAACATTCCACACACACCCCCGTGACAGCCAATCAGGAACCACCCCTAAGTGACAGCACTAATTGACAGGTAAATGACAGGTGACAAGCCCAGTGACATATGCCAGGAATGTGGGTGGTCACCGACCGAGGTCGGTGTCCAGAACGTAACAGTCTTGGGCTGTCCTGTATGACCTGAGATAATAATCCATAAGATATCGCCACAGACTTTGTCCTGCTAGGGTCCACCATGATGGTGAGAGAGAAAATGCTGTGTTCAGGCATCACTATGTGAGCTGTTTCTAAATAACTATTAAAAATAACATTGTAACATTGAGCAAAACTACCCTACTATGCCTACTTAAACAAGCGGTTCACAAGTAATTTTATTGGGAAACACAATAATGACAGATAACATTAAATCGTACACGTTTTCTCACTATAATGTAAGTTTGATTTGATTTGACATTAAAAAAAAATACAAGATTCCAGAAAACATCAAGGATGCTACACAAAAAAGTCAAGACTTATTTCCATTGTGGTCCTTGGTCTCAGACAGACAAGCAATACAAAACATGACCACAAATAACAATTTGACAAACTACATAGACATGTAAATTTTAAATGCAGTACAAACGTAGTCACAGTCAACAATGTATCAGACAACATTTTCCTGCATTTTAAAATCTAGTTTTTAACATTGTTGAGGAGCCATGATTTGACTTTTTTCTTAAAATTGGGTCGGCTACTAACTAAGTGACATGTTATCATAGCATCAGCAGAGCTGCCCGCTCCCATCTTACTGTATAAATCTGGGAGGTCCCGGTTTGTGTTCCAGCAGGATCCAGTTCAGATAAACCGTGTTCAACTCCCCAACCATCTGACTCCTGGGATGGTCCACCACGGTCTCATCAGAAAACGTAAATAAAGTACTAATCAACCAGAGGAACAAATTATGTAATATGTATGTTATGTTATAGCCACAAGTAATAGATTTAATATGTAATACTGTAGCTAGTGAACTGTACTTACAGTAGATTTCATTCACAGTCTTTGCTGCCCTGTTATGGGCGCCTGGTGGTACTAAATCCAGATTGAACTCTGTCATTGGAAAAGAGGAGATTTGGCCCGATCCATAGATGTATGACTTGGCCATAATAAGGTAATTTATACGCCTGATATTCTATATTCTATATTCGTATTTCAAAATTCAGTACTGTATCTACAAAAACCCCTGTAAATCATCTGCCCTTTATTAATTTGCTTAGATTTTTTTTACACGTGATCTCCAGAAGGTGCTGAATGAGCTTTTTCACATCTGGTCAATGTTACCATGGTGTTATTCACTGTCAAAAATGTTAAAATTATTGATATTCTCCTTTGGTTCATTACAATTTACTTAAGCATAGTAACAAACACTATTCCTGACACTGGGAATACATTCCCTGAGGTCCATAGATGTCCCTAGATACCAAGAACATGCTAATGGTACTTATAGAAGTGGAGCAATCTTCAATTTACTTGAGTAGGCCTATGTACTTTTAAGCAAATTTTCTGAAAATGGCTAGGCCTTAACAGGTTAACACTAAATCACCAGATGTCATTGACCTGATCTGAAATGCTAATGGTTCCAGGCTATATTTGGCTATAAGCGAGAAAAAGCAGACAAAGTGTGTCACAATGAGAAATCTGACCAGATTATCAACTGGCTTCTTAAGGGCTTGTGTCCATAGCCAACGTTTTATGAGTTGTCAGCTCTTTTCTGTCATTCATTTCTATGCTGGAGAAGCGACAGGCGCGCTCCTCTTCCCAGTGCCGCGCCTCGCGTTTTATGAGCTCTCGGCGGCAGTGTTTTTTCGCGGAGCGCTCCCAGCTCATAAAGTTGAAACTAGTTCAACTTTTGGAAAAGGAGCGCGCTCATCAATGTAACTCATCGAGGAAGGGGCGGAGCCGTGGCTGGCGCGAGCCTCAGAAAAAACGCTCAGAGCTTTTTTTTTTCTTTTTTCAAAGCGGTCCGCCTTGAAAAAAAGGCTTTGAGTGGACACATAGCCTTAGTCTTTAGATTCTCTACGCATTATTTCCTAGCAATGAACCACTACAGTCATCCACTGCTGGCCTCTGAGCAACTACACTGGAGCAGCTGGGAGTTGAATGCTGGTGCCGAGGGGGGGAGGGGGTGCTGAGGGGGTGCTGAGGTGGGTACTGAGGGGGGGTGTTGAGGAGGTGATGAGGAGGGTGCTGAGGTGGGTGATGAGGAGGGTACTGAGGTGGAGTGCTGAGGTGGGTGCTGAGGTGGGTACTGAGGTATGGGTATGAGGGGGGGGGGGGGGGGGGGGTGGAACGAGCATTTAGCCTTTCAATTCCACAACCCAGATTCTCCCGGATATTGAACCGGCAACCCCTCCGGTCAGAAGGCTTGCTTCTCAAACCTTCATATCTAAAACAATCACATCTCTAGAAGCCGTCAGACCAGCCTGGAGCGGAGAAGCACGAGAGATGTTATCCCAGCAGCGCGGAGGAGGAGGAGATGTTATCCCAGCAGCAGGGAGGAGGAGATGTTATCCCAGGAATCACAGTGAGTGATCTTACATGTAACGCCGGGTCCGGTGTAGAGAGAGAGAGAGAGAGAGAGAGAGAGAGAGAGAGAGAGAGAGAGAGAGAGAGAGAGAGAGAGAGAGAGAGAGAGAGAGAGAGAGAGAGAGAGAGATGATTTAGGAATCAGAATCTGCTGCTGAGCCTCTGGATAGAGCTGCTGCAACTCAAATAAACATCTGTGGTGGCGGACGCCCACATGTTAGGCCTGAGGACAACCTGATGCCCACCCAGACCCTCTGCCCTCTGACCCCACGCTGCCCCGCTGCCCACCCAGACCCTCTGCCCTCTGACCCCACGCTGCCCCGCTGCCCACCCAGACCCTCTGCCCTCTGACCCCACGCTGCCCGCTGCCCACCCAGACCCTCTGCCCTCTGACCCCACGCTGCCCGCTGCCCACCCAGACCATCTGCCCTCTGACCCCACGCTGCCCGCTGCCCACCCAGACCCTCTGCCCTCTGACCCCACGCTGCCCGCTGCCCACCCAGACCATCTGCCCTCTGACCCCACGCTGCCCGCTGCCCACCCAGACCCTCTGCCCTCTGAACCCACGCTGCCCGCTGCCCACCCAGACCCTCTGCCCTCTGAACCAGTCCGCTCGCACCGCACTCACCCTAAATGGCACGAGGGATAATTACATCATATCCTGTGTATTGGTAAATGCAGACAGGACAGACAGGCAGCACACACACACACACACACACACACACACAGACACAAATATACACACAGATTCATACGCATACACAGAAAATTATTAGCAATGATTGCGTGAGGTCATTCAGGGTTTTGAAAACAAGCAGAGGGAGAAGGGAGAGAGAGGAGAGGAAGACAGTAGGAGGAGAGGAGGAGAGGAGATGAGAGGACAGGAGAGGAGAGGAGTGGAGAGGAGTGGAGAGGAGAGGAGAGGAGAGGAGAGGAGAGGAGAGGAGAGGAGAGGAGAGGAGAGGAGAGGAGAGGAGAGGAGAGGAGAGGAGAGGAGAGGAGAGGAGAGGAGAGGGGAGGAGGAGAGGAGAGGAGAGAGAGAGAGGAGAGCAGAGCAGAGGAGAGGAGAGGAGAGGAGAGGAGGAGAGGAGAGGAGAGGAGAGGAGAGGAGAGCAGAGCAGAGCAGAGCAGAGCAGAGGAGAAGATAAGAGAGGAGAGGAGAGGAGAGGAGAGGAGAGGAGAGGAGAGGAGAGGAGAGGAGAGGAGAGGAGAGGAGAGGAAAGGAGAGGAGGGGAGGAGAGGAGAGGAGAGGAGAGGAGAGGAGAGGAGAGGAGAGGAGAGGAGAGGAGAGGAGAGGAGAGGAGAGGAGAGGAGAGGAGAGGAGAGGAGAGGAGAGGAGAGGAGAGGGTGGAGTGAGTTACTGTATAGAATGCACGCTTTTGTCTTCCTGTCACTATTGTTGTGTTTGCTGAGGTCTGGCTGGGAGAGAAAGGGGTGGAGTCAGGAAGTGGCGCCACGCTTGCCTCACAATCGGCTTTGTTTATGTTTATTTAATTGGATCTAAGATAAAAAAATAAATTCTTTCCCTTCTCACATTGATCTCTTGAGACACAGACAACCGTGCGACAACTGAGTGCATGGGTTTGGTTACACTTTTTTTATTTACCTCCAGGACTGTGCACAAACAGGGGCTTAACCTTCTGTAGTGTGGTAGTGAAAGGTTAACCGTCTGTAGTGTGGTAGTGAAAGGGTTAACCGTCTGTATGTGGTAGTGAAAGGGTTAAACTTCTGTAGTGTGGTAGTGAAAGGGTTAACCTTCTGTAGTGTGGTATTGAAAGGGTTAACCTCATGTAGTGTGGTAGTGAAAGGGTTAACTTTATGTAGTGTGGTAGTGAAAGGGTTAACCTTATGTAGTGTGGTCGTGAAAGGGTTAACGTTTTGTAGTGTGGTAGTGAAATGGTTAACCGTATGTAGTGTGGTAGTGAAAGGTTAACCTTCTATAGTGTGGTAGTGAAAGGTTAACCTTATGTAGTGTGGTAGTGGAAGCTTAACCTTCTATAGTGTGGTAGTGAAAGGGTTAACCTGCTCTAGTGTGGTAGTGAAAGGTTAACCTTCTGTAATGTGGTAGTGAAAGGTTAACCTTCTGTAGTGTGGTATTGAAATGGTTAACCTCCTGTAGTGTGGTAGTGAAAGGGTTAGTGTTAGTGACACTCAGCGTCATATTGCACATATCTCACTCCAGTGACGTGCACTGAATAAAAACTTCACAAATGTACCTTTACATACCAACATCCGTCCGACCACACCCCCATCTGCTACCTA
Source organism: Notolepis coatsorum (assembly GCF_963971535.1). Lineage (NCBI taxonomy): Eukaryota > Metazoa > Chordata > Actinopteri > Aulopiformes > Paralepididae > Notolepis > Notolepis coatsorum. The sequence continues at coordinate 8,150,613 of NC_140179.1, read as the reverse complement.
CATAAGCAGGGGTGGGGCCACACACTCATCTCCTTCTCAATCATTTCACCACAAGGAAAGATCAAGGGCAGCAGTGGCGTCTAGACGCTGAGCGTCACTAACACTAATAGAACTACAGTTATATTCATAACCTATCGTTCTATATCGTGTTAGCTTCCGCTCAGCGTCATATTGCACAACAGGAGCTGAGCGGGAGCTTGAAGCTCGACAAATGTACCCCACTGAGGCCCCCCACAACCATCAGAACCGGGGAGGACCGAGCCCCCCGACCCTCCCTAATGGAGGGATACCCTCCCTATTGGATGACGGGAGGGAGACGGATCCGACCGTGCAAAGAGGAACTCGAGCAACTCAACACACAGGGTGAGCAGACCGCGGCTTGACCCCACGACTACGCACACGCACAACCCGCATGCCACCAGGGAACGAACGGAAGGAACAAACCTTGTTACCGCCCCCAAAATCACAGGGGGCAAGAGCAAACTCAACCCCGTGGCAAGGCTGTAGCAGCGGAGCGCGAAGGAAGACCCAGACCCAGAAGGGACTGGATCCCCCCGGAAAAAGGGGGCCCGGAGAGGCCAATGACGCCACAGCATCAAGACCTCACCAGGCGGTCACTAGTGACACCGCCCCCCACATCGCCAGCGTATTCGGACAGGGCCCATCCAAGAGCAGGCCCTTCCCCCCACTAGCACGCCGCCTGGCACACTGACCCTGGCATACTCAGGCAGTCAGCATGGCTGTAACTCGAAGCACTCAAGGGGCTACACTACAGCAGGAGCAGGCAGCGCACCGGGGAGACGACCTCCAGAAGAGGCCGATCCCTCAATCCAGGCAGCAGGCACTTGACCCGAGCCTGGAGTACTGCGGACGAGACAGGCGCCAAAGGGGTCAACTGAAAACAGCGGCGGAAGGGGCGTATGCTGGCATTGTTTGAGCACCATGTCAAAGCCTCCACCAAAAAATCCCAGACACTCTAGAGGGGCCGAGGCAGAGAAGGCTGACACGATTGGCAGACGTCATGAACGTGCAGGGGCACACTCAACCGGGTACCCGGGAGTTGACTCCGCTCAACACACCAGGGAATCAACCACCCTCTTCATGTGGTGGTTGTTCCTATAACCCCTCAGGAAAAAACTCCAAAACACACCTGCGGGTATACACTGGCTATACCGCAGTACAAGTGTTTCAGTTTTCAAAAAGGGGTTATCCCAGGCCTACGGGTCGACGAAAACAACTTCGGACCGGTCCCGGCAGACCGGGAAGCACACAGGGATGCCAGAGGAGTTCTATAAAGACCACCTCAACAGCCCCCTCTCAGCCATGCGTAAGCGGGAGAAGAGAGGGGCAAAAAGAATGGAGAACCAGCCCCTTCATGACAGCACAGGGTACAACATGTACCCAACAACAGGGTCTCCATAACGCCCAACCCTGTGACACCTGGGCCGACCCGGCATTTTTCCCGCTGAAAAAAGCACAAGTCCCTCAGGGTACCAGAACAGAAGATCTGCGTCCCCGGCGGACAACGGGTTAACTGACCTGGACCAGCGTGACCAGAACCAGTCCCGTGCCCTAATCACGCCGACATCCCCACTCCAGAAGAGGGGGTAGGTACGTGTGTCGATCTAAAACATTATAGAGGGCGCCACCCAGACGGTCCTATTCGTACCACGCTCAGTGGCCCACCCCAAGGGCGTGAGACCCCTCTACCTATGCTTTGATCTATTCCGTTAACATCCCCCAGATATGAACGAGAATTCGTCGAGACAACCTAGTAAACTGGCACTCGGAAGAGAAAAACTCCATCCCAGTTGCCCTATAAAAACGCTGTTTTAATAACAAGCAACCAAGGCGTACCAGCCTCATGCGTGATTCCTATCAGAAACACGCAGATCCAGCACTATGTACACGTCGAGACCCAAAACACATCAATGGATAGTCTAACAAGACACCAGATACCGTTCCTCCAAGACAAGAAGCCGCTTTTTTAATTTTACATTTTTCAGAAAAAAGAAAAATAATACGGACATGGGTCCCATGCGACGCGGCTGAGGGAAACACCACCCCATCAACCACACTTCATAAGAGGGGACGGTGAGCGACGTACCCCTATGACGGGGGGAAACCCATGACTCAACAGACCTGTAGGGCGAGGAGTCAGGGAAACCCTAAACAATACCCCGTCCACCTACTCCAAAAAGGAGAGGACGGGGAACCCCCAGAGAGACTTCCCACGCAAGCTGTATAGATTGAAAAGAAATATTGCAACATTGAGCTATGTAACACTTGGGTTAGGACTCTCCAAGGAGGAGGCTCTGAACCAATACACACTCAATAATCGAATTGAATCGAATACACATACAATAGAGCAGAACTCCTTTTTGAAGTTCTACTCACCTTGACAATCTGAGGAGGAGTCTCTGAAACTCTGAGGAGGCTCCCTCACTGGGAAGGAGGGTCCGAACTTACAGAAGGCACTTCTCCCTGAGGAGGAGCTTCGTGAGGAGGAGGCTCTGACAACTCCCTGAAATAGATCCATAACATGGAACCTGAACAACTCACGGAAGTCTTACCAATAGAAACGCGTTCAGTGACATACTCTATGGCGGGGGAATTTCCGCGGTGCACACGCCCAATCTTTCAGGGCGTGGGAGCAGGAAACTCCCCCCCCCCCCCCCTCACCCCCTACCCTGTAACATGCCGAACAGCAACGTGACAGGAACCCTGAAGGACAGGGGGTTTTAACCCCTGACCAATCAGAAAAGGGGAGGAAAGGTTTACCAGTTCACCCCTTTACGACCCCTCACCCCTGATACGATGTAATGACCAAGTAGAGCATGACCCAGTCATAGCATGCTACATGAAGCATCTATCAGCTTCACATAGCTCATGTGCTAACCTGCTATCTGATTTTTACTAAGGAAAAAACACAGAACAGAGAGGGCCCCTTTAAGAGCCCCGGTACCAGACTTACACATGTGCTTCTGTGGGCCAAAACCTAACCCAGTTGTAGATCTCAACGACACACACAACCCTTCATCACAACAAAAAATGGCAAAAGTACACTCTTACTACAGAGGAACGCCATTTTTCATAACAAGAGAGACATACGTCCTTGATTACGTATTGGCCACAGGCCTTGCTAAGCACACATGATAGTGACCAAACAACCTTTTCCCTAGGAAAATAATCGTTTCTCAAGCGGAAGCACAACCCCAGCAGCTTAAGCTGAGGGTTACATCGTATCCCCACAAACACAGTGACACAATATATTGTAAACAAACATGTCTGAGAGGAGGGGGGGAAGCCCCAGGGAAAAACCGGGGGGGTCACCCCTCCTACCCTACCCTTGATACGACCAGGTTGAACAGGTACCCCTGTTAATATGTGAAAATGCTGTTCATTGTCATCACAGGCTGAGAAAAGGATTCATTCCTCAATCACATGTCACTAAGCATAGCTTCACAGGTTAATTAACCCACTTAGTTGTGAGTTCACCCACGTTACAAACGTTACATGAACACACATGTTCTCATCACAACTAACCAGTTCATTTTTACACATGTAAAAAACAAACGCCGATTTTCTATGTAGAGAGAAGCTATACCAGTGACAAGACAATTCACACACAACACACATCGTATCCTCAATGTATTGCAGCAACACACGTTTTGGAAACATCGTTATTACAAAACATTTAGAAGGGAAGGAAAGAAGAAGTGTTTAAAGTCCGGTCAGGACTCCTACCTCCACCCTGAGCGCAGGCCGAGAGGACTGCAACACTGGTTAACGGGACACCGAAGTCGAACCCGGCATCTCCTGCGTTGGTGACGAGGGTAATGTCCGCTACGCCACCCAGCCACCGTTCTCCATATTGACGAAGTCCTCGCTGGCATGGCACCCGGGTGTAGGGTCGACTAACATCCTCTGTCAAAGATGACGTCGTAGTCAGAGTGTTTAAGGCATGTTATAGTCACAGTAACACTAGCAACATTAGCAACAAGCTAACGTTTCCTAGCCTAGTGAGCACAACGAGCTAGCGCCGCAGCTAACAGCTGACTGGCTAACAGTAGGCCACAACTAGCACGCAAGCTAAGCAGCTATCACCTGAACTGTACACAACGACATAACAAGCCACACTTCAGATAGGCCGCCGCCTGAAACCCCCCTCATCCTAAGAGAGAAGAGAAAAAGAAATGCCAACACAGTTTTCAACTGTGATTTACCAGACATACAGCGGAGTCGGCACAATTCCCATTCGGGCTGCAGCCGACTTGAGCATGGAACTACCGATAAAGAAGATCCATGCCCACATTTCCTCGTGTTTTAGGGTGTACTCTCACATTCATGTGAAAGATGGGGCCTGCACGGGACAGAGAAGCATCCGCTTGTCCAGAGAATCCCGGGTTCAACCAGGTCTCGGTCTCGGCCCACTAGTTTGACCATCATGGGCGTCAGACCAGGATCCTCCGTCCGCCGCCTAAGAAGCCGAGCAGAGGACCCCAATCTGGGGCCGGCCTTTGTAAAATTGTCAGCTAATCCCCATAGCATTAACAGACAACTGGCGCTCGCAAGCAAAACATTACTCACCCAGCTCGGAAGCAACCAGTTTCTCACAACAGCCGGTGCCTCCCACAGTCCAGCTGTATAACCGGAGGTTCAATACCTATCCAGCCGCAGCAAGGAGGACTGCAGGTGGGGAGTATATCAGAGACGCAAGCCCCTAATACGAAAAAAACGGTGGAGGTCAGAATGATCATCATCTTCCAGACACTCCAGTGACGAAGACATTATCGCCTTATTTTCTCGAAAAAAGTGAGAGAGAAAATAAAGATATAACATCAACGTATCTCCTTGTTCTTCTGTTTTCCTTTCTTCAGCTAAATACTTTCTTTCCCACGTCAAGTGATTGGTATACAGGCACTCTCTTGGGGTGAAAGTGAGAAGGAGATGAGTGTGTGGCCCCACCCCTGCTTATGTAGGTAGCAGATGGGGGTGTGGTCGGACGGATGTTGGTATGTAAAGGTACATTTGTGAAGTTTTTATTCAGTGCACGTCACTGGAGTGAGATATGTGCAATATGACGCTGAGCGGAAGCTAACATGATATAGAACCGTATGTAGTGTGGTAGTGAAAGGGTTAACGGTATGTAGTGTGGTAGTGAACGGGTTAACCTTCTGTAGTGTGGTAGTGAAAGGGTTAACGTTATGTAGTGTGGTAGTGAAAGGGTTAACCTTCTGTAGTGTGGTAGTGAAAGCAACAAAAAATGCATTTGCGTGCCTAAAATCCTTACAGAGGAGGTAGATTGACTTATTTTTCACATGCAAAGCATTTTGAACGGCAATATCACGAACTCACTCAGTCATTCCGTCAATCAATCGTTCAATCGAGTATATTACTGTATATTTTTGGCTGTATATTTTATAATGTATATACATATTTTAGAATGTATATCATTGACTGTATTTTTATTCTATATATATGTATACTGTTTCCTGAGAGGCAGTAAGACGTGTGTACCGACTGTGTGTGTGTGTGTGTGTCTCTCTGTGTGTTTCTCTCTCTGTGTGTGTGTGTGTGTGTGTGTGTGTGTGTGTGTGTGTGTGTGTGTGTGTGTGTGTGTGTGTGTGTGTGTGTGTGTGTGTGTGTCTGTGTGTGTGTGTGTGTCTGTTTATCTGTGTGTGTGTGTGTGTGTGTGTGTGTGTGTGTGTGTGTGTGTGTGTGTGTGTGAGTGTGTGTGTGTGTGTGTGTGTGTGTCTGTGTGTGTGTGTGTGTGTGTGTGTGTGTGTCTCTCTGTGTGTGTCTCTCTCTCTGTGTGTGTGCAGGCCTCCCAGACCGGATACCTCCTCTGATTTAAGACTGAAGCGAGACCCTGGGCATCACTGTGGAGTGTCTGGCAGTAAATCTGCTCTCTATCCCCTGAAGATGACAACAGGAGCCGGCCCCCCTCCCTCAGCAAGCCTATCATTTCGAACGGGGCCCTGCAATAGTCTCTATGACACATACAACGCAATCAGCTCAACCATCGGTTGTAACCATAGCAAGAGTGTACAGTAAGTGGGTGTTTATGTCGTGTGCATGTGTGCACGCTTGTGTGTGTGTGGTTGTGTGTATGTGTGTGTATGTGTATTTATGTGTGTGTCTGTGTGTGTATGTGTGTCTGTATGTGTGTCTGTGTGTGTATGTGTCTGTCTGTCTGTGTGTGTCTGTGTCTGTGTGTGTGTGTGTGTGTGTGTGTGTGTGTGTGTGTGTGTCTGTGTGTGTGTGTCTGTCTGTCTGTGTGTGTATGTGTGTATGTGTGTATGTGTCTGTCTGTCTGTGTGTGTATGTGTGAGTGTAATGTGTGTACGTGTGTGTGTGTGTGTGTGTATGCGTGTGTGTGTATGTGTGTGTGTGTGTGTGTGTGTGTGTGTGAGTGTAATGTGTGTACGTGTGTGTGTACGTGTGTGTGTGTGTGTGTGTGCGTGCGTGCGTGCGTGCGTGCGTGCGTGCGTGCGTGCGTGTGTGTGTGTGTGTGTGTGTGTGTGTGTGTGTGTGTGTGTGTGTGTGTGTGTGTGTGTGTGTGTAGATATGAGGTGTGTTGGTGTCTCTCCCCACTCCTCCTCCAAGCTGAGGCTGCAGTGACGACCTGCAGAACTGCCATGATGTGTTCCGTGATGTGAGGTAGAGCAGTCATCTGGCAATCCAGAGGTTCGCGGTTCGATTCCCGCTCCTCCCGGGCAGCATGTCAATGTGTCCTTGAGCAAGACACTTAACCCCTAACAGCTCCCGATGAGCAGGTTGGCACCTTGCATGGTCGCCTCCGCCGTCGGTGTGTGAATGTGTGAGGGAACGGGTAAAATGTCTGGAACAAGATTGTAAAGCGCTTTGGATAAAAGCGCTATATAAATGCAACATTTATCAAGTTTCAAGTTTCTTTAATAGTTGTCATACAGAAGTACAGAATACTTTTATACAAAATGCTTCTTACTGTTACGCTCCAGAGACTGTGCTAGACAAGATAAGTATGAAATAAAATAGTATAGCATGTAAAATAGAAGTAAAAATGAGGTCACAGCGTGTTCAGTATAGACATATGTACAATGTTCGATGGGGAATAGAAGTAACTGAGTTACCATACAATATACAATATACTATGCAATGTACTAATATACAATACTATATAGTGCAGAGCAGAAATGGGATGAGGTACAATTTAGGTACAATTTACAGTAAGGTGTACGAGTTGTAGTGCAAATCCTTTACCAATAAATATAAAGTGTGTTTAGGTGATCTAAAGTGTGGAGAGTGGGTGCTGCAGTGTGTTGTTTGTTTAAGTGAGTGTGTGCGTGTGGATGTGTGTGCTGTGTGCATTTGATGGTTGTTGCATAGTGTTTATTGTTCGTTGAGCAGCCTGATGGCCTGGGGATAGAAGCTTCTTCTGAGTCTTTCTGTTTTTTTTTTACATAATTTACCATTATGTTGTGTTCCATGTTCCATGATGTGTTCCACTCCTACCGTGCGTCGGCTGCAGTTAGACACATCTTTACGATCAAAATACTGTTCAAATGATAAGTGTGACCGTAGCCATCATCTAGAGGTCATCTAGAGGTCGCCTAGCAAAGGTTGTGACTTCTGACTCCTCTGTCACCAAAAGTTGTCGTCCTCACATTTAAAGGGGAATTCCACCCATTCTAAGACTTTGCATTATGTTGTTTCTCCACACATGTCTGTATTTACCTGCACACAGTCCTTTTACATATCTGTAGATACTATATCTATATCTGTACATATCCAGTCAAAGTTATGTTTATTGTCATTTTTCTAAGCACGAGATATAGCACTCAGGTCTCGGTTATAGCCATTTGATACTATACTGTAGATATATACTAAAATAAATAAATACTGATCCTCATGACAGACATACAAACTGATTCAATGAAAATCCAGTAAAAACGAATCATTCAATAAAAACGGTCAATAAAAACAGTGAATTGATTCAATAGCAAACTAATCCATTTCAATTAAAAACCTATAGTCTAATTCAGTAAAAACTGATTTAATTCAGTTTGACTCACTACCATACTGTCTTTACACCTGTATCACTACATATTATACTACAACTCTGTACATACATCTGATTAGCACTACACTCAGTACTTACTACTTTGTATATCTTGTACCCAGTTTGATATCCTGTAAATTTTATATATCGCTGTTGCACTTCACTGTTACATTTGCACTCTGCTATCAAATCTGACACAGCTCCTTTGACAATGGAGCTGGCTGTTTGTTTTATATTTTTCATACCCAAAATAAGCTTCATTCTATTGTAGTGTCTGAATCGTGAAACAGGAAACGTACATGTACACGCAGAACATTCCCCTGGGCGAGCTCCGTGTCCAGCCCATTGTCTACGCTGCAGCTTGAGCCGTTACATCTGATGACATCACACAGCACACATATAGTCTATCTATTCATCATATCATATTCTATTATTGGGGTTAAGTTGTGGAACAATGCTGATATACAGTTAAGAATGAGTCATTCGCTTTTGGTTTCTAAGAAAATGGTTTGTAAAGCTATTTTTGAAAACTACAAAGGTGAATAATACTGTTTCTTTGCTATTTTCTTTTAGAATACTGTTTTCGAGTCTTAATTTTGTTAAGAATATAGGACAGGCATGTATAAGCATTATGCTTCAGTCTGTACCCTTTCAGTCAATGTAAAATCAAATATTGTTAAATAATTGTGCATATTGTATTGTGTGAGATGATGACTGAATACTACTACTACTACTACTACTACTACTACTACTACTACTACTACTACTACTACTACTACTACTACTACTACTACTACTACTACTACTACTACTACTACTACTACTACTACTACTACTACTACTACTACTACTACTACTACTACTACTACTACTACTACTACTACTACTACTACTACTACTACTACTACACTACATCATCATATTTTATCACATAGTATGTATCACATATATCTATTTATTACTAAAATATTTGCACTATATCTCTACCTAATCTTTGCATTTTGTTTGCATTTTGTACTTTCGTTTTGTGTATTGTATATTTTTTATAGTGTTTGGTCTTTATTCTTTTAACTTTTTGACTGTATATGAAGCACAATCCCTGTCACAATCCCCTGAGAAATAAAACAAAACCTGAACTTGAACTTGTTCTTATGTCTTAGACCTTAGGAATAAGATTCAAGATTCAAGATGATTTATTGTCACGCACACACAGTTAAACAGTTAGACAGTTTGCCGTACAATGAAAACCACATTTTTGCTAGTCCACCCCTTTACACAAAATCACACAGATCACACAATCAACAATAGAATGAACAACTTAAATACAAGCACACATGAACACACACACACACACACACACACACACACACACACACACACACACACACACACACACACACACACACACACACACATCCTCACTTGCACTCTCTCACACACAAACATACAAAAAGGGTCACTTTAAAATACATAACTGTATATTGTATATTATTGTACATAGTGTGTTACAATGCGTCTTAGCTTAGCACTGTATTGTATTTTATTGTTATTACTTTATCATGTCTATTTTATTATCTATTCTATCTTATTATTGTATTTTTGCACAATCAAGGCGGGCATGGCCACCTTCATTTCACTACATGTCTGGATGTTTATGTGACAAATAAATCTCTTGAATCTTGAATCTTGAATGCTAAAAATAACATGTACAAATTCTTTAAAGTGGATGTAGTTCCCCTTTAACATCAAGGTGGCATCGTGAATCCAGGTTTCTCCCTCTGATTTCAAGTCAAGTCGAGTCAACTGCTCCTTTATTGATCCCCTCGGGGGAATTCAGGTGGTGTAGCGCCATGGGGGGGGGGGGGGGGGGGGCATTTCTAACTTTAGGAAAGAGAGGGTTGCATGTCTACAAATATTAGCTGAACTGTCCTGGGGCCCAGTAGGCCCTCTGAGACCGAGAATACTCCCATCTGCAGCTACCTGTCTGCGGTCGTTATCTCCCGGGGGCTCGGCACTCTGGGTGGCACAGTTACAGCCTGTCAGCATTATAAGATATGCTAAACGGACAACATATATCACACCATACGTACATTATGCATTTTTTTTATTTAATTTTTTTAACCTCAATTATACGCAAATGAACAGCAATGTCTCTTTTCATTTAAATTGGAATTGTTAGAAATTAATTGACTGAATTGAGAGTGAGGTGACCTCAACCTTAGTTAGCTTAGTTAGTTCCTTACCAGAGTAGAAATGGCAAACCAACAACTTTCGTGGGATTTTACTTGGTTGAGAATGTCCGATGTGGCTGTGTAATTTCAATGCTGCAACTTAAAGATCTGAAGGAGGTGCACTCTCTATACTATCTCACAAATATGATGCACCCGGAGTGTGATAACCCCTTTGACTGGTGCTACAAAAACAATGTATTCTTGTGATCACTAAAACAGGACATGTTTTTATGTTTGTTTTGTTTTTCCAGAGAAGGAATGATAACTATGCATCATGATGTCTGTCACGTGTCCAGAGCATGCTCTACAGGGGAGGTAGAATATAGTTTCAGTTTCTTTAATAGTTGTCATACAGAAGTACAGAATACTTTTATACAAAATGCTTCTTACTGTTACGCTCCAGAGACTGTGCTAGACAAGATAAGTATGAAATAAAAATAAAGTAGCATGTAAAAGAAATAAAAATAGAGGTCCCAGTGTTCAGTATAGACATATGTACAATGTTCGATGCAGACTAGAAGTAACTGAGTTACCATACAATATACAATATACTATGCAATATACTAATATACAATACTATATAGTGCAAAGCAGAAATGGGATGAGGTACAATTTAGGTACAATTTACAGTAAGGTGTACGAGTTGTAGTGCAAATCCTTTACCAATAAATATAAAGTGTGTTTAGGTGATCTAAAGTGTAGAGAGTGGGTGCTGCAGTGTGTTGTTTGTTTAAAGTGAGTGTGTGCGTGTGGATGTGTGTGCTGTGTGCATTTGATGGTTGTTGCATAGTGTTTATTGTTCGTTGAGCAGCCTGATGGCCTGGGGATAGAAGCTTCTTCTGAGTCTTTCTGTGCTCGCCTTGAGACTCCGGTATCGCTTGCCTGACCGCAGCAGTTCAAAGAGGCAGTTGTTCGGGTGGCTGGAGTCCTTGATGATTCTCTTAGCCTTACCCCTGCACCGCTTGTTGTAAATGTTCTGGAGGGTGGGAAGCCCCCCTCCAATTGTGCGTTCCGCTGAACGTGTCACTCTTTGTAGTCTGCTTCGGTCTTGTGCAGTGCTATTCCCAAACCAGGAGGTGATGTTGCCAGTCAGGATGCTCTCTATTGTACATGAGTAGAAGTTCTTAAGGATCTTCTGACTGACTTGGAACTTCCTTAGGCGCCTGAGGAAGTAGAGGCGTTGTCGTGCCTTCTTCACAACACTGTCAATGTGTGTGGTCCATGTCAAGTCCTCGGATATGTGGGCTCCGAGGTACTTAAAACTGTTCACTCTCTCAACCGGTGCCCCGTCGATGCTGAGGGGGCTGTAGTCCTTGACCCCGACCTCCTAAAGTCCACAATCATCTCCTGTTCTCCTGGTACCATCCAGGTAGGCCCTCTCATCGTTTGCAGAGATCAGGCCCACCACTACTGTGTCGTCAGCTAATTTGATGATTGTGTTGTTGCTCCGCTGAGCCACACAGTCATGTGTGTACAGGGAGTAGAGGAGGGGACTCAGAACACAGCCCTGTGGGGCTCCTATGTTGAGGGTGATGGATGAGGAGGTGCAGTTGCCTGCTCTCACCACCTGGGGTCTGCCCGTCAGGAAGTCCGAGACCCACTGGCAGAGGTCATAGTTCAAGCCCAGGTCCCTGAGCTTGGCTATGAGTTTGGAGGGGACTATGGTATTGAATGCTGAGCTGTAGTCGATGAATAGCATTCTCACATAGTTCCCCTGCCTCTTGTCCAGGTGTGATGCTGCTGTGTGCAGCACATGGGCTATGGCGTCCTCCGTGGACCTGTTGGGGCATTATGCAAATTGCAGGGGGTCCAGGTTGATGGGGAGGGAGGAACAGATGTAGCCCTTCACTAGCTTCTCAAAGCACTTCATGGCTATGGAGGTGAGAGCTACAGGGCGGTAGTCGTTGAGGCAAGTGGGCGTAGATTTTTTGGGTACAGGGATGATGGTGGACTTCTTCAAACAGGTGGGGATGACAGCCTGTTCTAAGGACAGGTTAAATATGTCAGTGAATACCGGGGCCAGTTGGTCGGCACAGACTTTTAGGACGTGGCCGGGGATACCGTCCGGTCCTGCTGCCTTCCTGATATTCACTTTCTTAAAGGTCCTCCTCACCTCATGTTCTGTTATTCTGAACACTGAATCTCCATCAGCAGCGCCCCCCCCCCTCCATTGCAGTGGTTTGTAGGCTGGTGTTGTTATTCACAGCCTCAAACCTTGCATAGAGGTATTGAGTTCATTTGCTAAGGAGATGTCACTGTTCAGCTTGAGGGAGGTGCCTTTGTAATCTGTCATCGTTCTGAGGCCCTGCCACATGCCTCTAGAGTCAGCCTGTTCAAACTGAAGTTCAACTTTGTCCCTATAACGCCATTTTGCCTCTATTACTGCTCTCCTGACGTTGTATCTTGCCGTCTTGTGTTCATCCATGTTGCCTGTCACAAGCCCGGTTTTGTATGCTGAGGTGCGCACTTTCAGAGCCTCACGGACGGATTTATCTACCCAAGGCTTTTGATTTGGGTAAATTCTAATATAATGTATTCAATATAATGTATTCACTCAATTGTGATACAGTTTGTTTTACAGCTGTTCAGAAACAAAACTCCCAGTCTTAGATTGGTGATATACCTATCAACCTTTAGGGCATGATAGGGCAACATAATAGGGCAATTTCATTGAGCAATGTTATAGGGCAATGTGATAGGGGAATGTGATAGGGCAATGTGATAGGGAAAAAAGTGTAATGTTGTTTGTTAAATGGGCCAAAATAGTTGTGGATGACATGGAGTATAATGAGGAAAGACATGAAGAAACAATAGTCATGGTCATAATTGATTATTTACCATGTGCTGTGCATTCCCTCAAAATATTACCAATGAGTCATGTCTGTGTAGGCCGTCTGGAAAACTAAAACTAAACATCTGGAAAACTATGAGGTATTTTTTTTTACTTATCATAATGCAGTTATGGATTTTCACAAGCAACATGTTTAGCCTCAAGCCCCCTATGTGTCTGTTAGGGTATCAGTATAACACAGTGGGGTTAGGGTATAACACAGTGTATGTTAGGGTGTAACACAGTGTCTGTTAGGGTGTAACACAGTGTCTGTTAGGGTGTAACACAGCCTCTGTTAGGGTAGAGGTGCAGGGTATAACACAGCCTCTGTTAGGGTAGAGGTGCAGGGTATAACACAGCCTCTGTTAGGGTAGAGGTGCAGGGTATAACACAGCCTCTGTTAGGGTAGAGGTGCAGGGTACAACACAGCCTCTGTTAGGGTAGAGGTGCAGGGTATAACACAGCCTCTGTTAGGGTAGAGGTGCAGGGTATAACACAGCCTCTGTTAGGGTAGAGGTGCAGGGTATAACACAGCCTCTGTTAGGGTAGAGGTGCAGGGTATAACACAGCCTCTGTTAGGGTAGAGGTGCAGGGTATAACACAGCCTCTGTTAGGGTAGAGGTGCAGGGTATAACACAGCCTCTGTTAGGGTAGAGGTGCAGGGTATAACACAGCCTCTGTTAGGGTAGAGGCGCAGGGTATAACACAGCCTCTGTTAGGGTAGAGGTGCAGGGTGTAACACAGCCTCTGTTAGGGTAGAGGAGCAGGGTATAACACAGCCTCTGTTAGGGTAGAGGTGCAGGGTATAACACAGCCTCTGTTAGGGTAGAGGTGCAGGGTATAACACAGCCTCTGTTAGGGTAGAGGTGCAGGGTGTAACACAGCCTCTGTTAGGGTAGAGGTGCAGGGTATAACACAGCCTCTGTTAGGGTAGAGGTGCAGGGTATAACACAGCCTCTGTTAGGGTAGAGGTGCAGGGTATAACACAGCCTCTGTTAGGGTAGAGGTGCAGTATAACACAGCCTCTGTTAGGGTAGAGGTGCAGGGTATAACACAGCCTCTGTTAGGGTAGAGATGCAGGGTATAACACAGCCTCTGTTAGGGTAGAGGTGCAGGGTATAACACAGCCTCTGTTAGGGTAGAGGTGCAGGGTATAACACAGCCTCTGTTAGGGTAGAGGTGCAGGGTATAACACAGCCTCTGTTAGGGTAGAGGTGCAGGGTATAACACAGCCTCTGTTAGGGTAGAGGTGCAGGGTATAACACAGCCTCTGTTAGGGTAGAGGTGCAGGGTATAACACAGCCTCTGTTAGGGTAGAGGTGCAGGGTATAACACAGCCTCTGTTAGGGTAGAGGTGCAGGGTATAACACAGCCTCTGTTAGGGTAGAGGTGCAGGGTATAACACAGCCTCTGTTAGGGTAGAGGTGCAGGGTATAACACAGCCTCTGTTAGGGTAGAGGTGCAGGGTATAACACAGCCTCTGTTAGGGTAGAGGTGCAGGGTATAACACAGCCTCTGTTAGGGTAGAGGTGCAGGGTATAACACAGCCTCTGTTAGGGTAGAGGTGCAGGGTATAACACAGCCTCTGTTAGGGTAGAGGTGCAGGGTATAACACAGCCTCTGTTAGGGTAGAGGTGCAGTATAACACAGCCTCTGTTAGGGTAGAGGTGCAGGGTATAACACAGCCTCTGTTAGGGTAGAGGTGCAGGGTATAACACAGCCTCTGTTAGGGTAGAGGCGCAGGGTATAACACAGCCTCTGTTAGGGTAGAGGTGCAGGGTATAACACAGCCTCTGTTAGGGTAGAGGTGCAGTATAACACAGCATCTGTTAGGGTAGAGGTGCAGTATAACACAGCCTCTGTTAGGGTAGAGGTGCAGGGTATAACACAGCCTCTGTTAGGGTAGAGGTGCAGGGTATAACACAGCCTCTGTTAGGGTAGAGGTGCAGGGTATAACACAGCCTCTGTTAGGGTAGAGGTGCAGGGTATAACACAGCCTCTGTTAGGGTAGAGGTGCAGGGTATAACACAGCCTCTGTTAGGGTAGAGGTGCAGGGTATAACACAGCCTCTGTTAGGGTAGAGGTGCAGTATAACACAGCCTCTGTTAGGGTAGAGGTGCAGGGTATAACACAGCCTCTGTTAGGGTAGAGGTGCAGGGTATAACACAGCCTCTGTTAGGGTAGAGGTGCAGGGTATAACACAGCCTCTGTTAGGGTAGAGGTGCAGGGTATAACACGGCCTCTGTTAGGGTAGAGGTGCAGGGTATAACACAGCCTCTGTTAGGGTAGAGGTGCAGGGTGTAACACAGCCTCGGTTAGGGTAGAGGTGCAGGGTATAACACAGCCTCTGTTAGGGTAGAGGTGCAGGGTATAACACAGCCTCTGTTAGGGTAGAGGTGCAGTATAACACAGCCTCGGTTAGGGTAGAGGTGCAGGGTATAACACAGCCTCTGTTAGGGTATAGATGCAGTATAACACAGCCTCTGTTAGGGTAGAGGCGCAGGGTATAACACAGCCTCTGTTAGGGTAGAGGTGCAGGGTATAACACAGCCTCTGTTAGGGTAGAGGTGCAGGGTATAACACAGCCTCTGTTAGGGTAGAGGTGCAGGGTATAACACAGCCTCTGTTAGGGTAGAGGCGCAGGGTATAACACAGCCTCTGTTAGGGTAGAGGTGCAGGGTATAACACGGCCTCTGTTAGGGTAGAGGTGCAGGGTATAACACGGCCTCTGTTAGGGTAGAGGTGCAGGGTATAACACAGCCTCTGTTAGGGTAGAGGTGCAGGGTATAACTCAGCCTCTGTTAGGGTAGAGGTGCAGGGTATAACACAGCCTCTGTTAGGGTAGAGGTGCAGGGTATAACACAGCCTCTGTTAGGGTAGAGGTGCAGGGTATAACTCAGCCTCTGTTAGGGTAGAGGTGCAGGGTATAACACAGCCTCTGTTAGGGTAGAGGTGCAGTATAACACAGCCTCTGTTAGGGTAGAGGTGCAGTATAACACAGCCTCTGTTAGGGTAGAGGTGCAGTATAACACAGCCTCTGTTAGGGTAGAGGTGCAGGGTATAACACAGCCTCTGTTAGGGTGTAGGCGCAGGGTGGCTCTCCCGTCCCCGATGGTGATTAAGTGAAGGGGAAGAGACAGCGTGACATTGACGGAGCCTCCACCTCTGTAATCTCGCAGCATAAATCTGTATAAAAGGCATTCCACACTGACAGGAACCTGCGCCCGCCCGGCCCGAGCTCTCAGAGACGGCTCAGAGAGTGTCTTATCGTGGTGTTAAAAGTGCCTTTGTTTGGAGAAACGTCCTTGTAAAACAAGCCCTCCGCGCGGGCGTTAGTCATCGGAAATGGTCCCAAACGTGTTTTGACTGACACTCTGTTTGCACCCGGCAGCTTTTTTTTTTTTCAAATGAGGCAACCAGTAACCTTTCCCACATGCCTGCGCGGCGCTGAGTTAACGTTTAGCAGGCCGGGGCCCTCCTCCGTCGAACGAGCCCGCGCGGGCAGGAATGGACTAGCTAACAGGTTGCCTGTCTCCGGCAGAGCAACGAGGGGGAATGCTCTGTGGGAAGTAACTGCACATTCCTCCACTAGCTTTTTCCCACACGGTGGAATCAAGCAGAGAGAAACATGAATGCTATCTTATCTCCCTGAGCACACGGGGAGACGTGTGTGTTACACACTATGTATGTCTGCATTGTCTCTCGTCTCTCTCTCTTCGTTTGCGGCGCGGGGTCAGTAGGTTAATGTTACCTCGTCGCCGGGGGAAAGGTTTGAATCCTGTCATTTGACTTGGTTTGGTAATAGGCTATGATGAACATGCTTTTGGGAGCATGTTATTGTGTCTAGACGGTTAGCTCTGCATGCTATATGTCAATCGTTTTGACACGCGTCGGTCGTGGGCCCATGTGTTCGAAACCCTGTCGGTCACATGTGTTGCATCGCAGGCCACAGATCGCTGACGGAGAGAAGAACATCTTCAATGAATTTAACTGGAGCTGCGTGAAAGAGTAAATAAACTGCTGTAGAGAAACTGCTGAACAGTATCGATGTGGTGTGTGTGTGTGTGTGTGTGTGTGTGTGTGTGTGTGTGTGTGTGTGTGTGTGTGTGTGTGTGTATGTGTGTGTGTGTGTGTGTGTGTGTGTGTTTGGTACCAGAAACGGCATTGTTGGAGTAGAATGTAGTCGGCTATAACCAGGTATAACCAGTGTTGCTGATTTCAAAGCTGGTTGCACTGTGTTTTAATGACACCACGTGCACGAGCGCTCCCGCGCATGCGCATAAATGTTCCCTCGCATACGCACAAGACTAAAGACAATGCCTAATTGCCTCTACGAATGGTATGTAACACATTTCATTCACAAGCCTTGTGTGAATGTATCTGAGAACGTATTTGAACACACCTGACGACCTGCGCTATTGTTTTGCAAAGTAGCCAGGTGGGTACCTACTTAGCGAGTTGGCGCATCAGTCGAGTGCAGCGCATTCCTGTGTGCACGTGCACACATCACAGAGCCGGTTGCACAGCGTGCAACCCCGTCCCATGAGCAACGCACCCCCCCTGGCTATAACGTACTGTTATCAATGATGCACCTGAACGCGTTCAATGACCGATCGTTCATGAACTCGTTCATATTTTGGGGGCGAACGTGAACCGAACGTACTGTATTTCCGCTAGATGAACGTAATTGTGAGCGCGTTTATTCTCTGCGCTCTATCACAGTATAACTTTGTTCAAAAGAGTGCCAGATTTCTAAGAGCCTTCCAGGTGAAAACCCAGCTAAAACACACCGTAAACAGGCCTTGATATGATGCGTAAAACCACCCAATCTGGCAACAGCGAGCTGCCTGTCGCGCCTGGCTGTCGCACTGACAACTACGTCATCACAACAATGTGGAGCCGGCGATTACAGGAGCACATACACATGATGTATTGGCAAAATGATTGTCAGATGTTAACAAAGAATTCAAAATCCACAACAAGGTTATGTGTACAGTAACAGACACCGCTTTTTATAATAGCTTGCAGCAACGTATTGAAAAAAGAACTATAAACTAGTTCATTTTTGACAACCATGCACTTTAATTAAACATTTTTTATTATGAACTATGAACTGAACTAGTTTATTTAAAAATAACTGTGAACTGAACTAGTTGATGTAGAAAGTGAAATTTCCCAACACTGACTGTTACATGGATCTAGTATATCTCATGACTCTGCAGACCCATGAACTATGAACTATGAACTATGACTGTGGAACAAGCAGGCGGGTACGGTTACGTGCATGTTAGTTCAGTTCAATTCAGTTCAGTTCAGTTCAGTTCAGTTCAGTTCAGTTCAATTCAGTTCAGTTCAGTTCAGTTCAGTTCAATTCAGTTCAGTTCAGTTCAGTTCAAATAAGTTCAGTTCAATTCAGTTCAGTTCAGTTCAATTAATTTAAATTCAGTTCAGTTCAATTTAGTTACATTCCATTCAGTTTAAGTCCTGTTCTGTTTAGTTCAGTTTAGTGTAGGTCAGTTAAATTAATTTCAATTAATTTCAATTAATTGCAATTCATTTCAATTAATTTCAATTAATTTCAATTAATTTCAACCTAGCATTCAACCTTCCTTACCCATAACCACCCTCCTCCAACCCACCACCATTTTCCCCTGCCCTACGTTCTCTCCTCTCCTGCCCCCCCCCCACCCCCCTTGGTTTTCCCTTACTCTCTTCCCGACTGTCTCCCCTACTCACTCCCGTATTTGTTATCCGTTACTCGTGGTTTTATGTTTCTTTGTTTTCTTTGTTTCTTTTTTGCCTATTGTCAGCGACTTTGGGTCTTTGAAAAGTGCTATATACAAAATAAATGAATTATTATTATTTATAAATTCATTTCAATTAATTTCAATTCAGTTCCATTCAGTTTAAGTCCCGTTCTGTTCAGTTCAGTTCAGTTCAGTTCAGTTCAGTTCAATTCAGTTCAGTTCAGTTCAGTTCAGTTCAGTTATATTATCATACTGGCCAATCACGTCTCGCTCTTCGCCATTATGAGATATCTCTTATCTCCTAGCACATAATGTGCTCACGAACAAACAAATGCACTCACATGCACGTGACCAGGCCACGCCCCCGCGTCCCACTATATGACGCCGGACATGGTCACACTCTACCTTCCTCTTTTTTGTTTCCAACACGGAAGTAGCAGTGCACTCCGTGAACTAGCTGTTATGAAACGCAGGGAGAAATTACACAATGTTGGGTTTTCGCCAGAAGTTCACCAGCCCCTGGAATCTTCTCGGCACATCCTAAACAGCGCAACAGGCCTTTCTTGGGTTTTCCTCGTCTCGTGACAGCGGACTGAGGGACGTCGCGCGACGGTTAGCAGTCAAGCTAAGTCATGCACGGGTAAGGCCTGCGTTGTCAGGCATTGATACTAGCATGAGTAATACTGCTCGTTGTCCCGTGAGACAGCCGAGTGATGTGTTGGCGCGAGGGGCAGGATATTTGGGAAAACATGGTTGTCATGACTCTGTTTTGGGTGTTTTCCCAGCTATCCTAGAGCGCGCGGCTAATGCTAATGCTACAATGCTAGGACGCCGTTCCTTGTTCCCCGCCGAGAGCTGTCTTTACTAAAGGGTCTGCCCTCCTCTTAACCATTCATGCTGACTGTCAATCGGTGTCTAATGTTGGGGGTTTAACGGGGGCTTGTTTACCATTTACATGGGTGGATGGGCTGAGGCTCAGGGCTGGTGTGCTTTTTGTGAATCTATGAATTGTGTGGACGGGACTGGTGTTTTTCTCTGGTCTGCATCCCCTTAACAATTGTGTGTATGGGCTAGCCCATTCTGCAGTGTGTTAGTGGAGTTTTCGTTCATTTATTCATTTACCCCTTCATGGGTGCACACCACAGTGGAGGTTGCTGCATGCCTACTAGTGAGGCAGTGCTTCACTAGTAGTAGACTTTGGTCTGCAGCCACCACTGGTGTTCCGTGCTTGTGAAGCAGGTGGCATCAGTCCTTTGCTTCTGACATGGTGGAACGGTGTCTTGCCCGG
The DNA here is from genome assembly GCF_963971535.1 of Notolepis coatsorum. NCBI lineage: Eukaryota > Metazoa > Chordata > Actinopteri > Aulopiformes > Paralepididae > Notolepis > Notolepis coatsorum. The sequence continues at coordinate 8,130,473 of NC_140179.1, read as the reverse complement.
CCTGGGTTTTGCTGTAGACTGGAAGTAGAGTACTCCTCTTCCCAGTCAACGGGTGGAGTACTTGGTCTTTTTCTAAGCTCAAGGTCTATATGGGCATCCCTCTCAGAGCGGCGGCGAGTGGATGGTTCTCGGCGCACTCGGGAGGTTCCGTCCTAGGACGGTTACGGCACTGTCCGTGATGCGCCTGCTGCTGTGGTCCCTGTTGGCCTCCTCTTCATGAGGAGGATACAGAGGTGGTTTTTTTCCAGTATGGAAATACCCGGTGAGAGACATGTGAAAGCGGCTGACGGTTCCCATGTCAGTACTGAGGGACCTCGTCCTCTGGGGAGGGCCTGGTGCTCTCACCAGCGGGGTCGCCGTGGGCAGCAGGCTGTCACATGCCACGGTCTTCACCGACGCCTCCCTCATGGGATGGGGGGGGGCGTGTCGGGCCAACGCAGTAGGGGGCAGCTGGCAAGACCATGCTGCCCGGTCTGTGCTATATGTGTTGGAATTGAAGGCAGTCCTTCTGGTCCTCAAACGGCTCGGCCACCTTGTGGTGGGCAAGCATGTTTTGGTCAGGACGGACAACACGACGTCAGTGTTGTATATTGTCAGACAGGGAGGAGTGCGCTCCCCCCATCTGCACCGGGTGGCGGTCGGGCTCTGGCTATGGGCGTTCTCCATCTGCACTGCCTGAGGGCTCTCCACATCCCCGGCAGGGAGA
>NC_140179.1:8122267-8124767 GCF_963971535.1 Notolepis coatsorum | reverse complement strand
GAGCTGATAGCGAGGGAGTATCTAGGGACATATATGGATCTCAGGGAATGTATTCCCAGTGTCAGAAATATTGTGTCTGTTACTAGGCTTGAGTAAATTGTGATGAATGTCAATTTTCTTTTCTTTTTCTTTTCTTTTTTCATCTTTGAAAAATTAACAGACATAAAAAATACATTTTTCAAACGACAGGCAGTGTGTCGAAGTGTCCTTGAGCAAGACACTTAACCCCTAATTTCTCCAGATGAGCAGGTCGGCACCTTGCATGGTCGCCTTCACCGTCGGTGTGTGAATGTGTGTGTGAATGTGTGAGTGAACGGGTAAATTGTGAGGAACAAATTGTAAAGCGCTTTGGATAAAAGCTGTTATATAAATAAATGCACCATTTACCAAAACAAAAAAATCCTGCAATAATTTGCTAGTCATCATACAAAACAGTGCATAAAATATTCTCGTCAACCCATCACTTTGCAAATCTGTCGGATTAGACATAACTGTAGATGAATGGTCATAAGAGCTCATCAGCAAGTAAAAATCGTTCTTCAATCGTACCAATATAGGCCCATATCTGGGGAGATGACCACTGGCACCCGGTCTACCAGCTAACCGCAACCCAGGAAACGTGTGTGTGTCTGACTCTCCTGATTCTGTTTTTGGGGTCACGAGGTCACATGAGACGATGATGCCATGAAAGGTGATCCCCTCTCTCTCCCCTCCCTCAGAGCAGAGGTCTCTCTCCCCTCCCTCAGAGCAGAGGTCTCTCTCCCCTCCCTCACAGCAGAGGTCTCTCTCCCCTCCCTCAGAGCAGAGGTCTCTCTCCCCTCCCTCAGAGCAGAGGTCTCTCTCCCCTCCCTCAGAGCAGAGGTCTCTCTCCCCTCCCTCAGAGCAGAGGTATCTCTCCCCTCCCTCAGAGCAGAGGTCTCTCTCCCCTCCCTCAGAGCAGAGGTCTCTCTCCCCTCCCTCAGAGCAGAGGTCTCTCTCCCCTCCCTCAGAGCAGAGGTCTCTCTCCCCTCCCTCAGAGCAGAGGTCTCTCTCCCCTCCCTCAGAGCAGAGGTCTCTCTCCCCTCCCTCAGAGGTCTCTCTCCCCTCCCTCAGAGCAGAGGTCTCTCTCCCCTCCCTCAGAGCAGAGGTCTCTCTCCCCTCCCTCAGAGCAGAGGTCTCTCTCCCCTCCCTCAGAGCAGAGGTCTCTCTCCCCTCTCTCAGAGCAGAGGTCTCTCTCCCCCTCCCTCAGAGCAGAGGTCTCTCTCCCCTCCCTCAGAGCAGAGGTCTCTCTCCCCTCCCTCAGAGCAGAGGTCTCTCTCCCCTCCCTCAGAGCAGAGGTCTCTCTCCCCTCCCTCAGAGCAGAGGTCTCTCTCCCCTCCCTCAGAGGTCTCTCTCCCCTCCCTCAGAGCAGAGGTCTCTCTCCCCTCCCTCAGAGCAGAGGTCTCTCTCCCCTCCCTCAGAGCAGTCTATCTCCCTCAGAGCAGAGGTCTCCCCCCCCCCCCCCCCCCCCCCCCCCCCCTCAGAGCAGCCCCTCCCTCAGAGCAGCGGTCGGGTTGAAACGACTGCAGCCTCCGAAGTAAAGATAGCAATCCCGCGGTCTTGTTTGAATACCAGTCCTCTCACTGTAGCACTAATTTGAGATGATGATGATGATGATGATGATGCAGCATATATAGGCGTGCGGCAGTGGTTCTAGGTTATTATTACGGTCTCTGGTTTTGTCTGTTAAGATTCGCAGGGTGTACTGTGGAATGTGCAGTGGAGGGAGAGCGGTCGACCCACCCATCCTGAGCCGTGTGACCACACTGTGGGTCACAGCGCGAGGGAGCCGCGGTGACCTGACCGGGTTCACCGGCACAGGGCAGACACTCAGATAGTACTGTACAGCACTTTGGTCGGCGCTCTCTGAGCTTTTAAATGCGCTATATAAATAAATTACTTAATAATAATAATAATAATAACTTCATTTTATATAGCGCCTTTCAAGGGACCCAAGGTCGCTTTACATAGGGGGGGGGGGGGATAACAAAGTAACAGACAGTGGACAGACACAACATATACATATTTATGACATATATATACTTGACTTGACATTCACACACGCCGACGGCGGAGGTGACCGTGCAAGGAGCCGACCTGCTCATCGGTATCAGTTAGGGGTTAATTAAGTGTCTTGCTCAAGGACACTTCGACGCGCTGCCCGGGAGGAGCGGGAATTTAACCGGAAATCTCCGACTGTCCCCACAGCGCCACCACTTGGAGGCTTCTTCCCTGCAGTTAGCTCAGCAGTTAGCCGCCACATGGAGGCTTCTTCCCTGCAGTTAGCTCAGCAGTTAGCCACCACATGGAGGCTTCTCACCTGCAGTTAGCTCAGCGCACCTAGCCGCCACATGGAGGCTTCTCACCTGCAGTTAGCTCAGTGCACCTAGCCGCCACATGGAGGCTTCTCACCTGCAGTTAGCTCAGTGCACCTAGCCGCCACATGGAGGCTTCTCACCTGCAGTTAGCTCAGTGCACCTAG
>NC_140179.1:8092507-8122067 GCF_963971535.1 Notolepis coatsorum | reverse complement strand
AACGCGTGGGAGGTCACACTACCTTCACCATTTCCCTCCCTCGCTGTGCAGGCGCCCTGACCGACCTGTAGGAGTCTCTGTTTATAACAACCAGATTACCACCACCGGCTTCCCTCCCGCTGACACCGCCAATTGTGCCAGTATGACAGCCGCCAAGCCGGAGGCACCGCTGACAGACGAATTCTATACCAGTGTCTCTGCGGTGGTAGACAGACGCTTAGTCCGCTGTGCTACCCGGCCGCCCTCCAACGAACATAATTCTTGTACCGGATCTCCTCTCTGGTAAACAAGAATACCCTGAAGACTCAGGAGCACTCATTCAAGGGTACTACGACTATGCTTGCACCTCATGGTACCAAAGCACCTCAAAGGCACTAAAAACAAAATTACAAACATCAGAAAACAATCTGGTCAGACTACTGCTTGGCCTTACTCCTAAAACCCACCTCACCCCTGCCCACTTTGACAACCTAGGATGGCTCAGTAGACGACAGAGTACAGCAACTTGCAATGGGCCTGGTCTACAAGATACACTACACCACTAAGGTACCCATGTACATGTCAAAATACTTCCCAAAGGTCAGTGAATACCACGACCACAACACCAGAGGGAGCTCCACAAATCATGTTCAACCAGATTCGGCTCGAACAAGAGACTAAACACGTTTATGCCACATAAATGGAATGCACTACCCACAGCCGTAAAAAAAGGGAATCCCTACAAACCTTCAAAACCACTCTCAAAGATCACTTACAGGAGGCTGCAATTCGATAACTGGCCCCTGTAAATGTCCAAAACCCATACTATGTTTGTTTCTGACTCAAAGTGTGTGTGTGTGAGTGTGTGTGTGTATGTGTGTGTGTGTGTGTGTGTTGTGTGTGTGTGTGTGTGTGTGTGTGTGTGTGATGGGGGGTGTGTGTGTGTGTGTGTGGTTGGTGTGTGTGTGTGTGTGTGTGTGTGTGTGTGTGTGTGTGGTGTGTGCGTGTGTGTGTGTGCGTGCATGCGTGGTGTGTGTGTGTGTGTGAGTTGAGTGAGAGAGAGAGAGAGAGAGAGAGAGAGAGAGAGAGAGAGAGAGAGAGAGAGGGGGGGGGGTGATGAGGAAGGGCAAGAGAGAAGAGAGAGCTGTGAGAGTGTGTGTGAGAGAGAGAGAGAGAGAGAGAGAGAGAGAGAGAGAGAGAGAGAGAGAGAGAGCGAGAGAGAGAGAGAGAGAGAGAGAGAGAGAGAGAGAGAGAGAAGAGGGGGGGGGGGTGAGTCCTCAGCCCTTGTGTGGGTGAATGTAACAAGTTCCTAACGTTTTCTTTCCCCTATTATTCATGCACACTTTATTCATTCATTTATTTATTGTTTCCCTTTAAGTAATTTTGTGCATCACTCTGTTTTGAATTTGATGCAAATTTGCAATGCATGAGGGTCATCCTTTTGTGTAAATGGCTGCATAAAGCAAGCATTTGTGACTCTCATGTTGATAAGAGTATTAAAACTTGAAAAAGATCCGTTTAAAGGTAGATTTTGAACAGATAATCTGTGATTAATCGCGAGTTAACTATGGACAATCATGCGATTAATCAGATTAAATATTTTAATCGATTGACAGCCTTAGTTCAGATACATGTAGTGGAGTAAAAAGTACAATATTTCCCTTGAAATGTAGTGGAGTAAAAGTACAAAGTTCCCCTAAAATTTAAATACAAGTAGCTCAAAAATTTACCTACGTAAGTAAGTAAGAAAATCAAAGGTCACTTTAAAAAACACAACTGTATGTTTTTGTATAGTATAATTAGTATAGTATAGTTACATTATAGCATAACTGTACATAACATTACCTTTAATTCGTAAGCTTAGCATTGTATAATATTTTATCTTAGTACCTTTTATCATGTCTATCTATTATCTATTCTATTTGATTCTATTATTAATCATTTGTATTTTTTGCACAATCAAGGCGGGCATGGCCACCTTCATTTCACTACATGTCTCGTGTATGTATGTGATGAATAAATCTCTGTAATCTTGAATCTTGAAGTACAGTACTTGAGTAAAAGCACTTAGTTACTTTCCACCACTGCGATTAGCTTAGCACGCCACCACATGAGAGGCTGCTCACCCACTTTCAGTGGCAGAGTCAAGTGTTCTGTGTGTGCAGCCTGTGTGTGACCACGGGGCCAGCAAGCGTGGGCAGAGAGGATGAAAGAGAGAGAGAGGGAGGAGGGCGAGGAGAGAACGAGGGGAGGAGGGCGAGGAGAGAACTTGAAGGAACATGAGAGAGGCTGTATGCAAAAAAATAAACATCTGTTGACATTCCAGGCATATTAGGGCGGGAAGGTATATACATCCATGCGGGGGGAAATTAAGCCTTTGTTTATTTAGAGGCAAATGTACGAGCATGATGTTATAATGCTATAATGACACACCTGAGGACCTTTCAATTAGGCTGATTTGGAGCCGGATGACCCCGCGATGCCGCGTCCAGATGTGCAAACAACAACAACAGCCGCGGCCAAACAAACGGGTGACCAGGGGTGTAAAGTACTTGAGTAATTGTACTTTGTTACAATACTTAAGTACTGTTTTTGGGGATTTGTACTTTACTTTACCGGTCCCAAGATGACATCACGTCATCAGTGACGGCTGGTCCAAGAGGGCACTAGGGTGCCGCCCCCCCTGGTGGAAAGAAGAAGAAGAAAGAATTGTTGTGCATCCTATTCACCTCCCCTGGCCCCCTGCCCTCTCTTTTCTCGGGCACTATAGACATCGTCGCCAACATCAGTGCGCAACTCACAGGGCAACATGCAACTAAATTGAATCCAATCAGCATCTCAAATACGATATCCGAGGGTGCTTTTCTCTAGCGCTCGAAGTAGTCACTCTATTGGCTGAGCGTGGCACGTGACATCACGTCCCGAATCACGAGGGTCGAGGGTCCACCAGGAAAATAACACCATGCATACGCTCGGCTAGTAGTTGTTGTCGGAAGTTGATAATAATCACAAGATACTGTACATTCAGACAGTGTTGGATCTAACTAAATGGATTTATATGGACACTTTTATGGAAAGTTCAAGACCGGACCACAAAGCTTCTCGAAGGGTTAAGCGCGACACGCTGACGCGACGACTCAAGGCTCTTCCAACGTGATGCAGCAAAACAAGTGAGTCTATAACAATATACTGTTCTGTAGTTACTGAAACTGATTGAATATGGCAAGATTCAAGATTCAAGGGGTTTATTTGTCACATACATACATAAGGCATACAGTGAAATGAGGGTGGCCACTGGCCATGCCCGCTTCGATAGTAAATAGAATAAAGTAGAAGATAATAAAATAGCCGCGATAATAAAAGGCACCGCGGCTCTCTGTACATATCCTACTCTTACTAGTTACACTGCTGGCCAGTATGACTACTACCATAGGGCTAGATCCACAAAGAATCGATTGCACGGTGCTAATTGCACCCTTACTTACAATCACCTGCGTGGTGATTGATTGAATGGAAATGTTATTAACAGATTGCAGAATGGGTACAATACAGTACGGCTCAATACACACAATTGTTAAGGGGATGCAGACCAGAGAAAGACTTTCGTCTTGTTTACATCAGGGTCCCCATTTTCAATTCATAATGAATTGTAAGTAAGGGTGCAATTAATACCATGCAATCCATTCTTTGTGGATCTAGCCCATAGTGTCTTTCAGTGCACGTGAGCGGCGCGACGCGTGAGCGCGGGGGGAGCGGAGCGGGCGGTTTTGACGTGAGCGAGGAGTGGGTTTTAAAATGTCTCGGCGCGACGTCCGGAGCGAGAGTTCTCCTCCGCTCCAATCCACTCCAGGCGCTCACAGTGGTTTAACACTGATGTAATATACATGTAGTACAATGCCAAAGCAACAGATGGCGATGTACAAACATGAAGGCCATTTTCAACCAATGAGAAGGGTGAACCTGTGATATCCCTGTTCAGGCTTTGTCACTCACATCCTGTTAGAAAAAGTTTTGACGCCATTGTTGTTGTCATTAGCTTACATGCTAACGTTAATGGCAGCGACCATAGCATTGTGGCTAGGCTAGCTATCATCGCTTAATAGAGCTAGTGAATGGATAAACAACGTTATTTAACATTGCAGAATGGGTACAATTACAATGCGGCTCAATACAAACAATTGTTAAGGGCCCAGGGGTGTAGACTGTTGTAGTTGAGCTAATTTACACCATGCTCCAAAAAATAAATATATCTGCCGAGCGATGTGGCGCGGGGAGCGGGGAGTGCTCGATTCAGGTAAGCGGTGAGCGAGCGGAGAGCGATTTGGGGCGGGGTCAACATGAGCGATTAGCGGAGCGGACAAGCTTTAAAGAGCGAAGAGCGGATTTCTCGCCCGCGCCGATCCGCTCACGTGGCCTGGTGTCTTTACACCTGTACCACTGTACATATTATACTACAATAATCTGTACATACATCTAATTAGCACTACACTCACACACTGTATATTTAGTACCCAGTTTAATCACCTGTACATTGTATATTGCTGTCGTACTTTACTGCTATGTCTGCACTCATGGTTGGATGCCAACATTAGTTTCGTTTTTGTTTTTTTTGTTTGTTTTTTTTGTTTTTTGTTTTCGTACTTGTGCTGCATGATGACAATACATTTGATTCGAATCGAATCTAATAGTATATTGACGTTGTTGTACTATAACTTCCTTTTATTCTATGAACCAATGTGTGCTTGAGGTCTAAAGCCTGTTCTTTGACACTTGTCCAGGGACTATGGATGAAAAACTAGCCTTCATGGCTACATCTGGCATTTATCTTAACTGCTGTTATGTGTTTGTGCCCGGATCAGGAGTTCCTAGTGTGATGTGTTATGTCTAGCTGTAGTTCCCTGTCCTGGTTTTGTAGTCCTTATCGTTTCCGGTCCAGGTGTACCCATTTGTAATCAACCCAGGTGTGTCTCGTCTCATCATTCCCTCATGTATAAGTGTTCTGTCTTCCCCTTTGTCGGAGGCTGATCCAGTCTGTGCAGTTCTGTGTTTTGTTTGTTATTATTTTATATTCCTTTCTATTCACAAACCATGGTAACTATTAATTAAATATCTTTTGTGGTTACTTTGGCTACCGTCTCCTTATTATGTTACATTGACCAGACGACGAGCCTTACTTTAGTCAATGGTAACATAATACGTGCATTGTCCCTGCCGAATACACTGTACATGTTGTATTAGTGTTTGTGTCACTGGCACGCGCGGGCACGTTGTATTCTTCTTGGTTCCTGGAAAGCAGTCCCTGATAGGCCTGTGTATTATTATTATTACCGCCCTCCACCGCAACTACTAGAGGTACACACAGACTAACTCTAACGACTGCTCTCTCTCCACAGACCTCACCGAGTTGTTTGACTCGTCTGTCATCGTGCCCTGCATGCCCGCTTCTCATCCTGTCTTTTCAGTAGGAGGTGTGTGTGTGTGTGTGTGTGTGTGTGTGTGTGTGTGTGTGTGTGTGTGTGTGTGTGTGTGTGTGTGTGTGTGTGTGTGTTGTGTGTGTGTGTGTGTGTGTGTGTGTGTCGTGTGTGTGTGTGTGTGTGTGTGTGTGTGTGTGTGTGTGTGTGTGTGTGTGTGTGTGTGTGTGTGTGTGTGTGTGTGTGTGTGTGTGTGTGTGTGTGTGTGTGTGTGTGTGTGTGTGTGTGTGTGTGTGTGTGTGTGTGTGTGTGTGCGTGCGTGCGTGCGTGCGCGCGCATGCACACTCGTCAGTCATCTATCTGATAAGAGGCCACACCAACTGGGTGAGGCTTAACTTTGGAGCCACAATGAGGGAGGAGTAGATACCACATCTGGTGGGGGGGGGGGGGGGAGAGAGAGAGAGAGAGAGAGAGAGAGAGAGAGAGAGAGAGAGAGAGAGAGAGAGAGAGAGAGAGAGAGAGAGAGAGAGAGAGAGAGAGAGAGAGAGAGAGAGAGAGAGAGAGGGGGACAGACAGAGAGAGAGAGAGAGAGCAGGGACACAGAAAAAGCCCCCAGTATTATCAGATATTAATTTACTATAATTGTGCAACACAAACAGCGACAGGGGACAGAGAGAGGAGGAGAGGTCATTACAGAGAGCTCCTCAGGATCTCCATACCACTGCACCCCCATGCATAATGACATCTCACCTACCAGCCACTCTAACCTCATGTATACGTGTATTTGAATCAAATTGGTAAAAACTCTATTGCAGACTATATACATCTTATCACTAGTGTATCAGTTGACCTATTATCTCAAGCCCCGACCTCTTTTCCCCCCGATCCTCCAATCACAACTGTGTCGCTGGGGACGCTGTCCGAGGGAAGCGGGAATTGTGATTGGAGGATGGAGACGAGAGGGCTGGGCTTGATGTCAGCTGACGGCTGGTTAGTATCTTAGACTCTGGAGCTACAGCTTTGCAGCTTTTAACAACTGCTCAACTGTTGAGCTGCTGACACTGTTTCATGCAGAGGGTACAACTGACGATCAAACTAAAGTGTTACCTAAAGGTTTTATACAGAGGGTACAAAACTGACGATCAAACTAAAGTGTTACCTAAAGGTTTTATGCAGAGGGTACAACTGACGATCAAACTAAAGTGCTACCTAAAGGTTTTGGGTACAACTGACGATCAAACTAAAGTGTTACATAAAGGTTTTATACAGAGGGTACAACTGACGATCAAACTAAAGTGTTACCTAAAGGTTTTATACAGAGGGTACAAAACTGACGATCAAACTAAAGTGTTACCTAAAGGTTTTATACAGAGGGTACAACTGACGATCAAACTAAAGTGTTACCTAAAGGTTTTATACAGAGGGTACAACTGACGATCAAACTAAAGTGTTACCTAAAGGTTTTATACAGAGGGTACAAAACTGACGATCAAACTAAAGTGTTACATAAAGGTTTTATACAGAGGGTAACAACTGACGATCAAACTAAAGTGTTACATAAAGGTTTTATACAGAGGGTAACAACTGACGATCAAACTAAAGTGTTACATAAAGGTTTTATACAGAGGGTACAACTGACGATCAAACTAAAGTGTTACCTAAAGGTTTTATACAGAGGGTACAACTGACGATCAAACTAAAGTGTTACATAAAGGTTTTATACAGAGGGTACAAAACTGACGATCAAACTAAAGTGTTACATAAAGGTTTCATGCAGAGGGTAACAACTGACTATCAAACTAAAGTGTTACCTAAAGGTTTATACAGAGGGTAACAACTGACTGTGTTACCTCAAGTAACAGTGGCGACATTGGCTCGGGAGGTAGAGCAGTCGGCTGGTAATCAGAAGGTTCCCGGTTCGATTCCCGCTCCCCCCGGGCAGCGTGTCGAAGTGTCCTTGAGCAAGACACTTAACCCCTAACTGCTCCCGATGAGCACGTCGGCACCTCGCATGGTCGCCTCCGCCGTCGGTGTGTGAACGTGTGAGTGAACGGGTAAAATGAGAGGAACAAATTGTAAAGTGCTTGGGATAAAAGCTGTTCTATAAATGCACCATTTACCACGGGTGTAAAGTACTTGAGTAATTGTACTTTGTTACAATACTTAAGTACTGTTTTTGGGGATTTGTACTTTACTCGAGTATTATTAGATTTGTATACTTGTACTTTTACTCAATTACATTTCAGAGAAAGAAAACATACTTTTTACTCCTTACACTTAAAATACAGACCTACAAAGTACAAAGTACAAATATCGCAGGTCCAACCATTTAAATTACTATATTAGTTTCTCTGGCCGAACTAACGTTAACGTTATTAATCCTGCGGCCGCGCTTTATTTAAAAACAGCCAATCAAATCCATATCAATGGAAAATGAACCCGCCCATACCCATGCTGATTGGTCCTTGTGCAAGAATAGAAAGCTGGGATCTTTGATTAAACACCTGCTATCAGAAGAATAGACAGTCAGAAAAAAAATTTGACTTTTACTTTTTAGTACTTAAGTACATTTAAAAGTAGAAACTTTTTTTTACTTTTACTCAAGTGTGTTTTTAGCCAGATACTCTGACTTTTACTTGAGTAAGATTTTGAGACAGTACTTATACTTTCACTTAAGTATTATTTCTGTGTACTGTTTACACCCCTGCCATTTACCATTTCAAGTTTTAAGGAGAAGAATACATCAGACGTAGTTGAAGCTGGAGCCAGACCACCGGTATCTCCTCCAAATGCTGCATTCTCTGCATATCTCTGTGATCTGACGACCCCCTATAGAGTTACAGCCTTCACTTCCCATTCATTGTTTGAATTCGGAGCAGGGAGGAGAAAAAAAAATCACTTCCTAAATCGCTCAAATCGAAAGTTGGATCGACTCCAACCCCCCTTTGCAGAGCCGCGGATCAAACCCCATCTGATAACCTTATATGGATCCTGATAGGGGCATTATGGCCTCTTTGATGTGTCAATCATTCAGCCGACCTATCAGTGGCTTGAAACACTCGCCGACCCGGGAGGTGATTATGGTGAGGAAATGTGCCATAAAACAAGGCTGTATAACAATAGAATGGCCCTGCTTAGCTTACCCTGGTGCATACTCATAAAGAATATGATGCAGTGTATAGTGATCACATGATGTTCAGTTATGAAACCTTTATACCATCACACCCAGGCTATGACTTTCTGTTTGAGCGACTTGATGGTCATATATTTTTAGGTTGTGTTTTTATGGCTCCTTGTTTCCGTTCCAAAACAATAGCTCCAAAGCGCAACTTAACTGTATTTATGGTTAAGGATAATGCATGTACCTCCGGTCGAAACAAGTCAAGTTATACTATATACTATACTATTGTCACAATCACGGCCAGAGCCTCTCTCTCCCCCCCTGCTTCCACACCCTTATATGGGCAGCTTCCTGTCGATGGGTTCACACGCTGTCAGCCAAGCCCTATCTGCACACCTGAGACTCGTCAGGTCATCACCAGCTCTGATAAGAGCCCTGCAGTTCCTGCCACTCACCGTCCGAGTGTACAAAACCTACCTTGTAGTAAGGGCATTTTATCAGATATTTTACTGTTATGTACCATGATCTTGGTTACTCCTGTGTCACTGTGCATGCAGGTGATTGCTGCTAATTGGCTGATTGCTGCTAATTGGACACCTGCCTGGCAGGCTCAAAGGCACTTCCTCACCCACACATGCAGGGTCACGGTTGCTAGAAGAGGTTGTTGAAACAGTGTCTCTTCCCCTTCCACCATTTTGGTCTTTAGTTTGTGCTAGTTATCATAATTAGAATAGTCTTTTGGTTTAAACACAGACCATTGGTGTCTGTGTGCACTTATGTTGCTTCCCTTTGAGCCAGGGTCGTAACATGACCGATCTGCAAACTAAATCCTTACCAATACATTTCTTCACTAATGTGTTTGTAAAGGTGTGTAGTAAGATGTATTAAAAAGTTGAAGTTCAAATCATGTATGTTTTTTCGTAACAACTGCTCAAAGTTGAGGTACCGAATACCGATTTTCGAAAAATCTAAAATGTTCTGTTTGGCCTTGGGTAACTTGTGAGGGGTCAAACTAGGCGTTTTTCATGATTCTGAGTTGATTGCAATAATTTATTTTTCACTAAAATCATTCCTTTGTGGAAAAACGGCCACGCCCACCTTTCCCGTTCGGCCCCCCCCCACCCCCACAATGCCTTTCCACTGCTAGCATAAAAGTTTTTTGATTATTTTACTATTTGCCCTTTTAGGACTTATTATTGTTTAGTGGTAGTTACTAGTTGGTTGGCATTCAGAGTGAGGACGTTTAGAGTTAACATGCTGAAGCCATTTGCAACCTTCATTTGCTCATGGACAGACTGCTTTTTACGCCCGATATGCGTGTATTATCCACATTTGTATGTCACTACTTTGGTAATGAAATGTAACAGGGTCATCCCTATGTTCCCCGGGTTCTATGTTCCCCGCTCCCGAAAAAAGGGTTCTATGTTCCCCGCTCCCGAAAAAAGGGTCCTATGTTCCCCGAGTCCTAGATCAGCCATTCTCAACAGTGGGTCAGTGAGCGCCATCGAGTGGGCCGCGGAGGCAGCCTAACCTACTGCCAAAATCAATGCTTAAATTTGTGTTAGTAGTCGCCGCAACGAACGGTCGAATTTCGCGGCACGGAAACAAGAGAAATGGAATTGAGAATGTTTCTGGAGGAAAGAGAATAACATTGTTGGCTAGGTGGTAGGCTATTGATTGCCTGTGTGTGGTTCAAACATTAAACTTCTATTCCTAAAAGAACACTAGCGACAGAGGTGGTGTAGATGGTGCATGTTTTCTGTATGAATGATATTTACTATATTGGGGAACATAGGACCCAGGGAACATAGATACGCTCTCAATGTAACATACTGTACAAGTTGTCAACTTTGCTTACTTGTTAGCTGTGTAACAGTAGGCGCAACAACATGGTTAGCTAGCTAACGTTAAATCCATGATGTATTACTCCATGGTTGTATCCAACTACCAGGATGTATTACACACCTCAAAATGATTTTTTTTGTATCCACTTTTTCTCCCCATTTTCAATTTTTCTCCCATCCCAATTTTCTTTATTTCCAATTCTTCCCTCCCCTGTCTTGAACGTTGCTAGACTATGCCTCCCACTGGTCGGCTGTAGTGAGGATAGAAGCCTTGCATCACGTGTCCCCTCCGGTACACGAGGAGGCAGCCTGTCGCATCTTTTCACCGCAGCAGCTCGAACTCTCAGTGGCGAGGAGTAACGCGTGGGAGGCTCACGCTGCCCCCGATACTTCCTGTTTCCACCGCACCGGTGTCAACCAACCGACCTGTAGAAGTCGCTGTCCACAACGTCCAATCCCCACCCACCGGCTTTCCCACCCTCTAACTCTGCCAATTGTGTTAGTATGACGGCCGGCTCAAAATGAATCTTATGATCATTTTATTTTCTTGAATGCTAGCTTTCTGGCCCATTAGGTTACAGTGGTGTATTGTCTCTGACAGGATATTTTGTGTTTAACGTTACTGTGAAGCAGATCTTCTATTTTCCTTTGCAATAATATCTATTACAATGTTAATCATCTACTGTACATGAGATTGTCTTTAATGTCACAAAATAATGATATTATGACTGAATAATACAATGTTTATTCTACTTTGTAGGACATATTAGTCTAGCTGTATGGATGAAGACTCGACTCCACCTTTGCTAAATTCTTTCATCTGTGAAAAGCTCGGAGACACCAGCTCAGAGGCTGATACAGCCAACTCCTAAAGGCTACCCTACTTTTTTGGAACAAGCACAAGTAGTTGAAAATGCTAAGATTTTGGAGGGTTTGAAGGAGGCTCAGAACATAGGAAGACTCAGGTACCACAAAAAGTGTAAAGATGATTTATACAACAGGTTTGTTGAAGTCACCAAGAACTCAGGCCAAACATTAAAGGCAGAGAAAGAGTCAGCAAAGAAGAAGAGAAGATGCACTTGCTCTGACTTCAGTGCAGCTTCTGCATGCAGTTCTACAAGTTCACGGTCCGTTCTGCTTCTGTACAAGAATGTATGCATTCTTTGCAACCAACCTGCACAGATCTACAAAACTCGTCCAGAGGAAGCTAGAAAGAGATACAGAGTGCCAGATCATTTGACTGCAGATAGACTGAAGGCAAGCTTGCGGAAGACAGCACTGGGGCACTGACGTTGTTGGACGTATGGAAGGGATCAATGACCTTGTGGCAGAAGAAACCCTGTACTATTTGCGCTGCAAAACTCATTTTTGAGACAGGTGGCCATTACTCCAAGACTGAAGATAGAGGACAAAGGAAGAGAGGACAAAAGAAAATTGATGAGGAACGAGAGGCTGTTTTTGTTCAATTCTGTGATTGGTTAGACTCAGAACTCAGAATGATTTGAGTGAAAAATACATGATTGCAATCAACTCAGAATCATGAAAAAACCCTAGTTTGACCCCTCACAAGTTACCCAAGGCCAAACAGAACATTTTAGATTTTTCGAAAATCGGTATTCGGTACCTCAACTTTGAGCAGTTGTTACGAAAAAACATACAGGATTTGAACTTCAACTTTTTAATACATCTTACTACACACCTTTACAAACACATTAGTGAAGACATTTATTGGTAAGGATTTAGTTTGCAGATTTTCATATATATCTCCCTTACTATTGCTGCTCTGTCTGATTCCCAGCCTTGTTCTAACCTCCGTCTCCCTGTGCCCAGGACCGCTCACGAGACACCGCCCGCCAGGACGCTCCTGTGGAGCACGAGGAGTGCTCCTGCTCGCACCTGTCGAACATTCCTGTTTTCTAACCATGTCTGCATGGTACCTATTGGAAACATTATACTACCTAAACCGCTCCTAGTCTAGTGTAGTCAGACCACAGTCTTGCTACTGTAACAATGATCACTAGGTAACAGCAGGCGCTTGCTTCACACTCGGCATCTGACCTATGAATGGCCTCGAACCGTGAACCCTCCGCTCAGGCAGCACCATGTGACCACATTATGTTAAATACCACAGTTTTATCCATTCCGCCACCTGCAAAGGATCCAATTCAGGTGGTGAAGTGGGGGGTATTTAACTTGGGATTTGGTTCATGTCACAGGTAGAGGAAAATCGAACCGGACGATAGTAGGTTCCCACACAGAGCAGACGGAGACAACGGGGTGGAAGGCAAGAACACAAATTGTGTGAATGAATCGTACAGAAAGAACGTCTCCCTCACCATGTAGGGGGTGTCTGTTGGCCCTCTAGTGGACAGGTGACAGTGGTGTGGGGAGAGGGTAAATCACACTCATTACTTGGGCAGCGTGGGTTAGTAACTAAGGTTAGCACCTAAGGTTAGCAACTAAAGTTAGCAACTAAGATTATCAACTAAAGTTAGCAACTACGGTTAGTAACTATAAGGTTAGTAACTAAGGTTAGCCACTAAGGTTAGAAACTAAGGTTAGCCACTAAGGTTAGAAACTAAAATTAGCAACTACGGTTAGTAACTAAGGTTAGAAACTAAGGTTAGCCACTAAGGTCAGTAACTAAAGTTAGCAACTACGGTTAGTAACTAAGGTTAGAAACTAAGGTTAGCCACTAAGGTTAGCAACTAAGGTTATCAACTAAGGTTAGCAACTAAGGTTAGTAACAAAGTGGAACACTCAATGTAATTACTTGCTATTCTACTCACCATGCCAACACACAGTAGGCCACACTTGTATAAGGCTAAGGCTCACAAATAGCTAGGCTAATGCTACACCGTGAGCTAGGCTAATGCTACACCGTGAGCTAGGCTAATGCTACACCGTGAGCTAGGCTAATGCTACACCATGAGTTAGGCTAATGCTACACCGTGAGTTAGGCTAATGCTACACAGTGAGCTAGTCTCACAACAGATCCATTTACTCAGTACAGTATGTTAACAATATAAACATGTAAAAACAAAGGGTTTAGGAGGCTGCATGGGGTTATGGGAATTACGGCCCACAGCCAGAGGACTCCTCTATCCCAACAGCAAGCGGGGCGGCTTGGGCTTCCAGAACATGCTATGAGGGGGAAGACAAAGAGACACGCACAAGGGGGAACAAGTATTTCAAGGCAGGGACGCAGGAAGGGGGGGGGTGCCGATAGCGATGGGGACCAAACCCGGTGACTTTAAGGGTATCGACCGAATCACGTCGGTACTACCGAGTACCGATTCACATGGGATCCACCGGTGCCACATTTCGGTAACGCAAATTCCGTAAATAATATTTTTTTTTATAAAGTCCGATGACGTCAACGTTTCATTTACCGCTAAACGAAACCTATGAAGTGTGCCGCACATTCACGTCAACATTCACGCGCACAATGCATGCTTACCTAGGATTTTACTTGATTCAACAACAAAGCAGTCGGGGGAATGGCAAGCCGAAAACGGTCGCAACTGTTGTTACACTTTACAAAGCTAGATGCAGACAATGCTCGCTGCAATATTATATATTATATATTAACAAATTGTTCTAAATTAATAATAATGATAATAAATCATTTGTTTGGAATATTTCTTTTTATAACTGTAGGTAGATTACATTTATTTAGACTAAAGTACAGAAAAAGGGTACCGTTGGGTACCGGTATCGATTCACAGGTGAACGGTACCCAACCCTATAGGTGAGGACTGAGGAGTTGTAAACTGCAACACCAAAACCTTTACTAAACAGTTTTTGAGTTAGAATTTTAGTGTAAGCAGTTTTATGATATTTTCTGTGTATCTGACCTGACGCACAAACACAATGCACAGATTGGGTGTGAAGGATCACGGTTGAGGAGTGGTAATGTAGTAGTA
The DNA here is from genome assembly GCF_963971535.1 of Notolepis coatsorum. Classification (NCBI taxonomy): domain Eukaryota; kingdom Metazoa; phylum Chordata; class Actinopteri; order Aulopiformes; family Paralepididae; genus Notolepis; species Notolepis coatsorum. The sequence continues at coordinate 8,107,786 of NC_140179.1, read as the reverse complement.
ATGGGTACTACTACATGGGCCAAAAGTAATGGTGTTACTGTAACGCGTTGCTTTGTAACGTGTTAGTCCCAACACTGCTGGTGACAGATATGATACCCACCAGCTGTGTCCTTGAAAAGGTTGGATGGCATTCTCTGGTTGAAAGATGGAACTATCATTGGAATTTTGTTTATTGTTAAAGCCTTTATTAGTAAACCTCCCTCTTACATCACAACACTGTAGGAGTGGAATTTTGGAACCTATTCTACACGTTCAAATGACTGGTTGGTTCTTAGGGTTACTCGAGTTTGCTCTGAACCAGGAAAACAGCTTTTTCCTTTGACGCTTACAACACCTGGAATGCCCTCCGACTGACTCTGAAGCTGAAGGTTCTTCCTTCTCCTGTTGCATTTAAAACTATGATCTCTGACCACTGTGTGTCGACTTGTAACTGTCTTAGCTGATTTTCTATTGTTTATTCTTATTTATTATGACTATATGTATGAAATTGCCCATGTATGAAATTGCCCATCTATGAAATTGCTGATAAACTGTGTCTTTGTTTTGTAAGCATTGCTGTAAATGAGGGTAACCTCAGTGTCTCACGAGTTGAAATAAATACATGTTGGTGTTCAGGCTTGCTGTCTGTGTAAAATGCTTTAACAGTTAGGCTATGTGTCCACCAGGGACGTTTTATGAGTTGTCAGCTCCTTTCTGTCATTCATTTCTATGCCTGAGACGCGACAGGCGCGCTCCTCTTCCCAGTGCCGCGCCTCGCGTTTTATGAGCTCTCGGCGGCAGCGCGTTTTTGGTCGGAGCGCTCCCAGCTCATAAAGTTGAAACTAGTTCAACTTCTGGAAAGGAGCGCGCTCATCAATGTAACTCATCGAGGAAGGGGCGGAGCCGCGGCTGGCCCGAGCCTCATAAAAACGCTCTGAGATTTTTTTTTCTTTTTTCAAAGCGGTCCGCGTTGAAAAAAACTTCCCTGGTGGACACATAGCCTTAACATGCAACGTCCGTATCCGGGCACTATAGGACGATGTGGCCACAGCACTTTGGCGGCCCCTAGCGGCTCGGATCTGCATTTTTTTTAGGGTTAGGGTTAGAGTTAAGCCCTATTAAGCCCTATTTGTTGCCTGTTGATTGCCACCTCAGGCGTCAAAATCCGTTCAGCGGTTCTCGAGTTACATGCCGATATGTGAGGCGTGCGCTATTGTACACGGCAGAGTGAGATTACCACCCCCAACCCCAGAGGCTCTAGCTCCGTCAATCATTTGGCGATCTAGAGGATTATGGCACAGGGTTGTAGCCAATTAGTGTGCCTTTCCAATGATACCCCACGTGGGGATGTGGGAACAAGGGATCTAGGTGATAAGTTACAAGTGAAAACCGGAAGAGAAAAAAACGCTGAATGAATTGAAGTCAATGAGGAAATGGAAACCTGGAGAGCTTTTTTTCTTGTACATAGTTTACCAAAATCACTCCTAATCACTCATTTCTGAACGGAAATTTGGACATGTAGTACATACGACATCAGGCTATGGACCCAGGGTGGTTTCCAGCTCATACCAATTTTTGGATATACTATTTCTGGATATTGCAACTACTACAGAAAAACGTGAGTAACAACTTTTTCTACAACTCAAGTTCAGACCTATGTTACTCTATTTCATTAGCACTAAAAGTGATATTTTCTTTATTGTATCAAAAACCTCAGAATGTTATCGTTCAAAAGAGACCAGGCTTATGCATGTGCTATAAGTATATAGTATAGTATTTTGGTTTGCAGAAAAAGTATGCATTCCTCAAAAACAAAAACAAAAATGGCCACTTTTTGGGGTGCCTGTTAAGAGGTTAAAGCTGGTGTAATTAAATTACTTCCTGCATCCCTGTTTGCATCAAATAGTCATTGAAACTAAAAATGTGGGATAAATGTTTGTGAAATAGTTCAACACTTCTTAACTTATACAATCTTGTTCTACAGATCCGCCGCTGAATAAAGCAATCATTTTGTGCAAGGATCACACTAGAATAGATCGATCAATTTACAACTCATTTCCAATTCCTGGCAGATAACAAGATGTGAGTTAACCTACGAAAATACGATACAGTTCTGACAATATCGATGTCACTAAGAGATTCGCTGAAATAAATGGTTTTAATCTATAGATATTTTCAGCACAGTGATATTGACAGATAGCCGGCCTGCCAACACACCAGAATGGCACAATATTTGCGGCGCCTCCTGGTGACGGTTAACAGAACAGCACTTCCGCAAGAAATTATATTAAGATCAACACAAGAGCACAGCGTGAGCGCTGCCTATTACCGCTGGTAGAATGAAGCTAGGAATACCTTGCTCCATCTGTACAAACACGCTGGGAGACAGCCACTAAGGGACAGGGAGGGGATAATAAAGTCCCACTGACCCTGGGTCAGCTAACAACAAGCCTGAAGGCGAGTTCAGCCACAGCTATAGCCCAACAGAACTGGCTATCGCGACTGGACTGGTGGTGTGCAACAACAAAAGGATACTGGGGGGAATCTTGTATCTGGAAGCACTCTTCTCTGGGTGCAGTAGGGATTTCAGTCGACCTGTCAAAGGAGAGCTGAATGAGTGGCGTGTTTGTTCACAGTTCAACGTCCAATACCGACTGAGGAGCTGAGTCAGACTACACTTGTGATTTAGCTGTGGGAAAGAATGATGACCGGAATGGTGGACGTCCCGTGACGATGACCGGGAGGACGCGACCCTCTCTGCGCCGCCCCCCCCCCCCCCCCCTGCCTCAAATGGATCCGCCATCAGCTCTATTTTTTATCTTTCAAAATGTTCAGTTGCTATTGCATCCACTTACTTGTGTTTCATTACACGTATATGTACATGCTTACCAACTGTTTCGCCTGTTTTATTGCAACACTACTATCACCGACATCTAAGAAGGGAGATCCCCCCTTGAATGGCCCTTCTAAGGTTTCTCCCCTCCACATTGCCTGTGGTGCATTTTTTCCTATTGCTAGGTTTTAGTGAGTTTTTCCTTACCTTTGCGTGGGGTATGTCTGGGAGTGTTGCATTTATTTAATTTATTTAAAGAAAATTGGAGTTCATGGTGTTGTTTTGTTCTTGATTTATTGTGGTGTTTCTTCTTGACTTGTTTAAAGAAGACGAGTCCGGCCCATCGGGACATTAACGTGTGTTGTCGGGCCTTACAAATATATTTGATTTGATTTGATTTGATTTGATTTAACATAATTGTGTAAAAGAGCTACTGAGCCTGGGGAGATGTAGTTGAGTTGATTCCCGAGGCGTCAAGCTGGTTCTGCTGTCACATGGTTCTGCTGTCACGTGGTTGGCTGCAGAACTGTCATGAAGGAGAGGAGGGGGTTGGCGTCCATATTTCCTGGTTTTAAACCCCAGGTGTCGGGCTATGATGTCATTATTCTCCAATAGGAAAGCTCGAAGGGACAGCAGAGAGAGGGGAGAGAGGCTAAAAACACAAGGCCTGAAGCCTGAATGCCTGAGCTCCCAACTCTGTGGGGCGAATTCACAAAAAATGGATTGTGGCCGATAATAGCAGCCTCATCCCCTTAACCTCTTAAGCCCGAGAGGTGATATCACGCCAGAAATCCATCTCTAAAGAATGTATGAATTAATGTTGTGTTTTTTTTATGTAGCTAAGAGTAAAGACCCTAACCCTGTCAAAACAGCAGTGAAAGTGTATATTTTCAGCAGGGTCCCCCAATACAACTTAACTCATTGGGGTGCCATACCCGAGTAAAGCCGGGTTATCTCGCCAACCGCTGAGCGTCAAAACCCACGTTTTCTCTGGTTTGATCCTTTGATATTTTTCCTTTGATCCCCGTTCTATACGGTCAGCCGGAGCCCTCTTGGTGTCCCTGGCTCATCTGCCTACGTTGTAATTGCAATGGCGATCGAATCTCACCAGGTGGCAGTATCGCCTACCCTTTGAACTGGAATGGCTTGGTGTGGATACACCTTTTCCTTTTTCTGCAAGGGCTCCTCCTCCTCGGAGACAGAGAGACACAGCGATCGCCTCAAGATGTTGTTGCCTGAAGCCTATTTCCCATATACACGAGTATAGACATATACACGGGTAATCGTGATGGCGATGCGATCACTGGGAATTATTCATTTTGGAATACCTTCTGGCTAAGGTAAGGTATATTCTATGTCTATTTTATCCGAACCTGAAACATGTTTTTGTAACGATCACAGTGTTGTGTTTTACCGGACGTAAAACATGCTCGACAAACAAGATCGCAGTTCCTAGTTGAAACAACCCCCCCCCCCCCCCCCCCTTGATGATTTTGTGAAGGCACATATGTACATGGTATATACCTTTGATTTGAGAGTATTTGGGGTTTCAGGCGATCAGCCAGAACGATTTGGGCTTATTGCATATAACACGTCATATCTCACAATCTATGGAAAAAGACTGGATTATTTTGGAAAGGGGCGATGTTTAGCGTGTAGCGTGTAACAAACTACAGTGTGTAGAAATGAACTAATTAGTCAGTAGTGAACTATGAACAATGTCTGTCAAATGAGCCATACAATTGTTTCCATAGCTATAATACAGAACACACGATGGGTCTGCAAACATCGCTAAAATGGTCAATAACGCTGGCCCCAGCCAGTACAGATGGGGAAAGTCGGTGGCACTCAAAGAGTTAAAAGTTTTGATACAATTTTTTTTTTATTAGTTTTGTAATAGGCCCTAATAATTTGGCATAATATATCAATGGCTATATTAATACTGTAACATTATTTAATTGTGTGCAAGGGCAGACACGTGTGCTACATGCGGATTTGCATCATTAAGATGCCTAAAGAGACACCCTGAATCGTGTGCTTTGCTTACACAGATCTTACAACACATTCCAGCAAGAGCACTGCTAGATGTTCGATATGTAAACAAACTATTGAAGAGAAGACCGGGACAACCTAAAACTTCAACAGACATCTGTGGAGTGGACTCAACCTTGATGACTTGGACTGCAGACTCGGACTAGGGGTAATGGGGACTCGACTCTGGCTCTTCTTTTGGTGACACCAGACTTGGACTCGGACTCGAACACTCGGGACTTGAGACTCGACTCGGACTCAAGGTTTAGTGACTCGACTACAACACTGGCTCACATACTGTACAGCACCAGAGCAGACACACAGTAGACTATGCACTCTCCATATATTCAATATTGTGTGTCAGCTGTAGGAGTAGGTTTCAGCGGTGAAGAGAATTCACGGGGTGTACAGTACTATGGCAACCCTGTCTGACATATGTAAACTTCTACATCAAAGATTATCATGCAACTAGATCATAGACATTTTGATTGTCTATTAAAATATATAAACTAACTGATGATAATCTAGTTCATTTTTAAATAGCACCATTCAGTAATGTATGTAGGTTCAGCTTACAGACTGTACACACAAAATTCCATACTCATCTACTCACTACATCTGGATGCCATCAGTCATTATACTCAATTGTTTTATAATGCAGTGAGAGCTGGAGTGCTCTCCAAATGCTGCTTAGCTAAACACTGCTTAGATTGTATGTACGAACGCGATGTCTCCACTGCATGCATGTAGGCCTACTGTAGCTGCTGTTGTTTCTCAATGAGATGTGTGCAACCGACTGCTGCTATCGTTCTACCAGTCGGTTGTAGCCAGCGTCCTCTTTTCTGGTGTGGTGTGCTGGGGGGGGGGGGCAACATCAGCTTGAGGGACTCCAGCAAGCTGAACAAGCTGGTGAAGAAGGCTGGCTCAGTAGTGGGTGATGAGCTGGATAATCTAGAGGTGGTGGCTGAGAGGAGGATGAGAAAAAAGCTAGAAGCCATCCTGGAGAACCCCTCTCACCTCCTCTACGAGGAGCTAGCCAGAATGAAGAGCACGTTCAGCCTAAGACTCATCCCCCCCGACACACCACAAACCGACTGGGCCGGTCCTTTATACCGGCAGCCATCAGGCTCTACAACAAAGGGCTCGGGCGGCTGGATCGGCCGGATCTGCTGACAGAACTATCACTGTCACAACTCGGGACTCGAGAACTAGAGACTCACATCACCGTACCGACTATCTTGATTCTTTGCACTAGAGACTCATATCACTGGACTCTCACCACTGGACTATCTTGTGTTTGTACTTTTTATATTACTATATTGTATTTATACTGTGAAGCTATGCATCCCCCCCCCCCTGTACCCCCCCCCCCCCTGATGCTTTGACACCCGATTTTCGCAAGGGGATCAATAAAGGATTATTTTATGTATTGATGCTTTCCCTGTTCAGAGGATTTCTTCTCTTTTCCAGCCAGACTCTCTCTCTCTGTGAGTGAATACCTGCGATGCCATGGAGGCTGTGGTGACAAGTCACAGCCTCACTATCTGTTCACACGGATCACCTGGTAAATACCTCGCCTGCACAGGCAGCTCTTACCGACAACGAGCACAACATTATTAGAAACATAACCTACACAGAGAAAGACATCGATGACACAGACCATTTCACACCGGTTGCCGTCATTTTTACAGTTCAATACCCCCTTTATCTATCAGCTAATGTCGTGCTAAATTAGTGTGAATCTCGATACAGGTAGGGGTTTGGATTATTAGCTTGTGTAACTGTACTGCACAAAAGTAGATAGTTCCGTCATGACGGGTACAAATTTAGTCAAATTAATTGAAGTCTGCTATTTTCTAAAGAAACAGTGCCTGGATTGCAGCAATATGTTTACATCAAACTACTGCACATTATCAGTAAACTCTAGGGTCTGCAGCACATATTTAATTGTTTTCAAACATTGAAATGGTCTATATTTGGAGGTTGAACCAACATGGAGCCAATGGACCAAACAGAATGATTTAACCTCTTAAGCCCGGAGCCCTATTTTCTGAAAATCTGCCTAAAAATACATACCAAAGTAAATGGAAGATTGCTCCACTTCTACAACGCAATTAGCATGTTCTTGGTATCTAGGGGCATTTATGGACCTCAGGGAATGTATTCCCAGTGTCCGAAATATTGTGTCTGTTACAGAGCATGTGAGCGGCGCGGGGAGTGGAGCGGGTGGTTTTGAAGTGAGCGACGGAGTGGCTTTTAAAATGGGTTGGCGCGACTTCCGGAGCGAGAGATCTCCTCCGCTCCAAGCCGCTCCAGGCCGCTCACACAGAAACTGATGTAATATACATGTAGTACAATGCCAAAGCAACAGGTGGCGATGTACAAACATGATGGCCATTTTCAACCAATGAGAAGGGTGAACCGTCACTCACATCCTGCTAAGTCCAAAGTTGAATCCGCCATCTTTAAATCACCGGGTGACTGAACGCAACATTTATTTTCAGTGAGAAACAAAGTCCAATAAAAAAAAAAGGATACATTCACTGTGTTCTGCCTAATTTATTGATGAAACGAAATGAAACCAACATCAACACAATGTACCACCAAGAGCGGAGAGTTTATGTCTCTCAAAAAGCGAGAGACTGTTGTTGTTGTTAGCTTACATGCTAACGTGAATAGGATCGACCATAGCATTGTGGCTAGGCTAGCTATACCATATCTTAGTTGAATGGATAAACGTTATTTAACATTGCAGAATGGGTACAATACAATACGGCTCAATACAAACAATTGTTAAGGGGCCCAGGGGGTGCAGACTGTTGTAGTTTGGTCAAATCAAGCTAATTTACATCATGCTCCAAAACAATTCTGCTGGGCGAGCTATGGAGCGGGGAGCGCTTGATTCGTAAATGAAGGTGAGCGGTGAGTGAGCGGTGAGCGACTTGGGGGGGCGGGCCAACATGAGCGAATGAGAGCGGAACCAGACGTCTAGAGCGAAGAGCGGATTTCTCGAGCGCTCCGCTCCGCTCACATGCTCTGGTCTGTTACTAGGCTTGAGTAAATCGTGATGAACCAAAGGAGAATCTTTTTTTTTCTTTTCTTTTTTCATCTTTGACAGTGAATAACACCATGCTAAAAATGACCAGACACTGAGCTCATTCAGCATCTTCTGGAGATCACGTGTACAGAAAATCTAAGCAAATTAATAAAGGGAAGATGATTAAACAGGAGATTTTGTAGAGACAGTACTGAGTCCTGCCATCCGGACACATGCCATTTGAAATATTATTATAGAATATAGAATATCAGGCCTATAAATGACCTTATTATGGCCAAGTCGCACATCTATTGATCAGGCCAAATCTCCCCTTTCCAATGGCAGAGTTCAATCTGGATTTAGTATCACCAGGTGTGATTCACAAACCATGAATGGAATGTACTGTAAATACAGTTACTTTTTTATAATGTAAATTTCTCCACATTTTCATCAGATTGCAATGCAGTTTTTTGCTAGACGTTCACAGAAAGGTGAAGAAACTAATTGCGTTCTGTTTTATGGCAATAACATTCAGGTTTGTGGGAGATAATCCCGAAAAATAAGAGAAATAAAAAAGTAAATCTAGGAGTCAGATGATTGACAGTGGCTGGCCTGAGCCAGGAAGTGTAGTTTTTTTTAAAGTCCTGGGTCTCCTCTCATCATAGGACTACAAACAAAATGGCGGCGTAATTTCCTAGTGTCAATTCTCGTCTTTTTCCGACTAGATTTCTATAACTCATATTTCACTAATACCATTTTAAACCATTTGTAAACAAACGTATTGCTGAAAATATACACATTGACTGCTGTTTTGACAGGGTTAGGGTCTTTACTCTTGGCTACATTTGGAGAAAAAAAACGCAACATTAATTCATACATTCTGTAGAGATGGATTTATGGCGTGATGCCATTTGCGGTCCAGTACCCGACCGCTCGGGCTTAAGAGGTTAAATACAGATATTCTGATTTGTATATATAATATACATATATAGGCCTACATTATGTAAATAATTAAATATATATAAAAAGAAATTATGCCTGTGGTGCATTTTTTCCTATTGCTAGGTTTTAGTGAGTTTTTCCTTACCTTCGCGTGGGGTATGTCTGGGAGTGTTGCATTTATTTATTTAAAAAAAAATTGGAGTTCATGGTGTTGTTTTGTTCTTGATTTATTGTGATGTTTCTTCTTGACTTGTTTAAAGAAGACGTGTCCGGCCCATCGGGACATTAATGTGTGTTGTCGGCAGGGATGCAGTGGTGGTACCACTTGGTACCACGCCGTCCTAGCAGTTCGCTGAGCAGAAGTGCGCGCACGGATGTACACGCGCGCGCACACAAAAATGGGTTCACAACTTTCACTCTACTGTCGCACCGTGCGCCAACTACCCGGCACTTATCACCTAGTCTTTGCATAGCATAACAAAGAAAGAGAAGTGGAAGACCAAAATACAAGCCCTGTGGGGGGTTTGCTTGAGCTGGTCTGTGCACACGTGAGGGTACATGTATGCGCGTGCACGTGCGCGTGCGTGCACGTGGCGTCCAGGCAGTTCTGATATTACGACTGCACCCCTGGTTGTCGGGCCTTACAAATATATTCCTGAGGATAGCCCACCACCTGTCTATCTGCAGAGATGGTAGAAAACCGCCCAACGCATCACTGTTACACCACTGCCTGCAATTGAGAGACTGTCCGGCACAACGGGTGTCTGATGAGGAAGGACCCCTCTCACCCCAACCACATGACTGTTTGCCCACCCAGGACCAGAAGGCTCAGGAACAGCTTCTGACCCCTCAGCTGTCATCTCTGCACCATGGCGTCAGCCCCCCCCCACCCCCCCCCGCCATCCCACCCCCCACCCCCTCCCCCTCCCCCTCGGACACCACCCCCGGGGACCTCTCCCCCCTCTCTCTCTATTTTGAACCCCCCCCCCCCCCTCCTACCACACTACCTACTCCAGAATTCTGTTGAACTCTGAAGACTACTCAATCAATACCGTATGACCTCTGAACTCTGTTGCCTATCCTCAAGGCTCTGTTGACTATACTCAACCGCTACCGTATATATGAACTCTGAACTCTGTTGCCTACACCTAATCCATACCTATCTACTGTGTACACCTGTCTGTAACCTATAGTCTGTCCATATAACATTCTATAATAACAATGTACAATAACCTTATGCACACTGTACATTAAGATAAGATATTCCTTTATTGATCCCCTCGGGGAAATGCATCATGCATCATAGCAGCATGGGGGAGGGGGGAGGGGGGGTACAGGTAGTATAAGACATGGTACAGGTGACATAATTATAGTACAGTGGAGAAGTAAAAATTAAATAGAATAAAAAGGCAGTGTAAACCATATACAATATAATTAACTCTGGACATGCGCATATGGGCAACAAGGTGCGAGATGAGCGTATGTATGCCCTCTCAGTTATATTTGCCCTACAATACATAGTTACAATATATAATCTAATAATCCAATAATCTAAATATAATCTAATATATAATAAAAAAATTAAACGAAATGCTAAATATATGCAATATATAATCTAATAATCCAATAATCTAAATCTAATCTAATATATAATCTAAAAATGCTAAAAAGCTGGCTAGACTGGTTAGACTGGTTTATTACCATAGCGTATTCATACTTGTCGTACCACTGTATATAATAATACTGTACATGCATCAGCTTAGCATATTTAGCTTTGCTTTGCTTAGCTTTGTTATATTTACTCCATACAGTATATTCACATTATATTTTTTTTCCCACTTTTTCTCCTCATTTTCTATTTTTTCTCCCATCCCAATTTCGTATTTTCAATTCTCCCCTCCCCTGTCTTGAACGTTGTTAGACTATGCCCCCCACTGGTCGGTTGTAGTGAGGATAGAAGCCTTGCATCACGTGTCCCCTCCGGTACACGAGGAGGCAGCCGTCGCATCTTTTCACCAGACAGCGCGGACTCTCAGTGGCGAGGAGTAACGCGTGGGAGGCTCACGCTGCCCCCGATACTTCCTGTCTCTGCTGTGCAGGCGTCACCCAACCGACCTGTAGGAGTCGCTGTTCACAACGTCCAATCCCCACCCATCGACTTCCCTCCCGCTGACTCTGCCAAATGAGCCAGTACGACGGCCGGCCCAAGTCGAAGGCAATGCTGAGACTGGGATTCGATACCGGAGTCTCTTGCATTGGTGACGAGCGCAATCTCCGCTATGCCACCCAGCCGCCTCAGTATATTCACACTATATTCTGCATTTCACTGCTCCATTGCACTCTCGTTAGATGCCAAATTAATTTCCTTGTACTCTGTACATTTACCTGTGCAATGACAATAAATATAAATATAAATATAATTGTATTATTAACTAAGAACTTTAAATCTGGGTGTGTCTATAACTTTAATATGGCCATACATGTACATGGTGAGCATTTTATAATAAGAGCAATAACTCACTTCAGGCTAATATAATTATATCACAGCTAAGGGGGCTGTCGGAGCCCACGGCCCCTTATAATAACCATACATCACAGTCTGTCTGAACTATTGCTGAAATATATATATATGAGTGTGTTACTGTGATCATTGGCTGGATTTCATAGTTTAGTTTAGTTTTAGCGCTGCATCACTGGTGGAAGTGTAGCCTGCCGTACATTCAGCCTCCAATAAATCCAACAAGCGCACCCTGGTGTGCCGTATGTATCTATTGTGATAATAATAATAATAATAATAATAATAATAATAATAATAATAATAATAATAATAATAATAATAATAATAATAATAATAATAATAATAATAATAATAATAATAATAATAATAATAATAATAATAATAATAATAATAATAATAATAATAATAATAATAATAATAATAATAATAATAATAATAATAATAATAATAATAATAATAATAATAATAATAATAATAATAATAATAATAATAATAATAATAATAATAATAATAATAATAATAATAATAATAATAATAATAATAATAATAATAATAATAATAATAATAATAATAATAATAATAATAATAATAATAATAATAATAATAATAATAATAATAATAATAATAATAATAATAATATAATAATAAACTGTTTCACAGCAGAACAAAAGACATAAAATCAATGACTCTATTAACACTCACTTTAAACAAACACTCACCTTAACACTCACTTTAGACACTTTAACACTAGATCATATTTATATATTTTGATTTGCACTACATTCATTCCTTATTTTCATTTGCACCTTGCCTTAAAAGTTTTGTACCTCATTAAGTCTGCATTGTACCTCATTGTCTTGCACTGTACTTAGATTGTACTTAGGTTGTACTTTAGTTTGTATATTGTATTGTATATTGTATAGTGTTATTCCTCCTTTACTTTTTTTTACTGTATGAAGCACATTCTCAGGGGCTCATACAGAACCAAGCATTTCACTGTAAAGTACCTTATATGTGACGCTGGCAGGCTTGTTCGAAGTTGAACACAGAATGAATGAATGAATGAATGAATGAATGAATGAATGAATGAATGAATGAATGAATGAATGAATGAATGAATGAATGAATGAATGAATGAATGAATGAATGAATGAATGATTGAAAACTGTATTAACAGATTGCAGAATGGGTACAATACAGTACCGCTCAATACACACAATTGTTAAGGGGATGCAGACCAGAGAAAGACTTTCATCTTGTTTACATCAGGGTCCCCCATTTTAAATTCATCAGGCTAATGTGAGCTAATGTTAGCTACCTACCGTAGCTACCTAGCTACCAGACCCTGTTAGCTCAGAGCTCCTCTTTCAACATAACAGGCATTAAACAAAATGGCCCAGTCATCTATTCACCTTTGTCTAATACATGAGGCGTTGTCTCTAATGTTATCTAGCTACTGATAGCTCCTTATATCATCAGTTTTGTGCTGGCTGGCTAAACGTGAGCTAACGTTAGCTACCTAGCTACCAGACCCTGTTAGCTCAGAGCTCCTCTTTCAACATAACAAGCATTAAACAAAATGGCCCAGTCATCTATTCACCTTTGTTTAATACATGAGGCGTTGTCTCTAATGTTATCTAGCTACTGATAGCTCCTTATATCATCAGTTTTGTGCTGGCTGGCTAACGTGAGCTAACCTTAGCTACCTACTAACGTTGAGACTAAAACTCCGCTCTTGGTGGTCAATTGTGTTGATGTTAGTTTTGTTTCATTAACAAATGAGGCAGAACACACAGTGAATGTATCCGTTTTGTTTATTGCACTTTTATTGCACTTTCTTTGCTGAAAAATAAATGCTACGTTGGCTAAATGGCTCACGCGAGTGTATTGGCACATTCAACTTTTCTGATTGGTTGAAAATTGTCTTCATGTTCGCCACCTACTGCCACCTACTGCTTTGGCATTGTACTACATCACTGTGCTCAGGAGGTAAAACCAATGTCTAACCATTACGTTGCGTTCTGAAAAGCGAAACTGACCCTGAAAACGAAACGAAAATGGCCCTGTGTGTAACCGCAGCCAGAGTGAAACACCTTGTGTTTGCTCTGTTTAGTTAGCTGTTGCCTAACTAATGACTCCATCCATGTTCGATGTTGTCTGTTGTTGTATCCTCTTTTGATTTAGTTTGTTTGATTTGTCTGTACTTGTTTGCTTTATTTGTTTGTTTGATTTTACTTTAATCGTTTCTCGTATTTGAATGTTTTTTTCTATTCTCGTTTCTCAGATCTTTTTTTCATTTCGGTCTTTGACTCATTGTCCTTCCTGAGAACGAGCCAGTGACTCTATACACTTCCTTTTCTGTGCAGTAAAGGCCTCTTTAGCTCTGTGTTTGGTTTCGGGGGGCGATAGCAGCCCACGGATACCCAGCAGATGCTGGCCAGCTTTTGTGCCACAGAGCTTTGAGATTTACCTCTGTTTCAGAGGCTGGAAAACAGGCTCCTTTAACATGCTGAAGGGTGTTGATAGCATGACCAATTCAAAGCCACACAGGGCGAGGGAGACACCATGTAGGTTTGTGAACGGTGCTTTGGCGGGACTGGGGACAAAGACGGTGGTGGACGGAGGTATGAGGCCCCTTCACACATACAGACGTATAGACAGACAGACAGGTGCTGGGTCCAATGAGACAGACTCACAGGGAAGACGTGAGGTAAAGGCCCAATGTACCCAAGACAGACAGACACACAGGTAGGTAACAGGTAGACAGACAAAAGGTCTGATGGGTGAAAGACTAGCTAGGTACAGTAGGTAGTAGGACAGACAGACAGACAGACAGACAGACAGACAGACAGACAGACAGACAGACAGACAGACAGACAGACAGACAGACAGACAGACAGACAGACAGACAGACAGACAGACAGACATACATACAGACGGACGGACGGACGGACGGACGGACGGACGGACAGACAGACAGACAGACAGACAGACAGACAGACAGACAGACAGACAGACAGACAGACAGACAGACAGACAGACAGACAGACAGACAGACAGACAGACAGACAGACAGACAGACAGACAGACAGACAGACAGGAAGTAAGACAGTTGGTCCAGGCAGACAGGCAGGCAGGCAGGCAGGCAGGCAGTGGAGCAGGCAGGCAGGCAGGCAGACAGGCAGGCAGGCAGGCAGGCAGGCAGGCAGGCAGGCAGGCAGGCAGGCAGGCAGGCAGGCAGGCAGGCAGGCAGGCAGGCAGGCAGGCAGGCAGGCAGGCAGGCAGGCTGTAAAGGACCTGTGCGGGTGATTGATGGCAGCGCTTGTGGCTCGCGCCTCGGCACGCTGTGCAGGAGGGATATTCATCCCCCACTTCCTGGGTCCTTTGTGTTCCTGAGCCCTAGAATGGGGGGGGGGGGGGGGGGTGGGTAGGAGGGGGACGGGGAGGGGGAGGAGGGAGGGGGGGCGGAGGGGCACCCGACCCGGAACATTGGCATGGCGCCCCCCTGAAATCCCCCTGAACCGCACACACACACACACGTACACACGTACACACACACACACACACACACCCACACCCACACACACACACACACACACACACACACACACACACACACAGAAGAGTGGCTCTACCATCTGCCGTGGTAATTCATCGCCCGCATGCCAGAACAGCCGGCGTGGCGCTTACGCAACATGCCAGAGGGCCCCCTGCACAATGCCCACAGACAAACAACACAAGCCGCAGTGGAATGCCTCAAAGAGGGGTCCTCTCTCTCTCTCTCTCTCTCTCTCTCTCTCTCTCTCTCTCTCTCTCTCTCTCTCTCTCTCTCTCTCTCTCTCTCTCTCTCTCTATTTCTCTCTCTCTCCCTCTCTCTCCCTCTCGCTCTCTCTCTCTCTCTCTCCCTCTCCTTCTCTCTATCTCTCTCTCTCCTTCCTC
>NC_140179.1:8077507-8090007 GCF_963971535.1 Notolepis coatsorum | reverse complement strand
AAGCACACAATAAAAACAAATACAATATGTCACATAAAAAGGCAGGTGTGAGTTTTGAGGTGTGATTTAAACACCTGCAGAGTGGGTGCCTGCCTAACATGCAGTGGCAGCTCATTCCAGAGCTGTGGGGCTGCCACAGCGAAAGCACGGCCCCCCCTGAGTTTCAGCATGGACTTGGGAACGGCCAGGAGGAGCTGATCAGAGGACCTGAGGACCAGCCAGGAGGAGGAGCTGATCAGAGGACCTGAGGACCAGCCAGGAGGAGGAGCTGATCAGAGGACCTGAGGAACAGCCAGGAGGAGCTGATCAGAGGACCTGAGGACCAGCCAGGAGGAGGAGCTGATCAGAGGACCTGAGGACCAGCCAGGAGGAGCTGATCAGAGGACCTGAGGAACAGCCAGGAGGAGCTGATCAGAGGACCTGAGGGACAGCCAGGAGGAGCTGATCAGAGGAACAGCCAGGAGGAGCTGTTCAGAGGAACAGCCAGGAGGAGCTGTTCAGAGGAACAGCCAGGAGGAGCTGTTCAGAGGAACAGCCAGGAGGAGCTGTTCAGAGGAACAGCCAGGAGGAGCTGTTCAGAGGAACAGCCAGGAGGAGCTGGTCAGAGGACCTGAGGACCAGCCAGGAGGAGCTGATCAGAGGACCTGAGGACCAGCCAGGAGGAGGAGCTGGTCAGAGGACCTGAGGACCAGCCAGGAGGAGGAGCTGGTCAGAGGACCTGAGGACCAGCCAGGAGGAGCTGATCAGAGGACCTGAGGACCAGCCAGGAGAAGGAGCTGATCAGAGGACCAGACAGGAGGAGCTGGTCAGAGGACCTGAGGACCAGCCAGGAGGAGCTGATCAGAGGACCTGATGACCAGCCAGGAGGAGGAGCTGATCAGAGGACCTGAGGACCAGTCAGGAGGAGCTGATCAGAGGACCTGAGGACCAGCCAGGAGGAGGAGCTGAACAGAGGACCCGAGGACCAGCCAGGAGGAGGAGCTGATCAGAGGACCTGAGGACCAGCCAGGAGAAGGAGCTGATCAGAGGACCTGAGGGACCTTGGAGGAACATAAGGTTCCAGCAGGTCCAAGAGGAAGCCCGTGCCAAGCCGTTCAGACATTTAAAAGCAAACAGTAAAACTTTTAAATCTATCCTTTAGATTAATCTGTCTAGTTTAGTTAGGATGTCTATTTTCTCCCATGTCTGCTTTTCTGCAGACATGGGAGAACCTTTTAACCTCTGTCTCTGTCTCAACCGGTCCCATGGAACAGCTTCATACCGCCTTCTGTCTGGCCTGCAGTGCTGAACGTTCTGAGTGACTCCTCCTGCCCCCTCGGGGCATACGGCCCTGAGCTATTGTCTTGTATCTCACCCTGTATCCATACGCTTGCAGTAGTTCTATCTATTACTCTATTTTACAATTTTCTTATATACTATGATTCTACTGTCACCATGTATGCATATGGTCACTACATGTATTTATTGCTCCATCTCCGGCCACTACAAACATGGGAACTCTCTAACCCCCCCCCCCCCCATCTCTCTGAGTCGTTGTCTCATAGTGCTGACCAAGGTGGTGGATGTCTCGGGGTCTTGGCCAAGATTGCAGTGACTGTTCTACGTGCACCACGAGGCCATGGATCAGCTTCTTACCGTCTTCTGTCCGTGGTCTGTCAAAGTGGTTTGTGGTCTGTCAACGTGGTTTCATTGCTGGGTTAAGTACTTCTATTCTATTCACTTAATATGCTTACTTCATATATCTATTCTATTCACATATATGCTTACCACTTCTACCACATATTACCACATATCTATTGCTATGTCCGCCCATTACAATCACGCGAGCTGTCTAACGCCTGTCCCGTCTCCCCGTTTCCCTGTCTCCCTGTGAGTTGCTGTCCCGGAGTGATGACCGGAGTGTCGGACGTCCCGTGATGAAGACCGGGAGGATGCGACCCTCTCTGCGTGCCCTCCTGTCTCCCTGTCTCCGGCTGTCTCGTAGTGATGACCGGAGTGTTGAACGTCCCGTGATTAAGACGGGGAGGACGCGACCCTCTTTGCGCCGCCCCTGTGCCTCAAATAGATCCGACCGCTATCAGCTCTATCTTTAATCTTTCAAAATGTTCAGTTGTTATCGCTATCAGCTCTATCTTAAATTTTTCTAAATGTTCAGTTGCTATTGCATGCACTCATCTGTGTTTCACTACACACATGAGTGCATGCTTACCAACTGTCCGTCTGCAACACTACTATCACCGACATCTAAGAAGGGAGATCCGCCCTTGAATTGGCCCTTCTAAGGTTTCTCTCCTCCACATTGCCTGTGGTGCATTTTTTCCTAGTGCTAGGTTTTAGTGAGTTTTTCCTTACCTTCGCATGGGGTATGTCTGGGAGTGTTCGCATTGCATTCATTTATTTTGCATTTATTTTAAATTTGTTGCACCTTATGGTGTTCTTGTTTTGTTTCTTGACTTATTGTGATGTTTCTTTTCGACTTGTTTAAAGAAGGTGTGTCCGGCCAATGGGGACATTAACGTGTGTTGTCGGGCCTTACAAATAAATTTTATTTGATTTGATCCTAAAACGCACAGGAAGCCAGTGGAGGGAAGCCAGTACAGGGGAAATGTGCTCTCGCTTACGTGTTCCAGTTAGCAGACGAGCAGCAGCGTTCTGGACTAACTGCAAGCGAGAGAGGGAGGCCTGACTGACACCAACATACAAGGCATTACAATAGTCAAGGCGAGAGGTCATAAAAGCATGGATAACAGTTAGTGGGAAGGTTCCCGGTTCGATTTCCCGCTCCTCCCGGGCCGTGTGTCGAAGTGTCCATGAGCAAGACACTTAACACCTTGCATGGTTGCCTCCACCGTCGGTCTGTGAATGTGTGAGTGAATAGGTGAAATGTGAGGAACAAAAATTGTAAAGCGCTTTGGATAAAACCTGTTATATAAATGAATGCACCATTCACTATTTACTATCATTCCCAGTTATTTTGCTGTAGACTTAAATATCGATACGATTCCTTAAGAGTCTTTCAAAGAAATCCCTATATTTACTAGATAACTTATTCTTTTGTTAGCAACGGACCCAACACTGCTTAAATGTAGAATTGTCCAAACATGTTGTCATGTAGTAGAAGATGAATGAGGAATTTCACTTAGGTTCTACCGTGTATATATATATTAGAAGTATTAGTATATTAGTATTAGTATATATATTCACTGAAGCCTGTTTTTGGGATTCAAACATTCGCCAGGGTTTTAACCATCGTTTTTAATCATGCAAAACATTTGCTCCTAAATCATTTTTCTGGTTCAGTAATGTCGAGTCTTGCGCACATTTACGCATATAACGTAGCGCTTATTGCTGCGGTTATTAAGAGTAGTTGTACCTACTTACTGGTCACGGGAGGCTTCAAAAACGTTTAGATGGTAATCCATTTTGTGATTTCATTTGTTGAAACAACGGCTCCTGCTATCTTAACGTTAGCCAGCTAAACGTACAATGGTGGAATTAACTACCCACCCCAGTTAGGACAGCCGAAACCCATCCAATCTTTTGCCGTCGACTAAAGACGCACTTCTTCAACCATTATCTGAAATGAAAAAAATAATAAGAAGAAATAAGAAATCTAACCATAACTAACCTTACTGTTATGCACTTGTCCTAATAAACTAACCTACACTGTAGCACTCAACACTTTGATGAACATTGTTACTCAGCTGATAGAGTTGTGCCCTTCCTGATGACTTGTCGCTTTGGATAAAAGCGTCAGCTAAATGACTAAATGTAAATGTAAAAGTGCATAGCTTAATTAGTAGTAGTCTCGCGAGAGGTGCAGACATGGTCTGTGGAGTCAGAGGAGACGCTACAGGCTGCACTTGAATGTACAGACTGGAGTGTGTTCCGTGATAACACAGATAACATTAATGAATACACGGAGACAGTGCTGGACTTTGTTCGTACTTTGGTGGAAGAAACAATCCCCACTACCACAATTAGAGTTTACCCAAATCAAAAACCCTGGGTAGACAAATACGTCCGTGAAGCTCTGAAAGCGCGCACCACAGCATACAACGCCGGGCTCGTGGCAGGCAACATGAATGACCACAAGGTGGCGAGATACAACGTAAGGAGGACAGTAATAGAAGTAAAACGGCGCTACAGGAATCAAATTGAACTTCAGTTTGAACAGGCTGACTCCAGAGCTATGTGGCAGGGCCTCAAAATGATGACAGATTACAAAGGCACCTCCCTCAAACTGAACAGTGACATCTCCTTAGCAAATGATCTCAATACTTTCTATGCAAGGTTTGAGGCTGGGAATAACAACACCAGCCTACAAGCCACGGCAATGGGGGGGGGGGGGTCTGCTGATGGAGACTCAGTGTTCAGGATAACAGAGCATGAGGTGAAGAGGACCTTTAAAAAAGTGAATATCAGGAAGGCAGCAGGACCGGACGGCATCCCCGGCCGTGTCCTAAAAGTCTGTGCCGACCAACTGGCCCCGGTATTCACTGACATCTTTAACCTGTCCTTAGAACAGGCTGTCATCCCCACCTGCCTGAAGAAGTCCACCATCATCCCTGTACCTAAAAAATCCAAGCCTGCTTGCCTCAACGACTACCGCCCTGTAGCTCTCACCTCCATAGCCATGAAGGGCTTTGAGAAGCTAGTAAAGGGCTACATCTGCTCCTCCCTCCCCATCAACCTGGACCCCCTGCAATTTGCATACCGCCCCAACAGGTCCACGGAGGACGCCATAGCCCATGTGCTGCACACAGCAGCATCACACCTGGACAAGAGGCAGGGGAACTATGTGAGAATGCTATTCATCGACTACAGCTCAGCATTCAATACCATACTCCCCTCCAAACTCATAGCCAAGCTCAGGGACCTGGGCTTGAACTATGACCTCTGCCAGTGGGTCTTGGACTTCCTGACGGGCAGACCCCAGGTGGTGAGAGCAGGCAACTGCACCTCCTCATCCATCACCCTCAACATAGGGGCCCCCCAGGGCTGTGTTCTGAGTCCCCTCCTCTACTCCCTGTACACACATGACTCTGTGGCTCAGCGGAACAACAACACAATCATCAAATTTGCTGACGACACAGTAGTGGTGGGCCTGATCTCTGCAAACGACGAGAGGGCCTACCTGGAAGAGGTCAAGGTCCTGGCGGGATGGTGCCAGGAGAACAGCCTCTCCCTGAACGTCAGCAAAACAAAGGAGATGATTGTGGACTTTAGGAGGTCGGGGGTCAGGGACTACAGCCCCCTCAGCATCGACGGGGCACCGGTTGAGAGAGTGAACAGTTTTAAGTACCTTGGAGCCCACATATCCGAGGACTTGACATGGACCACACACATTGACAGTGTTGTGAAGAAGGCACGACAGCGCCTCTATTTCCTCAGGCGCCTAAGGAAGTTCCAAGTCAGTCAGAAGATCCTTAAGAACTTCTACTCATGTACAATAGAGAGCATCCTGACTGGCAATATCACCTCCTGGTTTGGGAATAGCACCGCACAAGACCGTAGCAGACTACAGAGAGTGGCACGTTCATCCGAACGCACAATTGGAGGGGGGCTTCCCACTCTCCAGAACATTTACAACAAGCGGGTAAGGCTAAGAGAATTATCAAGGACTCCAGCCACCCAAACAACTGCCTCTTTGAACTGCTGCGGTCAGGCAAGCGATACCGGAGTCTCATGGCAAGCACAGAAAGACTCAGAAGAAGCTTCTATCCCCAGGCCATCAGGTTGCTCAACGAACAATAACACTATGCAACAACCATCAAATGCACTCACAACACACACATCCACAGGCACACACTCACTTTAAACAAACAACACACTGCAGCACCCACTCTCCACACTTTAGAACACCTAAACACACTTTATATTTATTGGTAAAGGATTTGCACTACAACCCATACCTCAGTACACCTTACTGTAAATTGTACCTAAATTGTACCTCATCCCATTTCTGCTTTGCACTATATAGTATATTGTATATTAGTATATTGCATAGTATATTGTATATTGTATGGTAACTCAGTTACTTCTATTCTGCATCGAACATGTACATATGTATATACTGAACACTGTGTACGTGACTTCTATTTTTACTTCTATTTTTACATGCTATACTATTTTATTTCATACTTATCTTTTGTCTAGCACAGTCTCTGGAGCGTAACAGAAAGAAGCTTTTTGTATAAAAGTATTCTGTACTTCTGTATGACAACTATTAAAGAAACTTGAACTTGAACTTGAACTTAACATGCATAACATACCTGTGTAACATTAAGTAACTTGTGTCCCGCTGGGAAAGCATCAGCATCACTGCATACACTTGGTTTAATCCAAACGTCCATTCAGAAACGTTGTATTATGAAATAAGATGGGTGAGTGTGAGTCACTCAACTCACTCGTTTTTGCATTATTGATTAATTTCCTGATAATGTATGACGGTGACCCCTCCTCATCTCGACTACTAGACTGTGTTGTTGTGTCTGTGTTCGCGCGTGACTTTCGAATGATTGTAAACAACATAGTACTGTGATATTCTGATATCTATCACATTCTGATATATATTTTTTGTGTAAAATAAATGTAAAAAAAGAATTTTAAGGAAATCTTTAAATTTAAATAAATAAAAAAGCAGAGGTTCGAACCTATTAATTAAGATTCAAATGCCAACGTAACAAAAAAAGGTCTGAACTTTAGAATGTTTGCGCTCAGCCCTAATATATATAATATATATTTTATATATATATCTATTTTATATTTTATATTTTATATATATATACGAGTATTCCTCCAGGCCCTTCAGCACCTATCTGTGCAACATGTATCCAACGCATTGTTTCTCACAAGTGTATTATCTGTGATCAGTGTGACAGTAATGTAGTATCTCTGTTTGTGATCTGTTTGTCACCATATAATGGTAGGGTACATTCATGACGGTAGGGTTCACGTACATTCCTGAAGGTTCGATCTTTGGCCCTTTAAAGCAACAGTATCTCTCAGTCTGTCTGCATCAGAGCAAGAGGAAGTAGAGGACAATTTATCATCAATCCAGATGCCTAAATATTTATAAAGTGGGACTCTTTCAACAGCTGTACTGAATAAAGTGCTGATTTGAAGTTCGCTTGTGAACCAGCATAATGCTTGTTTAATTAATATTTAACAAGTGTGAGATCAATAAGTGCCTTTTGAAGAACATTAAAAAATATTGTATGGAGTCAGCACAACAATAATACAATAACATAGTGTCATCTGCGTACAGATGGACATTGCAGGTACTTAAAGACCAGACAATAACTTGTGAAAAGGAACCTTGAAGGACATATTTTTGTTATTGATAAAAATGCCGATTGAAACATTACCTGGTAGTTGTGGAACCATCCACAAGCATTTGGGTCACATCCAATACTTAACCGTCTATGTGAAACATTAAGTAATGTAACATTACATTAACATTACATTAACACACCCCTACTGGACTAAATACTTGCATAAACAACCAAACATACCTGTTCATACTTCACTGACTCATACTCTTTGCACATAGCTTCCCAATTGCACAGCCCTGGCCTATTCCTATTTTATCTTTATTGTACTATATTCTATTGTGCTATATTTAATTTAGTTTATATCCCATTTAATATTATTCAACCTCTTTATTTACTGCCCTGGCCTATATTTTATTTAGTTTCATAATTATATTATATTCTATTGTGCTCAACTTCAAGTTCATATTATCTTACTCCACCTCTTTATTGTATTATCTGTCTGTTAATGTCTGTACGTAATGTCGCACCAAAAATGACCAAAGCTAATTCCTTGTATGTGAAAACTACTTGGCAAATAAAGACCTTTCTGATTCTGATTCTGAAAGCAGGGACGGATCAACTGTATCGAAGGCTTTTGACAGACAAGTCGATGAGCGGCACAATGCTTCTGTTTATCCACCGCAGTCATAAACATAATTTTTTTTTATTAAAGATGAGGCAGAGAGGGTGCCCTGAAACCACACTATGAAGGCTCAACACAGAATAATAATAATAATAATAATAATAATACTAATAATAATAAACGTTATTTGTATAGCACCTTTCATACAAGAATTGCAGATCAAAGTGCTTCACAGTGAAGGAAATCGATGATTTGTATAACCGATATAGAGATGAGCTTTAAGAGGATAATACCATCATCATAATTTTTAGCATGTATGTCTGTCTCCAGCCAAACTGGGCAGAGAGCCGTTATCAGCTGGGTGAAACAGAGCAGAGAGGTGAAGTGGTAAGCGTCCAAACAACAGCCTAATTAATTGAAAAACCAAGTAGTTTGTTGATCCTGAAGGTTGATTAACACTTTGAGTGCCACGCCGGGTTTTCCTTTTTACCCCCTTGATGCCACGGTCCACTTCAATGTTAACGTTAATATCGCCTAATCTATGTTTTAAATTATGGCTATGTGTCTAATCTGCCCGTCGCTTATCAAAGACTCATTTTCCAGTAAGTGCTGTCAAGGCAGATTGGTTTTTTATCGCTTCATTTCCGTTTCAGAGCATTTAGAAAAGCACCCGTTTTGAGATAAAAAACAGTTCATTCTGGACCATTCTATGAAAATCGTCTTTTACTGGAATATTCCAGAACGTTGATATTCGTCTGCCTATTTATGAATCGTTTTCAAATAAACGCTAGATGATCAATATTATACGTGCACGCAAGCACATTCGGGCCGCGCACGGATAATCGCCGTGTTGATTTCCTCTTGGACTTTTACAGTGAAACCGAAAGAGCCCATTTCACAAAACAGCCTATATCTATATCAAAATTAGTCTGATTATCCTAACACTGATAACATAGATTCCTTACCTGACATCAGATGGTATCCAACTGGTATATTCCAATTCCTGATCACCATTCGAAAAAAATCGATAAGTGTATGGATCCAACGTGATACAGTAGTACACATGATTCCGCGGGTCTCAGAGGCTCCAGAATGAACTGTGATAACCCCGGCTGCATCAGTGGACTGGAAAATGTGGAGTACAGGATTTTTTCCCCGATCCATTTTCATTGAGTCCATTCCAAAATCCCTTATGTCATCTGGGAGACGATAGGGGGCACTTTTTTCCACATCTGATCGCCGGCGGCCCTTGGGTAGGCTAGGGTAGGCTCGCGTGATGCAATATGATTTCAGATCGCAAAAAAAAAAAAAAAAATCTTGTGAGTGGCTTTCAACATAACTATCGGAAACCCGAGATATCTCGTGTGTGGCAGTGAAAGTGTTAAGGATGTCTATGTTTTTCTATATGCATATAATGTATATATATATATCGGTGGGTGACAGCGTCTACTGAGATGAGTCTATAGATAGATCTTAAAAGTAGCTGGCAGTCAGAGAGTGTGTTGCAGAGGAGGCTGTGCTGTTTAACAAGCAGCGCTGGCGTCACATAGCAGTGTAGCCAGAGAGGGGGGATCATATCAACAGTGCCGTTGCTATGGTGATCTGGGTCAAATAGCTGTGGTCAAAGATGGCAGCATCACATAGTAACGAGGAAAGGGGGCGGGCCTGTCGTTGCTATGACGAAGATCATATAACTAAGGTTTCTTCCGGGTAAGGGCAGACTAAGGAATGATATAGACACGAAGCTGACGCGAGCGGACGTGGATCAGAGACGTTCATCTCTCTCTCACCCTCGCCGGTGGGGGAGGGGAGATGACACATCATCATTAGCTTCGGCTAACGGGAGAAGGGTTTTGGCTAACGACAAGGCCTTAGCCACCATTGGACTAAACAGCAGAAGAGCATCTGTGCTCAGAGACGATAGAATAATGAATTTAGTTTTCTTCCAAAGACTTTTCAAGGACAATACGAATTGGGTTCCATCTGATTACGAGGCTTTTGTTTATGGAATAAACAACGTTTTCCAAGAAAGGTATTACGCTGTCAAGTGTCGAATTCTGTATGAAGGTGGTAAATTCTTATGCTTACGGATTGCATTAAAGGGGGATGAGAAAGATTGTACAGCCATTATGAGACGTCGGAGAGATAAAACACAACGCAGAGTCAACGGATACAGAGGTGATAAGTGACACAAGCCAACAGATGAAGAGGTGATACTGGTTGATTGATCGAAATCTAACAACAGCAGTAAAAAATAAGTAAAATGAGCACAAAATTGGCAAATCAAGAGGAATGCATAAAGTGCAGACATAAAATAAGTATTAAACGAGCATAAAATAGACGACAGCTAAATAGACATAGTCAAGATAAGGCGTAGAGCATTAAATCACATTTTTCACATTAGGATCTAAAGTCTTAATAGGCCTCTTTGTTTACGGTTTGATTCTATGGCACTTTTAATATAGACAGTAACAAAAGAGTAATATAGAATAGACAAGAGTAAAATAGTGCAATAGTGCAAGAATACCAAGTTGGAAAAGTTGAGTTGTGTTGATGTACAGTAATATCCACACATCCACATATCATCAGGGGTGTAAAAAGTACCTAGAAATTATACTTGTGTGAAAGTATGGGTACCGTCTAAAAATTTTACTCAAGTAAAAGTCAGAGTATCTGGCTAAAAACACACTTGAGTAAAAGTCAAAACGTTTCTCCTTTTAAATGTCTTTAAATGTACTAAAAAGTTAAAGTTAAAAACTTTTTTTCTGACTGTCTACAGTATTCTTCTGATAGCAAGTGTTTAATCAAAGATCCCCGGTTTCTAGTCTTGCACAAGGACCAATCAGTCCAATCAATAAAGTGTGACTGCAGGATTAATAACGTTAACGTTAGTTTGGACCAGAGAAACAAATATACTAATTAAAATGGTTGGACCTGCGAGATTTGTAATTTGTACTTTGTAGGTCTGCATTTTAAATGTAAGGAGTAAAAAATATGTTTTTTTTCTCTGAAATGTAATGGAGTAAAAAGTACAAGTATACAAACCTAATACTCGAGTAAAGTACAAATCCCCCAAAACAGTACTTAAGTATTGTAACAAAGTACAATTACTCAAGTACTTTACACGCCTGCAAAGCATCACTGTTTTGGACGTAGATGGATAATAGAGCTGAACAAGTCTGTGGCGTCTCCTAACAGGTGTAGTCAAGTCAAGTCAGGTTTATGTGTACAGCAAAACCTTAAATCATGCTGCTCAACTAACTAGGACACGTCAACACCGCCCAGTGACGTCGCTTGTGACGTTGCTTGTTTACATGCATATCCACGGCTTAAACGCAAAACCTTCTATCAGAAACATTTTCAGATTTTTGGAGAAAACAAATAAAACGTGTTGTTTTCTTGCAGAATGCAATTTTTTTTAAGGATATACCAACTACAATACAATACAATACACTACACTGCTTTTTGGCTTTTGAAAAAGGTTTCTTGCAGACAGACTGAATAGGTGCAGATAGGAGGTTTCTCATCATCCAAAGTTGAAATCAGAAAATCCCAAATTTTGCAGACAGGAGGTTTTTTGGTTTTGCGTTTTCAGCCATCGATATGCAACAAATACAAACACAGGCGTCTTTAATTAAAGGCAGCAACGTTGGATTGTTACAAGGCCCTGGGTAAAGGGATCCTCCACGAAACAATGTTGAACCCCCCCCCCCTCCCCCCTGTTTCCGTTTCTCCCCAGACACTGGAGGTGTGGTGGGAGGCATGCAGAGTTTAGGCCCTCTTGGCGTTTTAGTTAAATCCCTGATGTATTGTTTGGTGTTTAGTGGTAAACATGCATATTTACACACACACACACACACACACACACACACACACACACACACACACACACACACACACACACACACACACACACACACACGCACACACACACACACACACACACACACACCCACACACACACACACACACACTCACACACACCCACACACACACACACACACACACACACACACACACACACACACACACACACACACACACACACACACACACACACACACACACACACACACACCTTTCTCAGTGCAGCTACCTGATCGTTGTCATCATACCGGTATGCAGAACTATGCACCCATTCCATTCTTTCCTCCCACTCAACTCCCACGAAGCACCGTGTGTGTCTTTCACAGTGTGAAACAAGGTGCGTCGCTCTCGGAGAGAGAGAGAGAGAGAGAGAGAGAGAGAGAGAGAGGAGAGAGAGAGAGAGAGAGAGAGAGAGAGAGAGAGAGAGAGAGAGAGAGAGAGAGAGAGAGAGAGAGAAGGAGAGAGTGCCGGGGGAAGGAGAGGCTGCTGCCCGAGACTGTAATTATGACGGCTGGGCCTCATTGTCTTATACTGCGTGGAAGGAGATATAATTGTTAGTGAAAATGATATGCCACATGTTCGCACATGTGTGTATTTATAACACACTTTCACACGGAGACAGAATGTACTCGGTGATATCAGAGAGAGAGAGAGAGAGAGAGAGAGAGAGAGAGAGAGAGAGAGAGAGAGATACAAAGACATGTGTCATCTGACTGTCCCACTGAACTTTGTGC
>NC_140179.1:8071539-8077307 GCF_963971535.1 Notolepis coatsorum | reverse complement strand
AAACGAACAATAATCGCTAAACGAACAATAATCACTATGCAACAACCATCAAATGCACACAGCACACACACCCACACGCACACACACACTCACTCAAACAAACAACACACTGCAGCACCCACTCTCCACACTTTAGATCACACAAACACACTTACACTTTATATTTATTGATAAAGGATTTGCACTACAACTCGTACACCTACTGTGAATTGTACCTAAACTGCACCTCGTCCATTTATGCCTTGCACTATATAGTATTGTATATTAGTACACTACACAGTATTGTATATTGTATGGTAACTACGTCTACGAACATTGTACATATGTCTAAACTGAACACTGTGACCTCTTTTTTTTCTTCTAATTTTTACTATGTTTTTATTTCATACTTATCTTGTCATGCACAGTCTCTGGAGCGCAACAGTAAGAAGCATTTTGTACAAAAGTATTCTGTACTTCTGTATGACAACTATTAAAGAAACTTGAACTTGAACCAATGGAAAAAGATGCAGAACAGATTTCTAGCGCTGTCGCGTCCCTGACGAAGACGGACAGGAGCACTTGGATGGTCCCCGGGGTGCGGCCCCACGCCACAGCCCTCGTCTGCTCCCAGCTGCCCTTGGGGGGGAAGGACGACGGAATGGGAAAAGTGCAGAGAGACATTTTTGACGGCGACTCAATGCATGTGTCTGTGTTCCTGTGTGTCGCCCATCTCGCATGTGTGTGTTAATCTGCATGACAAATTAAAAAAACGTCTTCTTCTTAATCTAATGACACTATATATAGTTTCTACATTAAGTCTGTCACACCCAACTTTATTTAGCATACCCCTTTTTTTTTTAATATATTGATCTTTTTCCCCCTCCTTTTTCCTCAGATTTTCTCCCATCCCAATGTTAGTCGTTATGCCAATTCCCAATCCCCTTCCTGGTCGCTGCGCACCTACCCCCCCACAGTCGGTCTGGGAGAGTGGAGGCTATCACGTGCTTCCTCCGACACACGTCCAGCCAATCAACCGCTTCTTTTCACCTGGCAGCGTGGACTCTCACTGAGAGGGCGTAGCGTGTGGGAGGACCACACTATCCCACTTAGATCCTATCCGCGCTTAGCAGGCGCCCCGACCGAACTGTAGGAGTCGCTGTTTACAACGACCCGGACCCACCCCGCCAGCTTCTCCCACCCTCTGATACAGCCAATTGTATTAGTGTGAACGGCCAGCCAAGCTGGTGACAACCCCGGAGCTGTGAGCTGGATTTGAACAGGCGAATCCAGCGTCTCCGGGGTTGGTGACGAACGCAATCTCCGTTACGCCACCTGACCGCCGCTTAGCATACCCTTTCTAACAAATACCTGCAACAACTGTCTTGAAGATCTCCAACAGGCTAATTGTTGGAAGGTGTTACATCTACCCATGTGTTGGATCTGTCACCAGCATCCAATAACAACCCATATTTAAAAAAGCTTGCATATACATTACATAGTCTAGTCCAAATGCTGTATACCATGTGATAGCACTTAAGCACATAGTACAATAAATGGATGGTTTATCAATCAATCTTTTGCTAGGAGATGTCAAAATGTAATTATCAGGTGTTGTGTTTGATGTTCCTCAGTGCAATTTGAACATTGTCAACCTCTCACCACACACACAAGCTCTCTCTCTCTTCTCTCTCTCTCACACACACACACACACACACCCACACACACACACACACACACACACACACACACACACACACACACAAGCTCTCTCTCTCACACACACACAAGCTCTCTCTCGCACACACACACACAATCTCTCTCACACACACACACACACACTCACTCACTCACTCACTCACTCACTCACTCACTCACTCACTCACTCACTCACTCACTCACTCACTCACTCACTCACTCACTCACTCACTCACTCACTCACTCACTCACTCACTCACTCACTCACTCACTCACTCACTCGCCGCGGTGGCCGGTCTGGTCGACACCTCTGTGCTCCAAGGAGCAGAAACTTCACACGTGGACCGGAGGCGGGGCTAACTAGGGGTCTTTGACGGACACCTGCGACATCCATTTAGAAACAACGACAGGTAGCTGTGCTCACCTTCAGCAGAGGCCTATAAACCTGGGAGCCACTTGACGTGGGCTGGAGTGTAGGGGTGTAAAGTACTTGAGTAATAGTACTTTGTTACAATACTTAAGTACTGTTTTTGGGGATTTGTACTTTACTTGAGTATTATTAGGTTTGTATACTTGTACTTTTACTCAATTACATTTCAGAGGGAAAAAAAACATACTTTTTACTCCTTACATTTAAAATGCAGACCTACAAAGTACAAAGTACAAATCTCGCAGGTCCAACCATTTTAATTAGTATATTTGTTTCTCTGGCCGAACTAACGTTAACGTTATTAACCCTGCGGCCGCTCTTTATTTAAAAACAGCCAATCAAATCCCCATCAATGGAGAATGAACCCGCCCATACCCATGCTGATTGGTCCTTGTGCTAGACTAGAAAGCGGGGATCTTTGATTAAACACCTGCTATCAGAAGAATAGACAGTCAGAGTGACGAGCTACAGAAGATGGCCACAAACGATAGTACGATTGATGAAGAGGACGAAACGGAACATTCATTGCCCCGGAATAGAAAGAAGTTTTTACTTTTACTTTTTAGGAAGTACATTTAAAAGTAGAAACTTTTGTACTTTTACTCAAGTGTATTTTCAGCCAGATACTCTGACTTTTACTTGAGTACGATTTTGAGACGGTACCCATACTTTCACTTAAGTATAATTTCTGGGTACTTTTTACACCCTGCTGGAGTGTAAAGAAAACTCCTAGAATGTACTTCTTCCGGTTGTTAGGGGCGTTTCAGGCAGGGGGGGGGGGAGTGATGCCACAAGTCGCTCAGTCCTTTGTGCCGACAGTCATCGGGCCCCACAGTCCCTGCAGGACAAGGACTGACCGGGCCGACAGCTGGAGAACTAACGGCAGGAGAACTTGAGAACTGTTATATAACATAGGAGTATGTGTGTAGGGTATTAGATAGCAGGTATTGGGGGTATATCCTGTATAAGACATTTAACTATATGGTGATTTCATTGGATGTGCACTGTTAATAATGCTTGTATATCTTATCGTGTGTTGTCATGTTTGTTTATATGTTTGTTTAAAAAATAATAAAGAAAATAAAACACAAAAAAAAAAAAAAAAAAACATAGGAGTCAATGTGGTTCTCCTGGTTTTCTCCTCAGCCTTGTCTCCATTAAAGATGGCAGCAACGTGAATAAAGTCAATGGGCTCACCCATCATACCCTATCCTACCCTACTCTATTCTACCCTAACCTATCCTACCCTAGTCTATCCTATACCTTACCCTACTCTACTATATCCTATCCTACCTTACCCAACTCTACCCAAATTTATCCTATCCTTCCCTACTCTACCCTAACCCATCCTTCCCTGCTACTCTACTCTACCCTATTCTATCCAACCCTACCTACTCTACATTTACATTTACATTTAGTCATTTAGCTGACGCTTTTATCCAAAGCGACTTACAAGTTCTGTGCGACAAGACAGCAAGAAGGGTATAACTCTATCAGCTGAGTAACAATGTTCATCAAAGTGTTGCGTGTTACAGTGTAGGTTAGTTTATTAGGACAAGTGCATGACATTAAGGTTAGTCGGGGTTAGATTTTTTTTTTTTTTTTTTTTTTTTTTTTTTTTTTTTTTTTTTTTTTTTATCATTTCAGATAATGGTTGAAGAAGTGAGTCTTTAGTCGACGGCGAAAGATTGGACGGATTCGGCTGTCCTAACTGGGATGGGTAGTTCATTCCACCATTGTGGGGCAAGGACTGAGAATAGGCGGCTTCTCTTTGATGACCCTCCGGGAGCTTGGATAGGAGTAGATCTGAGGCGGCCAGAAGACGCAGAGCGTAGGGGTCTTGAGGGTGTGTAGTTAGAGACCATTGACCGGAGGTAGGCGGGAGCGGTTTCCCTTTGCCGCACGGTATGCTAGGTCGAGGGCCTTGAAGCGGATACGTGCAGCAATGGGGAGCCAGTGCAGGTCCCTAAGAAGTGGGGTGACATGGGCTGACTTCGGTAGGTTTGAGATCAGGCGGGCCGCTGCATTTTGAATGAGTTGAAGAGGCTTGGTGGCAGTGGCCGGGAGGCCAGCTAGCAGTGCGTTGCAGTAGTCGAGGCGGGAGATGACTGTTGATTGGACGAGGAGTTGGGTGGCTTCTTTTGTCAGGAAGGGGCGTATCCTTCTGACGTTGCTCAGGAGGAATCTGCAGGTTCTGGTTGTCGCTGCGATGTGAGCAGAGAAGTTCAACTGGTCGTCGAGGACAACACCAAGGTTCTTGGCGGTCGGCGACGCGGTCACAGCTGCATTCTCGACTGTGATGGAGAGGTCGGTCAGGGGGGAGGATTTGGCCGGCAGGTGGAGCAATTCTGTTTTGCTTAGGTTCAGTTTGAGGTGGTTGGTCGTCATCCAGGCGGAGATGTCGGACAGACAGGCCGAGATCCGCTCAGAGACGTGGATATCTGAGGGAGGGAAGGAGAGGAAGAGTTGAGTATCATCGGCATAACAATGATATGAGAAGCCATGAGATGTGATAATGTTACCCAGTGATTTAGTGTAGAGGGAGAAGAGAAGGGGTCCTAGGACCGAGCCCTGGGGGACACCCGTCCGGAGGGGCGGGTGGCCGACAGAGTCCCTCTCCATGACACTTGGTAGGAGCGGTCATTGAGGTATGATGTCAGCCATGTCAGCGCAGATCCAGCCACTCCATTCCTGCGAGGGCCGCGAGGAGGATCTGATGGTTGACTGTGTCGAAGGCTGCAGATAGATCTAGGAGAATCAGGACAGAGGAGAGGCCTTTCGCTTTTGCTAAGTGAAGTGCCTCTGTGACCGCAATGAGGGCCGTTTCTGTGGAGTGGCCAGTCCGGAAGCCAGACTGATTGGGGTCTAGGAGGTCATTCTGTAAGAGATAAGCAGTAAGTTGGTTGGATACAGCACGTTCAAGTGTTTTAGAAAGGAAGGAGAGAAGAGAGACAGGGCGATAGTTGGCTATGACGGTGGGGTTCAGGGTTGGTTTTTTTATGAGGGGCGTGACTCTGGCTTGTTTTAGGGAGGTGGGGACCACCCCCGAGTTGAGTGAGGAGTTGATGGTTGCAGTTAGGAATGGGAGGATGTCCGGTGCTATGGTCTGGAGGAGTGGGGAGGGTAGCTGGTCCAGCTGGCATGTAGTCGGACGGTTCGACGTTACCAGTGTCAGGGTCTCGGCTTCTGTAATGGGAGAGAAAGATGACAGAGTGAAGGATGAGGTTCTCGATTCAGCGTTTGGAATGGGTGGGGGTTGGGAGAAGGAGCTGCGGATGTTCTCTATCCTATTATATTCTATTCTATCCTACCCTGTTGGACTCTCAACTACTGAAACATGCACGCATGCATCGTGTTATGATTATCATCTATATTTATATGTCTCACCTGCCCGATATTTTATTGTCTATATTTTATTGTAATTTATATGTTCCTGCCTGTACCTCCCCTCCCCCCCTGTGCTGCTATGATACCTGCATTTACCAAATGGGATTAATAAAGGAACATCTTATCTCATAATATAAAACATCTCCCTCCCCCAAAGTCTGAGTCATAGATGTTTGGTTTCACATCGTCACTGACGATCAACTTTCTTGCTTTGTAAAAGCCCATTTCTCCAAGGGGATCAATAAAGGAATAGCTCTTCCTATCTGATCTGAGA
>NC_140179.1:8056539-8066539 GCF_963971535.1 Notolepis coatsorum | reverse complement strand
CCATCTACCAGCGTGTCTGGTTCAGGGCCCGGAGTCTACCATCTACCAGCGTGTCTGGTTCAGGGCCCGGAGTCTACCATCTACCAGCGGGTCTGGTTCAGGGCCCGGAGTCTACCATCTACCAGCGTGTCTGGTTCAGGGCCCGGAGTCTACCATCTACCAGCGTGTCTGGTTCAGGGCCCGGAGTCTACCATCTACCAGCGGGTCTGTTCAGGGCCGGAGTCTACCATCTACCAGCGGGTCTGGTTCAGGGCCCGGAGTCTACCATCTACCAGCGTGTCTGGTTCAGGGCCCGGAGTCTACCATCTACCAGCGTGTCTGGTTCAGGACATGGTGGTGTGCGTGGTGGGGTGGTTGGTGTGGGAGGAGGGGGGGGGGGGGGGGGGGGGGGGGGGCGGGACCCCCTCGACCACCAACTTCTCACCCCGCCCACCTTCTCTCCCTCTCATCCACCAACCTGCCCCTAACCGCTGACCCCCCCGCCCCCCCCCCACCCCCCCTCACCCATCTCCCCTCCAGCCACAGTCTTGTGAATGGGATGGGTCTTATATTCACCCTGCAGCCTATATCACCCATGATGCATCTCTCTGCCAACGACTGGACACTGGTGAGGTGTTTCCGTGTCTGGGGGGGGGGGGGGGGGGGGGGGGGGGATGTGTCCATCTGTGTTTTTGTGTGTGTGTATTATGCATGTGTGTGGGCGCTGGTGCGTATGTGTGTGTGTGCGTGAATGTGTGTGTCCGTCCCCTGCATGTGTGTGTGTGTGTGCTTGTGGGCACTAGTGTATCTGCATATGTGTGTGTGTGTGTGTTTGTGTGAATGTATATGTGTGTGTGTGTGCGTTTGTGTGAATGAGTGTGTCCGTCCCCCTGCCTGCATGTGTGTGTGTGTGTGTGTGTGTGTGTGTGTGCGTCTCTGACACCCCTATAATGTGTGTGCGTCATCAGCCCGGGCGGGGCCCACGATGGAGGGCGCCTGCACTTGAACCGCGCCTCCATTGAACCAGGGGGGCCTGCGTCGTCTCTTTCATGTGCCCCTGCGGTGGTGGAGGAGGCCGGGCGGGCGGGAGGACCGCGGTGGCCTCTCACTCCCCTGACCTTAGCGGGGCTGTCCAGCTATTGTGGCCCTAATCCTCCTCCCTTTCTCTGCTCTCTCTCTCTCGCTCCCTCTTTCACCAGCGCCCCACAGTCAGAGGGTTTGACTCGCCTTTCTCTCTCCCTCTTTGAGTCGCCCCCCCCCACCCCCCCGCCACCCCCTTTCTCCTTCTTCTTCTTCCCTCTCTGCCCCCCATATCGTTAAGTCTCCCGTCCCTCCCTCTTTCCTTCTCCTCTGTCTTTCCCCTTCTCTCTCTCTCTCTCTCTCTCTCTCTCTCTCTCTCTCTCTCTCTCTCTCTCTCTCTCTCTCTCTCTCTCTCTCTCTCTCTCTCTCTGTTCACCCCCCACTTCTCGGCTCTGAAAGCATTCCACTTGTCTTGCTATAGCTAGATACACGCCTATCTTAGTGTGTGTGCGCGCGCGTGTGTGTCTGTGTGTGTGTCTA
Organism: Notolepis coatsorum; assembly: GCF_963971535.1. Lineage (NCBI taxonomy): Eukaryota > Metazoa > Chordata > Actinopteri > Aulopiformes > Paralepididae > Notolepis > Notolepis coatsorum. Next base: position 8,065,000 of record NC_140179.1, on the reverse strand, counting down.
TGTGTGTGTGCAGGTTTGAAATGCCTTTCCATTCATTCCAAAAGTATCCGATCTATGTCGCAGCTGTTGTTGGTTATCCGTTCCTCCTGAGTTCTTTCTAGAACATAACGCACATCCGCACCACGGCGAACGCGGCACGCTTGCATGATGAGCGGCGATCGGAACGGACGATCCACCCTAAACCACAAATCACATAGGTTAAGAATGCAGTGGTCGAGGCCTGTGTCTCTCCTACTCTGTCTCCCTCTCAGCCTTCCTACTGTCTCAATAAAGAACCTTCTCTCCTGTGTCTCCTCTACTTTGTCTCCCTCTCAGCCTTCCTACTGTCTCAATAAAGAACCTTCTCTCCTGTGTCTCCCCTACTCTGTATCTCTCTCAGCCTTCCTACTGTCTCAATAAAGAACCTTCTCTCCTGTGTCTCCTCTACTCTGTCCTCCTCTCAGCCTTCCTACTGTCTCAATAAAGAACCTTCTCTCCTGTGTCTCATCTACTCTGTCTCCCTCTCAGCCTCCCTACTGTCTCAATAAAGACCCTTCTCTCCTGTGTCTCCTCTACTCTGTCTCCCTCTCAGCCTCCCTACTGTCTCAATAAAGACCCTTCTCTCCTGTGTCTCATCTACTCTGTCTCCCTCTCAGCCTTCCTACTGTCTCAATAAAGAACCTTCTCTCCTGTGTCTCCTACTCTGTCTCCCTCTCAGCCTTCCTGCTGTCTCAATAAATAACCTTCTCTCCTGTGTCTCCTCTACTCTGTATCCCTCTCAGCCTTGCTACTGTCTCAATAAAGAACCTTCTCTCCTATGTCTCCCTCTACTCTGTCTCCCTCTCAGCCTTCCTACTGTCTCTATAAAGAACCTTCTCTCCTGTGTCTTCTCTACTCTGTCTCCCTCTCAGCCTTCCTACTCTCTCAATAACAAACCTTCTCTCCTGTGTCTCCTCTACTCTGTCTCCCTCCCAGCCTTCCTACTGTCTCAATAAAGAACCTTCTCTCCTGTGTCTCCTCTACTCTGTCTCCCTCTCAGCCTTCCTACTGTCTCAATAAAGAACCTTCTCTCCTGTGTCTCCTCTACTCTGTCTCCCTCTCAGCCTTCCTACTGTCTCAAGAAAGAACCTTCTCTCCTGTGTCTCCTCTACTCTGTCTCCCTCTCAGCCTTCCTTCTGTCTCAATAAAGAACCTTCTCTCCTGTGTCTCCTCTACTCTGTCTCCCACTCAGCCTTCCTGCTGTCTCAATAAATAACCTTCTCTCCTGTGTCTCCCCTACTTTGTCTCCCTCTCAGCCTTCCTACTGTTTCAATAAAGAACCTTCTCTCCTGTGTCTCCTCTACTCTGTCTCCCTCTCAGCCTTGCTACTGTCTCAATAAAGAACCTTCTCTCCTGTGTCTCCCCTACTCTGTCTCCCTCTCAGCCTTCCTCCTGTCTCAATAAAGAACCTTCTCTCCTGTGTCTCCTCTACTCTGTCTCCCTCTCAGCCTTCCTACTGTCTCAATAAAGAACCTTCTCTCCTGTGTCTCCCCTACTTTGTCTCCCTCTCAGCCTTCCTCCTGTCTCAATAAAGAACCTTCTCTCCTGTGTCTCCTCTACTCTGTCTCCCTCTCAGCCTTCCTTCTGTCTCAATAAAGAACCTTCTCTCCTGTGTCTCCTCTACTCTGTCCTCCTCTCAGTCTTCCTACTGTCTCAATAAAGAACCTTCTCTCCTGTGTCTCATCTACTCTGTCTCCCTCTCAGCCTCCCTACTGTCTCAATAAAGACCCTTCTCTCCTGTGTCTCCTCTACTCTGTCTCCCTCTCAGCCTTCCTACTGTCTCAATAAAGACCCTTCTCTCCTGTGTCTCATCTACTTTGTCTCCCTCTCAGCCTTCCTACTGTCTCAATAAAGAACCTTCTCTCCTGTGTCTCCTACTCTGTCTCGCTCTCAGCCTTCCTGCTGTCTCAATAAATAACCTTCTCTCCTGTGTCTCCTCTACTCTGTATCCCTCTCAGCCTTGCTACTGTCTCAATAAAGAACCTTCTCTCCTATGTCTCCCTCTACTCTGTCTCCCTCTCAGCCTTCCTACTGTCTCTATAAATAACTTTCTCTCCTGTGTCTCCTCTACTCTGTCTCCCTCTCAGCCTTCCTACTGTCTCAATAAAGAACCTTCTCTCCTGTGTCTCCTCTACTCTGTCTCCCTCTCAGCCTTCCTACTGTCTCAATAAAGAACCTTCTCTCCTGTGTCTCCTCTACTCTGTCTCCCTCTCAGCCTTCCTACTGTCTCAAGAAAGAACCTTCTCTCCTGTGTCTCCTCTACTCTGTCTCCCTCTCAGCCTTCCTACTGTCTCAAGAAAGAACCGTCTCTCCTGTGTCTCCTCTACTCTGTCTCCCTCTCAGCCTTCCTTCTGTCTCAATAAAGAACCTTCTCTCCTGTGTCTCCTCTACTCTGTCTCCCACTCAGCCTTCCTGCTGTCTCAATAAATAACCTTCTCTCCTGTGTCTCCCCTACTTTGTCTCCCTCTCAGCCTTCCTACTGTTTCAATAAAGAACCTTCTCTCCTGTGTCTCCTCTACTCTGTCTCCCTCTCAGCCTTGCTACTGTCTCAATAAAGAACCTTCTCTCCTCTGTCTCCCTCTACTCTGTCTCCCTCTCAGCCTTCCTACTGTCTCAATAAAGAACCTTCTCTCCTGTGTCTCTTCTACTCTGTCTCCCTCTCAGCCTTCCTGCTGTCTCAATAAAGAACCTTCTCTCCTGTGTCTCTTCTACTATGTCTCCCTCTCAGCTTTCCTACTGTCTCAATAAATAACCTTCTCTCCTGTGTCTCCCCTACTTTGTCTCCCTCTCAGCCTTCCTTCTGTCTCAATAAAGAACCTTCTCTCCTGTGTCTCCTCTACTCTGTCTCCCTCTCAGCCTTCCTACTGTCTCAATAAAGAACCGTCTCTCCTGTGTCTCCTCTACTCTGTCTCCCTCTCAGCCTCCCTACTGTCTCAATAAAGACCCTTCTCTCCTGTGTCTCCTCTACTCTGTCTCCCTCTCAGCCTCCCTACTGTCTCAATAAAGACCCTTCTCTCCTGTGTCTCATCTACTCTGTCTCCCTCTCAGCCTTCCTACTGTCTCAATAAAGAACCTTCTCTCCTGTGTCTCCTACTCTGTCTCCCTCTCAGCCTTCCTGCTGTCTCAATAAATAACCTTCTCTCCTGTGTCTCCTCTACTCTGTATCCCTCTCAGCCTTGCTACTGTCTCAATAAAGAACCTTTTCTCCTATGTCTCCCTCTACTCTGTCTCCCTCTCAGCCTTCCTACTGTCTCTATAAAGAACCTTCTCTCCTGTGTCTTCTCTACTCTGTCTCCCTCTCAGCCTTCCTACTCTCTCAATAACAAACCTTCTCTCCTGTGTCTCCTCTACTCTGTCTCCCTCCCAGCCTTCCTACTGTCTCAATAAAGAACCTTCTCTCCTGTGTCTCCTCTACTCTGTCTCCCTCTCAGCCTTCCTACTGTCTCAATAAAGAACCTTCTCTCCTGTGTCTCCTCTACTCTGTCTCCCTCTCAGCCTTCCTACTGTCTCAAGAAAGAACCTTCTCTCCTGTGTCTCCTCTACTCTGTCTCCCTCTCAGCCTTCCTTCTGTCTCAATAAAGAACCTTCTCTCCTGTGTCTCCTCTACTCTGTCTCCCACTCAGCCTTCCTGCTGTCTCAATAAATAACCTTCTCTCCTGTGTCTCCCCTACTTTGTCTCCCTCTCAGCCTTCCTACTGTTTCAATAAAGAACCTTCTCTCCTGTGTCTCCTCTACTCTGTCTCCCTCTCAGCCTTGCTACTGTCTCAATAAAGAACCTTCTCTCCTGTGTCTCCCCTACTCTGTCTCCCTCTCAGCCTTCCTCCTGTCTCAATAAAGAACCTTCTCTCCTGTGTCTCCTCTACTCTGTCTCCCTCTCAGCCTTCCTACTGTCTCAATAAAGAACCTTCTCTCCTGTGTCTCCCCTACTTTGTCTCCCTCTCAGCCTTCCTCCTGTCTCAATAAAGAACCTTCTCTCCTGTGTCTCCTCTACTCTGTCTCCCTCTCAGCCTTCCTTCTGTCTCAATAAAGAACCTTCTCTCCTGTGTCTCCTCTACTCTGTCCTCCTCTCAGTCTTCCTACTGTCTCAATAAAGAACCTTCTCTCCTGTGTCTCATCTACTCTGTCTCCCTCTCAGCCTCCCTACTGTCTCAATAAAGACCCTTCTCTCCTGTGTCTCCTCTACTCTGTCTCCCTCTCAGCCTTCCTACTGTCTCAATAAAGACCATTCTCTCCTGTGTCTCATCTACTTTGTCTCCCTCTCAGCCTTCCTACTGTCTCAATAAAGAACCTTCTCTCCTGTGTCTCCTACTCTGTCTCGCTCTCAGCCTTCCTGCTGTCTCAATAAATAACCTTCTCTCCTGTGTCTCCTCTACTCTGTATCCCTCTCAGCCTTGCTACTGTCTCAATAAAGAACCTTCTCTCCTATGTCTCCCTCTACTCTGTCTCCCTCTCAGCCTTCCTACTGTCTCTATAAATAACTTTCTCTCCTGTGTCTCCTCTACTCTGTCTCCCTCTCAGCCTTCCTACTGTCTCAATAAAGAACCTTCTCTCCTGTGTCTCCTCTACTCTGTCTCCCTCTCAGCCTTCCTACTGTCTCAATAAAGAACCTTCTCTCCTGTGTCTCCTCTACTCTGTCTCCCTCTCAGCCTTCCTACTGTCTCAAGAAAGAACCTTCTCTCCTGTGTCTCCTCTACTCTGTCTCCCTCTCAGCCTTCCTACTGTCTCAAGAAAGAACCGTCTCTCCTGTGTCTCCTCTACTCTGTCTCCCTCTCAGCCTTCCTTCTGTCTCAATAAAGAACCTTCTCTCCTGTGTCTCCTCTACTCTGTCTCCCACTCAGCCTTCCTGCTGTCTCAATAAATAACCTTCTCTCCTGTGTCTCCCCTACTTTGTCTCCCTCTCAGCCTTCCTACTGTTTCAATAAAGAACCTTCTCTCCTGTGTCTCCTCTACTCTGTCTCCCTCTCAGCCTTGCTACTGTCTCAATAAAGAACCTTCTCTCCTCTGTCTCCCTCTACTCTGTCTCCCTCTCAGCCTTCCTACTGTCTCAATAAAGAACCTTCTCTCCTGTGTCTCTTCTACTCTGTCTCCCTCTCAGCCTTCCTGCTGTCTCAATAAAGAACCTTCTCTCCTGTGTCTCTTCTACTATGTCTCCCTCTCAGCTTTCCTACTGTCTCAATAAATAACCTTCTCTCCTGTGTCTCCCCTACTTTGTCTCCCTCTCAGCCTTCCTTCTGTCTCAATAAAGAACCTTCTCTCCTGTGTCTCCTCTACTCTGTCTCCCTCTCAGCCTTCCTACTGTCTCAATAAAGAACCGTCTCTCCTGTGTCTCCTCTACTCTGTCTTCCTCTCAGCCTTCCTACTGTCTCAATAAAGAACCTTCTCTCCTGTGTCTCCTCTACTCTGTCTCCCTCTCAGCCTTCCTACTGTCTCAATAAAGAACCTTCTCTCCTGTGTCTCCTCTACTCTGTCTCCCTCTCAGCCTTCCTACTGTTTCAATAAAGACCCTTCTCTCCTGTGTCTCCTACTTTGTCTCCCTCTCAGCCTTCCTCCTGTCTCAATAAAGAACCTTCTCTCCTGTGTCTCCTCTACTCTGTCTCCCTCTCAGCCTTCCTTCTGTCTCAATAAAGAACCTTCTCTCCTGTGTCTCATCTACTCTGTCTCCCTCTCAGCCTCCCTACTGTCTCAATAAAGACCCTTCTCTCCTGTGTCTCCTCTACTCTGTCTCCCTCTCAGCCTTCCTACTGTCTCAATAAAGAACCTTCTCTCCTGTGTCTCATCTACTTTGTCTCCCTCTCAGCCTTCCTACTGTCTCAATAAAGAACCTTCTCTCCTGTGTCTCCTACTCTGTCTCGCTCTCAGCCTTCCTGCTGTCTCAATAAATAACCTTCTCTCCTGTGTCTCCTCTACTCTGTATCCCTCTCAGCCTTGCTACTGTCTCAATAAAGAACCTTCTCTCCTATGTCTCCCTCTACTCTGTCTCCCTCTCAGCCTTCCTGCTGTCTCAATAAAGAACCTTCTCTCCTGTGTCTCCTCTACTCTGTCTCCCTCTCAGCCTTCCTACTGTCTCAATAACAAACCTTCTCTCCTGTGTCTCCTCTACTCTGTCTCCCTCCCAGCCTTCCTACTGTCTCAATAAAGAACCTTCTCTCCTGTGTCTCCTCTACTCTGTCTCCCTCTCAGCCTTCCTACTGTCTCAATAAAGAACCTTCTCTCCTGTGTCTCCTCTACTCTGTCTCCCTCTCAGCCTTCCTACTGTCTCAAGAAAGAACCTTCTCTCCTGTGTCTCCTCTACTCTGTCTCCCTCTCAGCCTTCCTTCTGTCTCAATAAAGAACCTTCTCTCCTGTGTCTCCTCTACTCTGTCTCCCACTCAGCCTTCCTGCTGTCTCAATAAATAACCTTCTCTCCTGTGTCTCCCCTACTTTGTCTCCCTCTCAGCCTTCCTACTGTTTCAATAAAGAACCTTCTCTCCTGTGTCTCCTCTACTCTGTCTCCCTCTCAGCCTTGCTACTGTCTCAATAAAGAACCTTCTCTCCTCTGTCTCCCTCTACTCTGTCTCCCTCTCAGTCTTCCTACTGTCTCAATAAAGAACCTTCTCTCCTGTGTCTCCTCTACTCTGTCTCCCTCTCAGCCTTCCTACTGTCTCAATAAAGAACCTTCTCTCCTGTGTCTCCTACTCTGTCTCCCTCTCAGCCTTCCTTCTGTCTCAATAAAGAACCTTCTCTCCTGTGTCTCCTCTACTATGTCTCCCTCTCAGCCTTCCTACTGTCTCAATAAAGAACCTTCTCTCCTGTGTCTCCTCTACTCTGTCTCCCTCTCAGCCTTCCTACTGTCTCAATAAAGAACCTTCTCTCTTTCTGCTGAAGGTATTACAGCTCAAAGGAAGCCTTTCCACAAAATTGTACTTTATCAACAAAAATAACTCCACATTCACAGTTAGCAAGGGCTGTTCACCCTCTTCATCACTCTCATTATCAAAACTAAATCCCATGCCGAGGGGCGGGATCAAAGAACAAAATCGCTTTGCAACAGGAAGTGACAGTGTTTATGTGAAATGTGGTCTTATCATGAGGATTAGGGTACCAATTGTTTCGGCAATGGTCTAATTTGTTTACTGTAAATATACCAAGGTATCACAAACAATGTGACAATAATATAAGATATGATATATTTTGTTGAAAATACCGTGGATAAAACAGTCCGACATCATAGGAATAATACGAATGTTGTTTTAGGGTACGATTTCACCTTAACCACAGGAGCCTGTGCTGTTTGCACCGTGAGTCTTCAAATTCAGTGTTAATGCATCACAGGGGGATCAATCAAGTTAGTCGGTGTGGTGACTGGTCATAGATTCCATCTCTGTGCCATAACTCCTGGTTACGGCCGCTTATTGTTGCCAAAACATTGGATGTGCAACAGGCTAAACTCCGGTGACAAATCCTGACTTATTTCCTCTCTCAGACCCGCTCGGCTAATCTGTATTGCCGTGCCCAGATAATAAACTCACTCCCTTTCCCAGCAGAATTCCTTGTGGTATGACTGTGAAATTGAGGCAACAAGGCCGGTAAAAGCCTACTGTATTAGGCCAACTCAGCTTGTGTTGCTTCAGTTTCAGTTTAGACTTTATTTGAACAGGGACAGCACACATTAATGAACATAAAGTAAATGTGTGATGTTAGCCAAAGTTAATTTTCAACTGTTGTCCCTGGGCCTGGTGTTAAAAAGACGATAAAAAGGAATATATGTTATATCTGCTATAACATCTCTGCTTTGCACTGTATAGTATATAGTATATTGTATTGTAACTCAGTTACTTCTACTCTGCATTGAACATTGTATATATGTATATACTGAACACTTTTGTATACGTACCTGACTTCTATTTTATACTTGCTATCCTTATTTTATACTTATCTATTTTTGTCTAGCACAGTCTCTGGAGCGTAACAGAAAGAAGCATTTTGTATAAAAGTATTCTGTACTTCTGTATGACAACTAATAAAGAAACTTGAAACTTGAAACTTGAACTTGATATGACATACAGTTAATGACATACGCAACATACCGATATATATCTTGACATTTCTGACATACATGACATAGAGGTATACAGTACTGTTACATTTGTGACATACAAGATATGCAAATATACATTACTGTTAAACAGAGATCCTAACAGATAATATATACATACCAAAAGTTAGAGCTGCTTGATTCCTTAATTCGCTTGATTCCTTAATTCGCTTCATAACTTTGTACTGTATGTGGTCGGGAAAGGGAGGATCTCATAGGATCTCCTTATTTCAATCAATAAGTGCACAACCAGATCACAAAATATAGAGAAACTTCAATAAAAGTTGATATGTATAGCCTATTATAGTATAGTGTATACTGTATACTTTACTTACTCATTATATATTTTTATTCTAAGTGTTATTGACC
>NC_140179.1:8046539-8051539 GCF_963971535.1 Notolepis coatsorum | reverse complement strand
TACCACCAAGAGCGGATAGTTTAGTCTCACAAAAAGATCTCTGATGTTGTTAGCTACATGCTAATGTGAATGGCATTCTCCATGTATATAGTTAGCATCGAGGCTATTAACGTAGTAACGTTAACGCTAGTAGAAATGGATGAAAACTTTATTTAACAGATTGCAGAATGGGTACAATACAATACGGCTCAATACACACAATTGTTAAGGGTATGCAGACTGTTGTAGTTTTGGACTGGGCTCCTTATAACAATAACTTGACAACACATGGTAGCCGCAGCTCCTTGGGACAGCTCTGCTGTAAACACTGGAAATAACCGTGCGGGTCTCTACTGCGCATGGGCATTGGGCAGAGCGGCTCCGTATCCGGCTTGCGCAAATTACATGGCACCATTGTCGGCGAGTTTCGGCAAGTTTCCAAAACGAAAACACCCTTTCAGCGTTGCCGCTAGAAAAACGCGTTTTCCTGCCAAAACTGCGTTTCTTTTTAACTTTGACATGCAAACGTAATCATTCGAAAATAGAACGTTGCTGTTTCAGCTTCTTCCCTCAGGCCATCAGAACACTGAACACTGATCTCTCCACACACAAGCACACACACACATACACACACACAACACAACATTCTGCACTCGCACACACACAAACGCACCACAGGTCACTTTAAACACACAAGAAAAGGACACTTTAAAGGAAAGAAAAAGGACACTTTAAGAAAATAACTTGTTGTGATTGTTGTATAGTATAGTTAGTAACAGCATGCAAGTATAGCATAGGGACATAGAAGAAAAACTGCACATTGTATAGGAGTGTACATAGGATCCAGTGCCTTTAAGCGATTTATTAACATGTCTATTTACCATGTGTATTCTAGTTCTCTTATTATTATTACTACTATTACTATTGTTTTATTGCACAATCGTAGCGGGCATGGCCAACCGCATTTCACTGTATGCCCTGGTATGTATGTGACGAATAAACCTCTTGAATCTTGAATCTTGAATCATTCAGTTTTAGCATGGGTGGCCCCCTGTTGGAATTGAACCACCGCTCTACCCATTGAGCTACACAAAAACACCATTGACCTACAACAGGGTTTGTATTCTGAGCTCCACCAGAACCACGTTTCACCTTCTTTGATGCCGACCCCACAGACCATGCTTTAACTTTCACATTATTACCAATAAACTCTGCCCACCGCTGCAGCCCCAGAGGGGGAGCACATTGTGTCGGTTCCCGCCCGCCCTTACAGCGCAACAGAGGTGTCCCAATAAAGCAGCTCCGACTGTGGGTTCGCCTTTGGCAGGGAACTCAGCCGTTACTGGAAATGACTGCAACTGCAAACAAAGAAGAAGAAAAAAAAATAGTCGTTTTCTAACATTCGCAACCCAAACCTACCTCGCATATAAGTCCCTTTTGCCCTGGGGAACAGTTATGGCAGGGGGGAGAGGGGGGGTCGGGGGTTGGCGTCTGCATAAACCAGGAATGAAGACATTTTTAGAAGTGTGAGTCTCGGGGCATGTTACTCGTTAGTATCTACAGATCCCATAGCCCTAGATCCCATAGCCCGGGAGGACTTTCTCACGGGGAATCGACGCCTAGCGGCAACGTCGTAACCCGTCATAATTCTCACCTTGGAAGTTATTTATGAACCTATTTCTTACCTTAAGCCCAGCCTTAACCATTCCCCCCTAGACTATGGGATCTAGACGCCATGTTACTAATGTGCAATGTGAAGCCTGGCTCTGGCCTGCTGTTCTAATGTTACTCATGTCAAGTGACTATTGCAGGACAAGTTATTGTTCTGACTAAAGCTATTAGCCTATGAGGGAGCTGCTGGATGCATGCAATTATTATTTACAGTGAAATCCTCACTCATCCAGTTTGCGTTCAGCTCCTATTTCTCCAAACGTAGCACATCTGTATTATGCAGGGGTGTAAAGTACTTGAGTAATTGTACTTCGTTACAATACTTAAGTACTGTTTTTGGGGATTTGTATTTCACTCGAGTATTATTAGGTTTGTATACTTGTACTTTTACTCAATTACATTTCAGAGAAAAGGAACATACTTTTTACTCCTTACATTTAAAATGCAGACCTATACAAAGTACAAAGTACAAATCTCGCAGGTCCAACCATTTTAATTAGTATATTTGTTTCTCTGGCCGAACTAACGGTAATGTTATTAATCCTGCGGCCGCGCTTTATTTAAAAACAGCCAATCAAAGGCGGCTAGGTGGTGTAGTGGGCAAGGCACTCGCCACCAATGCAGGAGACGCTGGGTTTGAGCCCAGCTCTCGTCATTGCTACCAGCTTGGCTGGTCGTTCATACTAACACAATTGGCAGTGTTAGGGGTGAGAAAGCTGGTGGGTGGGTCCTGGTCGTTGTCACAAGAAAAGATGCAACTCCTACAGTTCGGTCGGGGCGCCTGCTCAGCGAGGAAAGGATCTAAGGGGGGTAGTGTGATCGTTCCACACGTTACACCCTCTCAGTGAGAGTCCGCGCTGCCAGGGGAAAAGAAGCGGTTGATTGGCTGGACGTGTGTCGGAGGAAGCACGTGATAGCCTCCACTCTCCCAGACCGACTGTGGGGGGTAAGTGCGCAGCGACCAGGAAGGGGATTGGGAATTGGCATAACGACTAACATTGGGATGGGAGAAAAATGGAGAAAAATGGAGGAAAAAGGAGGGGGAAAAATATCAATAAAAAAAATAATAAAAAAACAGCCAATCAAATCCCCATCAATGGAAAATGAACCCGCCCATACCCATGCTGATTGGTCCTTGTGCAAGACCGGGATATTTGATTAAACACCTGCTATCAGAAGAATAGACAGTCAGAAAAAAAGTGTTGGTACTTAAGTACATTTAAAAGTAGAAACTTTTTGACTTTTACTCAAGTGTGTTTTTAGCCAGATACTTAAGTACGATTTTGAGACGGTACGCATACTTTCACTTAAGTATCACTTCTGGGTACTTTTTACAGCCCTGTCCACGAGGCTGAGGTGAGGTACAGTATTTGTCGGTTAAACTTGCTTCATGGAGAAGAGGCAGTTGTCACACCTTCCAACCACATGATAAATGGCTTTTACATGCAAAGTGGACTCACAGGCACTCTAGATCAGGGGTGCCCAACCGTTTTTGAACCAAGATCTACTTTTTAATTTACCACCTAGCCGAGAGCTACCAGCCAAAATTGTATATTGCAAGCCGTCATTTGAGGCTTTATAAAAGCAAGATAATGAACACAAATCTGTCAGTGCCGAGTCCGACCTCATCTTAAATAACAAACAGCATTGCTTGTTGTAGTTAACAAAGAGAGGCAGAGTTGATTTTGCACAAAAAAAAATAAAAAATTATTATTATTTTTTTATATAATCTAATTTTATTAATCGAGATCTACTTGAAATCAGCCCACGATCTACCTGCACCACTGCTCTAGATGGTTCTCTGTCTGTCTCTGTCTGTCTGTCTGTCTGTCTGTCTGTCTGTCTGTCTGTCTGTCTGTCTGTCTGTCTGTCTGTCTGTCTGTCTGTCTGTCTGTCTGTCTGTCTGTCTGTCTGTCTCTATCTTTTTCAGCACTCTCTCGTTCTTTCCCTCCCTGTCTCTCTTTCTCATTCACACACTCTCTCTCTCTCTCTCTCTCTCTCTCTATCTATCTATCTATCTATCTATCTATCTATCTATCTATCTATCTATCTATCTATCTATCTATCTATCTATCTATCTATCTATCTATCTATCTATCTATCTATCTATCTGTCTGTCTGTCTGTCTGTCTATCTATCTATCTATCTATCTATCTATCTATCTATCTATCTATCTATCTATCTATCTATCTATCTATCTATCTATCTATCTATCTATCATCTATCTATCTATCTATCTATCTATCTATCTATCTATCTATCTATCTATCTATCTATCTATCTATCTATCTATCTATCTATCTATCTATCTTTCTATCTATCTCTCATCCATTTGTACTGTGGTAGAGATCTTGATCTCAGGGTGTGAGTGTGTGAAGGCTCCCTATCAGGAATTGAACCAACAGACTTAAACACATCAAATATTTGTCCAGTTAGGATAAGCTCCTCAGATTGTAGCCAGGGTCTTAACCGTTTTGTCTGCCTTACTCTTAGATGACAGACACCACGGCATCGAAGCTGCCTGTAACTGAAAGGTTCCCAAACACAGGCCTGCTGTTCCCGGTCGGGAGACCTGTGGGCGGATCAGACAGGTCCTTTGTACCGGGAGGAGAGCTGAGAAGATCCCTATATGTTAACCCTTTCACTGTGTGATAGTAAAGGGTTAACCTTCTGTTAGTGTGGCACAGTGAAAGGGTTAACCTGCTGTTGTGTGGCAGTGAATGGGTTAACCTTCTGGGTATTGTCACGGTGAAAGGGTTAACCGTGTGGTAATGCGGCAGTGAAAGGGTTAAGGATTTCATTCACTAAAGCGACGCACTCGTTTAGGATAAAACACCATTATACGCGATATTTCTATATTTCTATATTTTTCAAGCACAGGTGATTCCAACTACAACTACTAGGAACCTAAAAGGGACAATAACACTACCTCATGCATACTGCACCTTCTGTGATACTGTGATACTGTGAATACTGTATATTTCAGTTAGTTAGATAGTTAATTATCAAAAAGTATCAAAAAAGCAAGAAAAAATGCGATTTTGGGGGTACTGTCTTAAAAGGAGATCACAGAAGGCGGTCATCGTTGTGTTTTCTTCCCGGCCAGTTTGATCGGTACCAAACACAGACACTTGTACCGTAACGCTAACAGAGACGTATGTTTATATATCTGGCTTCAAATAAGTCACCGGTTTTTCCGGCTTTGTTCCAAAAAGCTTCTTTCTCCATTTCTGTAAAGTGAAAGGCCTCCTTTGGCTCGGTCGAGGACTGCAGGTGTTGGACGTACAGTTGGAGCTGGACCTCATGTCCAGCCTTCCTGTTCGGGCCAGATAAGCAGATAGCAGCGCTAA
>NC_140179.1:8017656-8046339 GCF_963971535.1 Notolepis coatsorum | reverse complement strand
CGTCCCCTACCTCAAACATCCCTACTCAAACGTCCCTACTCAAACGTCCCTACTCAAACGTCCCTACTCAAACATCCCTACTCAAACATCCCTACTCAAACATCCCTACTCAAACATCCCTACTCAAACGTTCTACTCAAACCTCCCTGAGAGACAGTCTTATTGCGGCCTGCGGTGGCCCTCTGTAACACCGTGGCCCTCTGTAACACCGTGGCCCTCTGTAACACCGTGGCGGCCCTCTGTACACCGTGGCCCTCTGTAACACCGTGGCCCTCTGTAACACCGTGGCGGCCCTCTGTAACACCGTGGCCCTCTGTAACACCGTGGCCCTCTGTAACACCGTGGCGGCCCTCTGTAACACCGTGGTGGCCCTCTGTAACACCGTGGTGGCCCTCTGTAACACTGTGGCCCTCTGTAACACCGTGGCGGCCCTCTGTAACACTGTGGCCCTCTGTAACACCGTGGCCCTCTGTAACACCGTGGCCCTCTGTAACACCGTGGTGGCCCTCTGTAACACTGTGGCCCTCTGTAACACCGTGGCCCTCTGTAACACCATGGCGGCCCTCTGTAACACCGTGGTGGCCCTCTGTAACACCGTGGCCCCTCTGTAACACCGTGGCGGCCCTCTGTAACACCGTGGTGGCCCTCTGTAACACTGTGGTGGCCCTCTGTAACACTGTGGCCCTCTGTAACACCGTGGCCCTCTGTAACACCATGGCGGCCCTCTGTAACACCGTGGCCCTCTGTAACACCATGGCGGCCCTCTGTAACACCGTGGCCCTCTGTAACACCGTGGCCCTCTGTAACACCATGGCGGCCCCTCTGTAACACCGTGGCCCTCTGTAACACCGTGGCCCTCTGTAACACCGTGGTGGCCCTCTGTAACACCGTGGCCCTCTGTAACACCGTGGTGGCCCTCTGTAACACTGTGGCCCTCTGTAACACCGTGGCCCTCTGTAACACTGTGGCCCTCTGTAACACCGTGGTGGCCCTCTGTAACACCATGGCGGCCCTCTGTAACACCGTGGCCCTCTGTAACACCGTGGCCCTCCTGTAACACCGTGGCCCTCTGTAACACCGTGGTGGCCCCTCTGTAACACCGTGGCCCTCTGTAACACCGTGGCGGCCCTCTGTAACACCGTGGCCCTCTGTAACACCGTGGTGGCCCTCTGTAACACCGTGGCCCTCTGTAACACCGTGGTGGCCCTCTGTAACACCGTGGTGGCCCTCTGTAACACCGTGGTGGCCCTCTGTAACACCGTGGCCCTCTGTAACACCGTGGTGGCCCTCTGTAACACCGTGGTGGCCCTCTGTAACACCGTGGCCCTCTGTAACACCGTGGGAACAGCGTTGTCGGGACGGTTAGGTAATCCTCCTGGACCACCACAGCTGTTAGCGGTTAGTTCATGAACAAACGGTTACCTCAGAGTGTAAAAGCCCAAACCCTCGTGACTCTCCTCCTCCAGGGCTGTAGGAGTGTCCGTGCACATTTCTTATCAATGACACACCGCTTCTCTTCCGTTATTGTCCCGCCTCGTTTCAGCAGAACTTCATTATCGATGATAAGCTTATCACGCTTTGCATGGACATTGTGCTGAGGCCAGCGGCGTAGATAACACACGCCTCGTACGTTGGTGGAAGGGTCCCTTACAGAGAAGAAACTATCACGCCGTTTCCAAATCAAAATATTAGATTCAAGTTCAAGTTTTGTTTCATTGTCACATAGATATAAGGTACAGGATATATATATATATATGCATATATTACCTTTGCAAAGGCATGTAAACATAGTAGGGTGGTAGTAGTAGTAGTAGTAGTAGTAGTAGTAGTAGTAGTAGTAGTTTATTCAGTCATCCTCTCACACATTACAATATGTACAATCATTTAACAATATTTGACTGAAAAGGTACAGACTGAAGCATAATGCTTATATATGCCTGTCCTATATTCTTAACAATTTTTACTCCAAAACAGTATTCTAAAAGAAAATAACAAAAAAGATTATATTCACCGTTGTAGTTTTCCAAAATAGCTTTACAAACCATTTACTTAAAAACCAAAAGCGAATGACTCACTTTTAACTGTATATCAGCATTGTTCCACAACAACAACATCCATCTTTCATTCAAGTTTCAAATTTTGTTTTCTTTGTCACATATAAGGTACATGTACATTACAGTGAAACAGCATGGTTCTGTATGAGCCTCCTGAGATTGTGCTTCATACAGTAAAAAAATTAAAGAATAAAGACTAAACACTATACAAAATATACAATATACAAAACTAAAGTACAAAATGCAAACAAAGTGTGAAAATTAGGTATCAAATGTATTGTATTGTATCTGTATGTATACAGCACAATAAGTACAGTACAATAAAAATAAGTTTGGCATCCAACCAGACAGTAATATACAATGTACATGTGATTAAACTGGGTACAAAATATACAAATGAGTACTACTGTAGTGCTAATCAGATGTATGTACAGAGTTGTAGTATAATAATAAACATATGATGGTATTTCCATAATTTTCTTGGTCACTAGTAGTGACATTATGGAAATAGCATCTGTATCACGGTTTAAGTTGTATTATAACACGGTATTACAGTAAAGATGTCACACCATGGTGATACTATGACCATGGAGGTACACGGTAAATAATTTATACAATGGCTGGTACCATGGTAAAACTGAAATACAGACAAACTACTGTGATACTCTTTTTTTGTATTGATTATTGTTACGGTTTGGGTATGTGTGTTGGACCCAGGTGCAGTGCAGAACAGAAACGACAAGAGACAGTTGTTGATCTTCGAATTTGAGCACTGCTCCTTTTAATTCGAAGTAGCATAAGGATATTGATTGATTGATGAAAACTTTATTAACAGATTGCAGAATGGGTACAATACAGTACAGCTCAATACACACAATTGTTAAGGGGATGCAGACCAGAGAAAGACTTTCGTCTTGTATACATCAGGGTCCCCCGTTTTCAATTCATCAGGACATATATGACATACATGACATACAGATAGACAGTACTGCTACATCTATGCATTTATGACATACCAGATTTGCAAATACAGTACTGTTGTGATACAAAAAGAGTCCAGAAAAGGGAGTATATACATTTGACGTAAAAACTTTACATTGGAGGAGGTTGGGTGGGGTTGTGTGGGTGGGGTTGGGTAGGGAGGGGTTGGGGGGGGAAACACTGTACAAACTGTACAAGCAAAGCTGTACATTGGGATATTGACAACCATACTAGGTAATTTACATTGGAGGGGGTTGGGGGGGGGGGGGGGGAAACACTGTACAAACAAGCAAAACTGTACATTGGAATATTGACAAACCATACTAGGTAAATTACTGTACATTGGAGGGGGTTGGGTTAGGACATTTACAGGGGCCAGTTTCGAATTGCAGTCTCCCGTAGGTGTTCCTTGAGAGTGGTTTTGAAAGTGGGTAGTGATTCACATTCCTTTACAGCTTTGGGTAGGGCGTTCCACATTAATGTGGCATATTGCGAAACGATACGCACGTCACGGTGGACAAAAATAAAGGGGAGAAAACAAGTTTCCAAAAACACGCTTATAGCACAAACACATAAACTGAACTATATAATAAAGAGGAAAACAAAGGGGAGAAAACACTGTCTCCAAAACGGGGTACACGAAATGATAAACACGCCATAGACTGAGTATCTTCCCCTCAGCAGCTCGCCTGGTAAACGAGTCAGGTGTCCCCCCCCCCCCACCCCCCCCCCCACCCCCCCCACCCCCTCTATGGCGAGCTGCTAGGGCTGGACTTCTGGACTTGAACTTTGTGCTGCACTGTATCCATGTCCCCAACCACTGCACTTACAGTCTTATTGTTGTATCACTGTTCTGTCCTGTTTTGCACTTTATAATTATTTATTTACTGTTGTGTTGTTCTTAACACTTTGGGTGCCGGGAGCCGTCTTTAGACGTCTTTGCTGGCCATGCTAAAGTTGCCGGGGGACGCTGTACGTCGTCTTTATATCAATATTTCAAAAATCTGCGATCGGATTCATAATGTCCCCTCCGCTGGCCTGGGATCCACCAGCAGGACCCACTGAGCTCTCTGGCGGTTCAGGAGCGCCATCTGGTGGCCGATCGGCGCAAGCGCTTAACAGGAAGCGCACTAGAGGTTTTGCTAGACGTCCGTTATTGCTTCCGGCACCACTCGGTACATGTCCCCGTGACTCTAGCTCGTCACTCTACATAGCGATCGATTGCAATAACTCGATAAACAACATGATTTGGACGTATATACCATTATACAAGCTGGAGATGGACCGGGTAATAATATATCCATAATGATAAAATTTCTACTCGACGATTGATCGCCCCAACGGCGCGCGGAGACTGGGGTGAGTTTCAGCGTGTAACATTACCGTCTTCGATAATAACTGATATTATCAACATTTGACCCACATTAGATGATTGGTATAACGCTGCCCACGGAATTATAAACGCCCCCTCGCCCATCCGGTCAACATCAGATGACGTGTAGTAACTTCTAGAAGTACGTCTAGTTGGAATTTTTATATCGCGCTGATTGCCATCAAACTGTATTTCATCATCAATATAATGCATTTGGGGCTATATATCACGTTCTGGAGAAAGCTGCAGAAAGAGATGAAAACATACTTATACATTAGACCATACTTTACTATGAATATGTGAATGAAAAAGTTTAACGTTGCTACACAATGAACAATACATATAGGACTTTGAATGGGCCCTAATAATGGCAATGTAGCAATAGAATTTAAAAAGTTATAGCCCTGCAAAGAAGGGGACTTTCTCCATAGACAAATAGCGCTGGCAATCTATGGTATATCATTAATTTAACCTTAGGCAACAAAGTGTTTTGTGAAAAAAAGCATACACTGTAGATTAGGGGTGTAACGGTATGTGTATTCGTCCCGCGAAATTACGGTACGGCCGTCACGGTGCGGTACACGCACCCATGCGACGAATACGCCCACATGCAGGCGCTCGCGAGGTCCGTGCGAGAACAGCGCGCGTGGCCGGGCACACAAGCTCAGACTCAGAGCGGCGAAGTGCACAGAGGAGACCATTTACATTGGAACAGCTGCAGGGTCCTTACAGTTTTCTTTCGTTTTCTTGTTCGCCCAATAACGTTAACAAATGAAACCAATGGAAAGAAACACACACGCGTCGCCGACACACACACACGCGCCAACAAACACATCAACATTCTCCCCCCTCCGGACTCACAGGACAATCAAATAAAAAGAAGAAACATACTTTTCCGGACAGATCATCTGAGCTCCACTGTGTTTAAATCCAAATAATCCTCTGCCATTGTTGTAACATGTCATCTGGGCCCCGTTCCCCGTACCTGACTAACTGAGTTAGCCGGATAATTTTCAGCATAGCTTGACTTAAGCCAGACCTTTCTGTTCCCCGAAGTCGGATTTTCTAAATCACCATGGTAACAGATCAGAAAGTTTGAACCTGGTCCGGAGCAGGGTTAAGTTCAGTTAGCTGGATGAACCATGGCCACGCCCCCGCAAAGAAATGCCAGCTCGCTTCCTGAAATATTTCTCACAGTCTAGATCCCATTATACCATTCTGAATTATGTTTTTGTGCTTCGTTTTCCTAGAGGGGCTTTTGAAATGTATAATAATAGAACTAAATGCTGATAATAAATCATATTCAGCCTATAGATTTACTTTGTCCTAAATAAAATAAATGCACGTCATATACGGCGCTCGGAGTCGCGATACACGCTGCATGTGGTTATTTTAATAACGGCGCATTGCAAATGTGAATCCCGCGGGGATATTTTTAATGAATGAAACCTATCGGCCGTTTGGCTCTGATTAGTTTCATATATTCTCCGCTGTAGATTTGCTTAACGGAGCGCCCGGATTGTGTTTCATTCAAGCATAAAATTGAAGTGTCTATGCATGGATTGTGGTCTTTGTGGATTATGAATTACGAGGACTCTGAGGATTGTTGAATGTATCATCACTCACACGTTATTGTGATATTGTAACTGGATTAAAATGTCTGATGAGATGTGCTGTTTGACGGATTTGAGCAATTGAATGAGCCCGTTGACGTCACATTAATGCATTTGAGAATAAAGAGATAAAACTTCATTCAAAAGAAAAATATTCTCTTGTCCATTGATGGATACACAATGAATATATCCCGTTCTGGCACAGTGGTGCAACGGCTAGTGCTCACTCCTGTCAAGCGGACGACCCGAGTTCGAAACCTTGCGTTTCCAATATAATTTTTTTGGAATATAATATTAATGATTATACGCAAAAGTAGCCTAGTTTTAAGTTAAAATATTATAAATCTACATGCATTGAGGATGTCATTCTTTATATAGCTCTCAACGTTGCACCAATTGAAGTATTTACATTGCAAAAAGAAAAGAAAAAACTAGAAGAAGGGGGATTCGAACGCGGGTCGTCCGCGTGAAAGGCATAAGGACCATCCATCACACCACGGTGCCAGACAAATAAAACATCCACCATACATCTATCAATGGATAAGAGAGCCGTATCCTTATTCTGAAACAGTTGAACTAATTATTTTCGCTAGCAAGATCTCATTTGATTATTCAATCCATAAACCTACTGCCAGCAGGCACGTTTTAAAAGAAATATAATCTGATTGATTGGGGTAATGAGGGACGTAAAATTAGCCTATAGATTATGCATTTAACTTGTCGGCGAGGCTATTGAGCGGAGCCGTACTGCATTGTACCCATTCTGCAATCTGTTAATAAAGTTTTAAATCAATCAATCAATCAATGCCGTTAGAAAATCAGGATTTCTGCTATCGACACCTGCTGTCTTTTCAACTGAAGCGGCCGCGCGCAATTATCCTGAGTCTCAAGTCTGGTTCGAATGAACGAGACTGAATCAGCGTTCGAGGAACAGGAAAATCCCGGCTTCAAACATCGGGTTAATTGAATCTGGATAATGGGACTCTTGATCGACTTAGTTGAACCAGGTACGGGGAATAGGGCCCTGTTCTCTAGTATTCAGTCTGGTCATGAAGTAAAATTCTCTCTAGAAGTGAAACTGAAACTTAGCAAGGATAAGTTTAAAGGGGCAGTAAGCAAGTGGATGCCTGAACACAGAATGGCACCAGTATCGCTGACTACCACGGCAAGCCTATAAAAAGTTTTTCTATTTAATAATAGTAATTACAATAATTATCATAAATATAATATATAAATTAATTTTTTTTTTATTTAAAAAAATAATTTATATTAATAATAATTATTATTAATATTTTTTTTCTGTTGTACCGAACTCGTACCGAACCGTGACCCCAATACCGAGGTACGTACTGAACCCGTGGCTTCTGTGTACCGTTACACCCCTACTGTAAATGTCGAATCACGTTCCATTTGTACTACAATATGGTGAATAAAGTCATCTGAATCTGAATCTGACAAAGGTAATACACGTCCGATGGCGATACTGCATATACTCACAGCGATATAACATATTCTCATAACAGGTTGACACGGCAGTCAAAGTGGCATGATAGTGAACAAACGTATCCTCTGTGGCAACAAGAATGCATAGTACTACTCACGGCAAGGTTCAGTGATCGACTGAATGAATGAATGAATGAAAACTTTATTTAACAGATTGCAGAATGGGTACAATACAGTACGGTTCAATACACACAATTGTTAAGGGGATGCAGACCTGAGAAAGACGTTTGTCTTGTTTCCATCAGGGTCCCCCATTTTCAATTCATATAGACATTTATGACATCCACAACATACATGACATTTATGGCATAGGGACATATAGGTATTTAGTACTGATACATTTGTGACATAAACGGTATTCAAATATACAGTACTGTTACCCCTAGATCCTGACAGAGTATATACATATGATGGGGAGGGGACTGTACATTAGGAGGGGGTGGGTGGGTGGGAGAGAAATATACATACGGCAGGGAGGGAATATATACATGCGGTGGGGAGGAGACTGTCTATTAGGAGGGGGTGGGGGGGTTTGGACATTTACGGTGGCCAGTTTCGAATTGCAGCCTCCCATAGGTGCTCTTTAAGAGCGGTTTTGAATGTGGGTAGGGATTCACATTCCTTTACAGCTTTGGGTAGGGCGTTCCACATTGATGTGGCATAATTGCGAAACGTGTTTAGTCCCTTGTTTGAGCCGAATCTGACTGACAGTGTTACGGTAACACGGAGAAGCATATAAAGCCACTCTAACTAGACACACCAGGTGCCAATGAATGCAATCAGGGCAGATATACAGGTCAATTACCACCAGGTAACACTAGAGCTTTGCTCCCTGAGGAGCGCAAAACCCCAAACGTTACAGATTATTAGTACAGTATCATAGTATTGATACAAGCTACATTTTAGATACTGTATGTCAGAGGGTTGAGGCTGCATGTATCCGAATATTGGCCTCTCTCTTCATCTTGCTTCAGAAAACAAGACATAATATTCTTATCTAATAGGGAGGTGTAGTGGGACGTCACTTTAGTTTCCTATAGGGAGGTGTAGTCTGATGTCACTTTAGTTTCCTATAGGGAGGTGTAGTCTGACGTCACTTTAGACTCCTATAGGGAGGTGTAGTGTGACGTCACTTTAGTCTCCTATAGGGAGGTGTAGTCTGACGTCACTTCAGTTTCCTATAGGGAGGTGTAGTCTGACGTCACTTTAGTTTCCTATAAGGAGGTGTAGTCTGACGTCACTTTAGTTTCCTATAGGGAGGTGTAGTCTGACGTCACTTTAGTTTCCTATAGGGAGGTGTAGTCTGACGTCACTTTAGTTTCCTATAGGGAGGTGTAGTCTGACGTCACTTTAGTTTCCTATAGGGAGGTGTAGTCTGAAGTCACTTTAGTTTCCTATAGGGAGGTGTAGTCTGATGTCACTTTAGTTTCCTATAGGGAGGTGTAGTCTGACGTCACTTTAGTTTCCTATAGGGAGGTGTAGTCTGACGTCACTTTAGTTTCCTATAGGGAGGTGTAGTCTGATGTCACTTTAGTTTCCTATAGGGAGGTGTAGTCTGACGTCACTTTAGTTTCCTATAGGGAGGTGTAGTCTGATGTCACTTTAGTTTCCTATAGGGAGGTGTAGTCTGACGTCACTTTAGTTTCCTGTAGGGAGGTGTAGTCTGAAGTCACTTTAGTTTCCTATAGGGAGGTGTAGTCTGATGTCACTTTAGTTTCCTATAGGGAGGTGTAGTCTGACGTCACTTTAGTTTCCTATAGGGAGGTGTAGTCTGACGTCACTTTAGTTTCCTATAGGGAGGTGTAGTCTGATGTCACTTTAGTTTCCTATAGGGAGGTGTAGTCTGACGTCACTTTAGTTTCCTATAGGGAGGTGTAGTCTGATGTCACTTTAGTTTCCTGTAGGGAGGTGTAGTCTGACGTCACTTTAGTTTCCTATAAGGAGGTGTAGTATGACGTCACTTTAGTCTCCTATAGGGAGGTGTAGTCTGACGTCACTTTAGTTTCCTATAAGGAGGTGTAGTCTGACGTCACTTTAGTTTCCTATAAGGAGGTGTAGTATGACGTCACTTTAGTCTCCTATAGGGAGGTGTAGTCTGACGTCACTTTAGTTTCCTATAAGGAGGTGTAGTCTGACGTCACTTTAGTTTCCTATAAGGAGGTGTAGTCTGACGTCACTTTAGTTTCCTATAGGGAGGTGTAGTATGACGTCACTTTAGTTTCCTATAAGGAGGTGTAGTCTGACGTCACTTTAGTTTCCTATAGGGAGGTGTAGTCTGACGTCACTTTAGTTTCCTATAAGGAGGTGTAGTCTGACGTCACTTTAGTTTCCTATAGGGAGGTGTAGTCTGACGTCACTTTAGTTTCCTATAAGGAGGTGTAGTATGACGTCACTTTAGTCTCCTATAGGGAGGTGTAGTCTGACGTCACTTTAGTTTCCTATAAGGAGGTGTAGTCTGACGTCACTTTAGTTTCCTATAGGGAGGTGTAGTCTGACGTCACTTTAGTCTCCTATGGGGAGGTGTAGTCTGATGTCACTTTAGTTTCCTATAGGGAGGTGTAGTCTGACGTCACTTTAGTTTCCTATAGGGAGGTGTAGTCTGACGTCACTTTAGTTTCTCTATAGGGAGGTGTAGTCTGACGTCACTTTAGTTTCCTATAGGGAGGTGTAGTCTGACGTCACTTTAGTTTCCTATAGGGAGGTGTAGTCTGACGTCACTTTAGTTTCCTATAGGGAGGTGTAGTCTGACGTCACTTTAGTTTCCTATAGGGAGGTGTAGTCTGACGTCACTTTAGTTTCCTATAGGGAGGTGTAGTCTGACGTCACTTTAGTTTCCTATAGGGAGGTGTAGTCTGACGTCACTTTAGTTTCCTATAGGGAGGTGTAGTCTGACGTCACTTTAGTTTCTCTATAGGGAGGTGTAGTCTGACGTCACTTTAGTTTCCTATAGGGAGGTGTAGTCTGACGTCACTTTAGTTTCTCTATAGGGAGGTGTAGTCTGACGTCACTTTAGTTTCCTATAGGGAGGTGTAGTCTGACATCACTTTAGTTTCCCACGCGGTCCACCCGTATAGGGATTTATAATTGGGAAAATGTATTATCGACTATTGTAATAATTCTGCCGCATGAACATTGGCACGCTTTCCATTTTTGCACAAAATGAGTTCCCTTCTATCACTAACATTATTGTTTAAGCATTTTTGGTTGAAATAAAGTTAGTTATAAGGTTTTTAATTAGAGGAGGGGCCGCTGGAAGATAGAGGGAGGGAGAGGAGGGGGCACTGGAAGATAGAAGGAGGGAGAGGAGGGGGCGCTGGAAGATAGAGGGAGGAGGAGGGGGCGGCGGAGGACACAATGGATGAAGGAGAGGGAGGGTGACACGGTGTGAATGGAGCAGGCCTGGTGGGTGGCTCCCAGAATTCCTGGGATGACTGCAGGCCTGAGAGAGTGAGGGGGGGGGGGGGGGGGGGGGCGAGAGACTATATACACAGAGAGAGAGAGAGAGAGAGAGAGAGAGAGAGAGAGAGAGAGAGAGAGAGAGAGAGAGAGAGAGAGAGAGAGAGAGAGAGAGAGAGAGAGAGAGAGAGAGGTGTGTGTAGGGGGGGTTAGATAGAGGGATAGAGAGGGGGGTGTACATAGAGAGAGGAGATCAAGAGAGGGGGTGAGAGAGAGGGAGAGATACATAGAGAGAGACCAAGAGAGGGATAGAGAGAGACAGAAAACAAATGGGAAGTGAGACAGACAGACAGACAGACAGACAGACAGACAGACAGACAGACAGACAGACTTGGCTTAATCATTTCCACAAAGTATGTTCATCAGATCAGTAATCCTTGATCGATAATCACGTTCTCTTAAATTCAACAATGTTTAATGATCATATTATATAAAAAAATATGCAAATGTGTCTATAAATAGGCATATATTTGCTTGTATCAGAATACAAGGAATTTGATTTGGTCGTTTAGTGCGACATTAACGGACAGGCAATTGCGGTAGAATAAAATAAAAGGTAGTATAAAATAAAATGGAATAGAAACAAAATAAAAAAAGAGGCACAATAGGAATATATTACATAGGAACGATCGTATAGATAGAAGACTGACATTACATTGTGGTTAAACACTGCATGATAGCGACGTTACACAAACCATTCAGCTTATATCCTACTATCACAGTTGCAAACAGACGCTACCAACAAGGCACCCAGACAGTAGGAATTCATTGAAATTCCTCTGGCAAAAAGTTCTCTCCCTTTAAACCCCCCCAAAAAATGTTTTTTAGCCTGGCCCACCTTCCCTACCCCCAACCCCTCTCTCCCCAGAGACCTGGACCCCCAGAGTGAATGAGAGGAGCGGGGGGGGGGGGGGGGGGGGGGCAGGACCACCCTGCGGGGGGGGGGTCCTTAATACTGAGAGCAGGCATTCTATTGGCCACCTATTGAAAGACAAACGGTTGCGTTTTAACGCCCTGCTTCCAAGGCGTCCCCCGCATTGGGAGTCCAGCCCTTTGATTTGAGAGTGAGCAAACTCATTAGGGTTTTAAGCTGGAAGGCTTGGAGGGATGGAGGGATGGAGGGATGGAGGGATGGAGGGATGGAGGGATGGATGGAGGGATGGATGGAGGGACGGATGGATGTTCAAAATGTTCAGTTGCTATCGCATGCACTTATCTGTGTTTCACCACACATATGTGTGCATGCTTACCAACTGTTCGCCTGTTTTATTGCAACACTACTATCACCGACATCTAAGAAGGGAGATCCCCCTTGAATGGCCCTTTCTCTCCTCCACATTGCCTGTGGTGCATTTTTTCCTATTGCTAGGTTTTAGTGAGTTTTTCCTTACCTTCGCGTGGGGGTGGGGAGTGTTGCATTTATTTAGCATTTATTTAAAACATTTTGGACTTCATGGTGTTTTTGTCTTTGTTCTTGATTTATTGTGAGGTTTCTTCTTGACTTGTTTAAAGAAGATGTGTCCGGCCCATGGGGACATTAACCGATTCGCAGCCAACCACGTATATATACGTGATAAGCTTGTTTTTGTTTTTATTCCATTTTAATATCCCGGATGTTGTCACTGAGATGTATTTTGGCTGGAAAAGGCATATTGGGACTCCGAAAGTGCAGTACCGGCTGCAGACAAGGTGTCACTTTTTTTTCTCTCCGGGTTAGCTTTTCTGTTAGCCTAAAGCAATGGCTTCACCAGATCGGCTGGAATAGTTTTTGCAACGCCGAATTCAGTATGCAGTAAAGGAATATAGCATATCGATCTACCAGATGGCGATCAAATAACTGGGAAGTGTTGCATTTATTTAGCATTTATTTAAAACATTTTGGACTTCATGGTGTTTTTGTCTTTGTTCTTGATTTATTGTGATGTTTCTTCTTGACTTGTTTAAAGAAGATGTGTCCGGCCCATGGGGACATTAACGATTCGCAGCCAACCACGTATATATATACGTGATTGGGAGCCAGCGCTTGACGGCCAACCACGTATATACGTGATAAGCTTGTTTTTGTTTTTATTCCATTTTAATATCCCGGATGTTGTCACTGAGATGTATTTTGGCTGGAAAGGCATATTGGGACTCCGAAAAGTGCAGTACCGGCCAGATCCTGGTATTGGCGCTATGTCGAGAATGCAGTTTCCCCTGTTGCAGACCGGGTGTCACTTTTTTTTCGCTCCGGCTTAGCTTTTCTGTTAGCCTAAAGCAATGGCTTCACCAGATCGGCTGGAATAGTTTTTGCAACGCCGAATTCAGTATGCAGTAAAGGAATATAGCATCAGCCAATGGACATATCGATCTACCAGATGGCGATCAAATAACTGGGAAATTCTTTTGGAATCCAACCGGCCACAGGTAAGAGCGGTTTGACGTCAATTTCAGTCTGATCGGGCCTTGTTCTCATAGCCATCCACCCGGTCAGCGTATGATGTTGCAATAACGAATGCCGTTATTGGTAATCAATAATCAGAAACGACTTCCCCCCATGATACCGATCATATGCATTTAGATTTTTAACTCTAGCTTGTGTAGGGCCGAAACGCCAATCGATTTAACGTTATTAGCTTAGCGCCCTATAACTAGCTTTGCAGGAATTACCCCAGACCATTCCGGTATAACGTTCATATTCATAAGCAGGGCTTGACATTAACACCTGACCACCGACCAAATGCTGGTAGAATTCGGCTGTGGCCGGTAACTCTGTCATTCTACCGGCCACAGTGGCTGTGACTTTTTATCTATGAAAAAAAAACATTGTAGTCTACAAAAGGCATCGGCAATAATTAAGTCAATCCAAGTGATACTACATAATACTACAACTCCCACAACAATTCGGAAAAGTGCATTACCGGCCAGATCCTGGTAGTGGTGCTGTCTCGAGAATAGAGTACTCCTTGTTTTCAAACCAGATGTAAATTTCTTTCATTCAGGCCTACTTTTTCTGTTAGCATGAAGCTATGCCTTCATCAGATCGCATGAAATACCTTTTGCGACGCCGAAATCAGTATGCAGTAAAGGAATATAGCATCAGCCAATGGACATATCAATCTACCAGATGGCGATCAATAACTGGGAAATCCTTTTTGGGATCCAACCGGTCACAGGTAAGAACGATTTCATGCTGATCAGGCCTTGTTAGCATAGCCAATGAATGAAAACTTTATTTAACAGATTGCAGAATGGGTACAATACAGTACGGCTCAATACACACAATTGTTAAGGGGATGCAGACCAGAGAAAGACGTTTGTCTTGTTTACATCAGGGTTCCCCATTTTCAATTTATAGTGACATTTATGACATACAAAACATACATGACATCATGACACATCAGTGTATGATGCTACAATAACGAATGCCGTTATTGGTAATCAATAATCAGAAACAACGTCCCCCGCCCCCCCCCCCCCCCTTTCATGCATTCATGGTGGAACATGATACCGATCATATGCATTTTGATTTTAAACCTATTCATCATCACGCTATAAAATGGGAACGTATTGATGAAAAAATTATTTCGTGTGGTGATTTTTGGCTGGTGAAAATGCTGACTTTGGAAAACCACTAGCCACAGTGGCTAGTGAGCCAAAAAGTTTATGTCAAGCCCTGTTCACGACGCTATACAACGGAAACGTATTGATGAAAAAATTATTTCTTTATGGCATATTGAAGGGAAGGTTTATACTGTCAATTGACAATGACAATGGACACATAGCAATAATATAAAATATAGATTTAGCTCTACAAACAACCTCACGCACAGTGAAAACTTGTAATGAAAAGCTGGCCTCAAGCTGGCCTCATAGTCTAATCCCAATGGCCCTGAATGTGTTAACTTGGGCCTTACAAATACATTTGATTTGATTTTGATTTGATGGAGGGATGGATGGATGGATGGAGGGGTAGACAACAGGAGGAACAGATCGGGGATGGGAGAGGAGGGCGGGGGGGGGGGGGGGGTGAAGGCACCTGGGGAGAGGTGGGGTTAAGCAGCTGTTAGCTCCTGCAGAGGACCTGGTCCCTGATGGTTTTACAGATCCCCTGGAGGCAGAGAAACAGCCCTTAAGCAGCGGGGACGGTAGGGAACCAGTGCATTCTTTACATAGACTAATTGTAATTAGTGATATATTGGAGTATTTGGAAGCATGTCGTTAAAAAGGGAATGACAAGGTGCCGCGCGCAACAAGCGGGTCACAGAGGAGAATGCTCATGGAGTGCTTTGTTGTAATCGAAGCCTTTAATCACGTAGAGCGGTATTTCCATTATCTGAGAGAATCAAAGGCGTTTCTTCTCACTTATTATTAACTGAGCTTTTCTTTCAGTTGTTTAGTGCAGTCTCGTCAGTCACCTTGTGCTGCATGACACTGCAAGAAAGAGAGAGAGAGAGAGAGAGAGAGAGAGAGAGAGAGAGAGAGAGAGAGAGAGAGAGAAAGAAAGAAAGAAAGAAAGAAAGAAAGAAAGAAAGAAAGAAAGAAAGAAAGAAAGAAAGAAAGAAAGAAAGAAAGAAAGAAAGAAAGAAAGAAAGAAAGAAAGAAAGAAAGAAAGAAAGAAAGAGAAACTAAAAAAAGGAAGCATCTTTTGTCACATTATTAATCTGTAACGATTACTGCCCACAAATGTTGTGATCATCTCCCACATAGTTGAAAGATGATAGATATATAGATATATACAGTAGATAGATAGATAGATAGATAGATAGATAGATAGATAGATAGATAGATAGATAGATAGATAGATAGATAGATAGATAGATAGATAGATAGATAGATAGATAGATAGATAGATAGATAGATAGATAGATAGATAGATAGATAGATAGATAGATAGATAGATAGATAGATAGATAGATAGATAGATAGATAGATAGATAGATAGATGAATATATAGATAGATAGATAGATAGATAGATAGATAGATAGATAGATAGATAG
This sequence comes from Notolepis coatsorum, assembly GCF_963971535.1. NCBI lineage: Eukaryota > Metazoa > Chordata > Actinopteri > Aulopiformes > Paralepididae > Notolepis > Notolepis coatsorum. The sequence continues at coordinate 8,030,380 of NC_140179.1, read as the reverse complement.
ATAGATAGATAGATAGATAGATAGATAGATAGATAGATAGATAGATAGATAGATAGATAGATAGATAGATAGATAGATAGATAGATAGATAGATAGATAGATAGATAGATAGATAGATAGATAGATAGATAGATAGATAGATAGATAGATAGATCGACCGACAGACAGACAGACAGACAGACAGACAGACAGACAGACAGACAGACAGACAGACAGACAGACAGACAGACAGACAGACAGACAGACAGACAGACAGACAGACAGACAGACAGACAGACAGACAGACAGACAGACCTACAAAGTACAAATCTCGCAGGTCCAACCATTTTAATTGGTATTAAAATACCCAGCCCATACCCATGCTGATTGGTCCTTGTGCCAGACTAGAAAGCAGGGATCTTTGATTAAACACCTGCTATCAGAAGAATAGACAGTCATAAAAAAATGTTTTTACTTTTACTTTTTAGTACTTATGTACATTTAAAAGTAGAAACTTTTAGACTTTTACTCAACTGTGTTTTTAGCCAGATACTCTGACTTTTACTTGAGTACGATTTTGAGACGGTAGTCCAACCCATACTTTCACTTAAGTATCATTTCTGGGTACTTTGTACACCCCTGCCAGCATCTACAAAGCAGACACACTCTCCGTTGAACTTTTGACAAATGTAACCATTTCAACAACAAGGGTTTGACAAATAAGTAAGTGGCCCAGGTTGAACGTTCAGGTCCTATAGCGTCTGATTTCGTGAAATGAAATGATATACACCGTCGCCCGAGTGATCTTTTTTACGCGCTCCTCAATATACATTCATTTGACCGTTAATATATGATTAATTAATATGATCAACTAGTTTGACTAGGGCTCAGACACTAGGAGACATGCTGACAGTGTTCTTACGGCAACGACCAAGGCTAGGAGATATGGCATTAGCCCCTTTTCTCCAGTTCTAGTGTGAAGTCATAACAAAGCCATAGAGACCCATTCTCTGTTTTCATTTCTGTCATATCTGGTATCTTATGTACGTCATGTAAATTATGTATTTAATGTATGTCTGACCAAAGTTCCTTCTCACTTTCTGGTCAGACGTTTAGTGTGTCTGATTGTAAAAACTGAGCTCTGTGGAAACAGATTAATAAACTATTGTGGCAGATATCACCCCCCCTCTCATGGTTATGTGAAGGATGGTAGATATTTCTGCCACCGAAGGAGTAGAGACAATTAGGGAGCTGATTAGTACTGATAGAACACACCTGTGCATCATTAGTTCACCCACATCTCACGTTCACACACCCCAGACACACACAAAGCCACTAGGTTAGTCAGAAGTAAGTTGAGTGGAGGTGAGGTTGGAGTTGTGACATATAGAGAGAGAGGTTGAGATATTCGGAGTTGTGAAGGTGAGAGGTAGTGAGAGGAGAGGTGAAGGCGAGAAGGTGTTCATTGTGTACTGGACCCTGGACTGGCTGAGAAACCCCCTTTTGTTCTGACCCTGGACTGGACGCCTACCCTGAGTATTGAACAATCCCTTTTTGTGTCTCTTGCCTATCGAACTGAATTCTGCCCTTATTCAATAAATATTCTTATTGATTGATATTGCTCTTGTGTGGACATTCAAATTTGTTTGTATTTGAACCGTGGTGAGTCTGAAACTGAAACCCACCAAGCTCGTCACACTATGTTCTATATTTTTATATATACAAATTGACTCAGTCTGAATTCCTACAGCTTACTGTCTTGGCTCATTTGAATATTCCACAACATGGTGCATACTAGTCAGCATAGCTAGCATAGCTTTAGTGTCACATACTGCAGTCACGGTGCCGACCGAAGACACGAGAGGAGAGAGGGTGAGAAAAATGTCACCACAAGATGGATTGTGTCAGGGGTTATCTACAGGGTCACTACAGGGGAGTGTGTGTGTGTGTGTGTGTGTGTGTGTGTGTGTGTGTGTGTGTGTGTGTGTGTGTGTGTGTGTGTGTGTGTGTGTGTGTGTGTGTGTGTGTGTGTGTGTGTGTGTGTGTGTGTGTGTGTGTGTGTGTGTGTGTGTGTGTGTGTGTGTGTGTGTGTGTGTGTCTGTCTCTCCACATGCTGGTGTCAGGGGGTCAGGCCGAGATGGAGTGAAAGGCCCGACAGGCCTGCTTTACGCCACTGTCCCACACAGACACACAGGGTCATTTGGAAATAGGTAACTTGGGCAAGAAGGCCTTTATGTATGGGGGTAGATTTCTATCAAAAATAAACAAATGCAAAAGTAGAATCCACAATCGTAAAAACGATCCACACACACACACACACCTCTCAATTTGTGTTTCATAAATCATAAAAACACGCTTGATCTGCTTAGATTTACGTACGGGATTCTAAGGACACGCTTGATCTGCTTAGATTTACGTACGGAATTCTAAAAACACGCTTGATCTGCTTAGATTTACGTACGGAATTCTAAGGACACGCTTGATCTGCTTGGAGTTACGTACAGAATTTTGAGACAAATATTTCGCTGTTTTCCCCGTGTGGATTCGTGTGTGAGGTTTCTTCTTCTTCTGCGCTACCGAACACGGCCCGAGTTGTGTTCGGCTCATGAGCGCTACCAGTGGCCAAAATCGCACATTATCTTTAGCCCTAGGCTTAAATGAATGTAATAGTACCATTTTGAAGATAACAACTAGAGCTTTCAAATGATATAAAATATCTGTATGATTATCATGATTATTATTATTAATATCTTTCATATTTGATACAGAAATTATTACAAAAATCTTGTCCGGCCACCACATTTCAACAAACAACTGCATTTTCAACCACTTTACTGACAAGCTAGCAGGAAACGTAGAGGGTATGGGATATAGACAATTATGTGGGCAATATAGAACAGCTGACAGATTAGAAATATAATTTATTGTTAAAAAGTTATGATAATTATAGTGATAGTAATAAAACAATTCCGTCTGAAAATGAACTTGAATGGGTTTATGATGAATATCTGTTTGTGGGTATGCTCAAAGTAATATATTATTCATATCTTTCATATTTGATACAGAAATTATTACAAAAATCTTGTCCGGCCACCACATTTCAACAAACAACTGCATTCTGAATTAATTTAGCCTTGTAGTTTTCTAATCCCATCGTTTATTTGTTATATTTGTATTGATTAAAGGTGACATGCATTATAAATGTCATTATTCAGCCTCTAGCATTGTATTATAGTAATAGGAGTTAGTATCAATGTGTTTTTGTGTCTAAATACCATATTGGCGGATTGCTCTGATTCAGCTCAGACCATTTCCTGCTAGATATGTGCATGTAGTTAAGTGGGCACTTGTGACAGTTTTTCTGCTTAAATACCAGCTTTTTCTCTGTTGGATTCATTCTGAGGACAACAGCAGAGAGGGTAGGATCTTTTAACTGAATACTGTGTACATCATTTTGAAGTGTGTGACTAAATTGTGTTGTGGAAATTGTTTGTAATTAGTTTCACCCAGCTGACAGAAACTGGAGGTGTGGCCTTTTGCTGCAGGTGTCACTCATCAGTAATTAGTGATAGTGATTTAAAGACTTGCTGGCATAGCGTCAGCGAAGCGTCGAGAAACGAAGAGGGACAAAGAGGAGGAGTTTTCCTGGAGTTCACCGCAGAGGGATCCACCGATCCACCCAGTGCTAAGTACACCATAATCCCATATTCCCGTCCCACTCTGCTATTTCCCTACTATCTCGCTTCCTCCCTACCCCCTTCAACCTCCTCCTACCACTCTTGACACCACAATGTGCCTCATACCTATATCCACAATCTGCTCCTCAAGAACAGAATCAACCCATCCACGCCAGTTTGCTAGCAACCCGGCTAATCTCTCCTACCCTCCTACAGCCACTAATACACCTGTCACAGTACAGGGAGGCTTATGGAATTGTCAATCAGCAGTCAAGAAAGCTGACTTCATTACTGCCTACGCCCATAGTCTAAATCTGCAGCTCCTGGCTCTAACTGAGACCTGGATAACCCCCAATAACTCGTCAACACCTGCAGCATTATCTACAAACTATAACTTCACTCACACACCTCGACCCTCCAGACGGGGTGGAGGCACTGGCCTCATGACATCTCCTTCATGGGCTACAAACCTAACGCAACTCCCAGAACTGTCACTCTCCTCCCTCGAATATCATGCAGTATCTGTCTCTAATCCTTTCAATCTCACCATTGTTACACTCTATCGCCCTCCAGGTCCCCTCGATCACTTCACAGATGAGCTGGACATGCTTCTAAGCTCCTTACCGGAAGATGGTACCCCGCTCCTTCTATTGGGCGACTTCAACCTGCCTGACTCATCTCAGTCGGTCCCAGTGGTCTCCCTCCTACAACAATTTGACCTGACTCCCACTGCCATGCCTCCCACCCACAAAGCAGGCAACTCCTTGGATCTCATATTTTCCCGTAACTCCAGCATCATTAACACCACGGTAACTCCCCTACATGTATCTGACCATTCCTTCATATCCTTCTCACTAACTCTCATGCTTAACCGAAAAGTCTTCACCCCAACTCAAACCGTCTCACTCAGACGCAACCTGCCCTCCCTATCCCCCTCCACCCTCTCCTCTGACATAATATCCGCTCTACCTTTGAGTGACACCTTCTCTGCTCTCCCCACAGAGATGGCAACCTCCACCCTCCTCTCAGCCCTTGCAACCTCCTTCGACAAGCTCTGTCCCCTCGTTGAGAAACCTGCCCGCCGTTCCCCACCCAGTCCATGGCTGACGGATGCAGTGAGAGAACAAAGACAGGTCCTGAGAGCGGCTGAGAGGAAGTATAGAAAGTCACGCCTCACTGCTGACATCGACACATATCACAACCTCTTGTTAACATTCTCCAAAACCATTACTAATGCCAAAGCTTCTTTCTTTCACCATAGGATCGAGGCCTCTGCCAAGAATCTTCGCAAACTGCATGCTACCATGTCCTCCCTCCTCACTCCCCCCCCACCTCCTCCTCCCTCATCTTTTTCTGCCGAAGACTTTGCGATCTTCTTTGAGGAAAAAGTGGAGAACATCCGCAGCTCCTTCTCCCAACCCCCACCCATTCCAAACGCTGAATCGAGAACCTCATCCTTCACTCTGTCATCTTTCTCTCCCATTACAGAAGCCGAGACCCTGACACTGGTAACGTCGAACCGTCCGACTACATGCCAGCTGGACCAGCTACCCTCCCCACTCCTCCAGACCATAGCACCGGACATCCTCCCATTCCTAACTGCAACCATCAACTCCTCACTCAACTCGGGGGTGGTCCCCACCTCCCTAAAACAAGCCAGAGTCACGCCCCTCATAAAAAAACCAACCCTGAACCCCACCGCCATAGCCAACTATCGCCCTGTCTCTCTTCTCTCCTTCCTTTCTAAAACACTTGAACGTGCTGTATCCAACCAACTTACTGCTTATCTCTTACAGAATGACCTCCTAGACCCCAATCAGTCTGGCTTCCGGACTGGCCACTCCACAGAAACGGCCCTCATTGCGGTCACAGAGGCACTTCACTTAGCAAAAGCGAAAGGCCTCTCTTCTGTCCTGATTCTCCTAGATCTATCTGCAGCCTTCGACACAGTCAACCATCAGATCCTCCTCGCGGCCCTCGCAGGAATGGGAGTGGCTGGATCTGCGCTGACATGGCTGACATCATACCTCAATGACCGCTCCTACCAAGTGTCATGGAGAGGGACTCTGTCGGCCACCCGCCCCCTCCGGACGGGTGTCCCCCAGGGCTCGGTCCTAGGACCCCTTCTCTTCTCCCTCTACACTAAATCACTGGGTAACATTATCACATCTCATGGCTTCTCATATCATTGTTATGCCGATGATACTCAACTCTTCCTCTCCTTCCCTCCCTCAGATATCCACGTCTCTGAGCGGATCTCGGCCTGTCTGTCCGACATCTCCGCCTGGATGACGACCAACCACCTCAAACTGAACCTAAGCAAAACAGAATTGCTCCACCTGCCGGCCAAATCCTCCCCCCTGACCGACCTCTCCATCACAGTCGAGAATGCAGCTGTGACCGCGTCGCCGACCGCCAAGAACCTTGGTGTTGTCCTCGACGACCAGTTGAACTTCTCTGCTCACATCGCAGCGACAACCAGAACCTGCAGATTCCTCCTGAGCAACGTCAGAAGGATACGCCCCTTCCTGACAAAAGAAGCCACCCAACTCCTCGTCCAATCAACAGTCATCTCCCGCCTCGACTACTGCAACGCACTGCTAGCTGGCCTCCCGGCCACTGCCACCAAGCCTCTTCAACTCATTCAAAATGCAGCGGCCCGCCTGATCTCAAACCTACCGAAGTCAGCCCATGTCACCCCACTTCTTAGGGACCTGCACTGGCTCCCCATTGCTGCACGTATCCGCTTCAAGGCCCTCGACCTAGCATACCGTGCGGCAAAGGGAACCGCTCCCGCCTACCTCCGGTCAATGGTCTCTAACTACACACCCTCAAGACCCCTACGCTCTGCGTCTTCTGGCCGCCTCAGATCTACTCCTATCCAAGCTCCCGGAGGGTCATCAAAGAGAAGCCGCCTATTCTCAGTCCTTGCCCCACAATGGTGGAATGAACTACCCATCCCAGTTAGGACAGCCGAATCCCGTCCAATCTTTCGCCGTCGACTAAAGACTCACTTCTTCAACCATTATCTGAAATGATAAAAAAAAAAAAAAAAAAAAATCTAACCCCGACTAACCTTAATGTCATGCACTTGTCCTAATAAACTAACCTACACTGTAACACGCAACACTTTGATGAACATTGTTACTCAGCTGATAGAGTTATACCCTTCTTGCTGTCTTGTCGCACAGAACTTGTAAGTCGCTTTGGATAAAAGCGTCAGCTAAATGACTAAATGTAAATGTAAATGTAGATTTAATTAGGTCATCCTGATTTGAGGCATGTCGTGATGTCACCCGGGCCTGGGTAAGCGGACAGTGATGCGATTGGCTCTGTGGTTGGAGCTAATGCCCGCCCACAATCTACCGAGACTAAACAGCGAGTGGAAACCACTTCCTCATACTGGGAGGCAGAGTGAAACCCGACACCTCTGCATGCACTCTGAGAGAGAGATAGAGAGGGAGAGAGAGAGGGAGAGACAGAGAGAGAGAGGGAGAGAGAGAGAGAGACCACTGTGCAAACACTCCGCCGCAGGTCCCCCCCCCCCCCCCCACACACCGTCCCGCAGAGAGCAGAATGATACAGAGGGAGAGAGTGAGAGAAAGAAAAAAAAGAAGAAAGAAAGAGAAAGTGAGGGAGGGAGGGAGAGAGGGTAGGGGGGGGGCCTTATCAATAACGGCCTGTCTTTTTCCACTGCAACAGCCCCATGTCTGCTGGACGCACACAAGGAAGTGAATCCTCTCTCTCTCTCTCTCTCTCTCTCTCTGTCTCTCTCTCTCTCTCTCTCTCTCTCTCTCTCTCTCTCTCTCTCTCTCTCTCTGTCTACCAGTCGCAGACTGTGTGGGCTGACTGTCACTCAAAGTGCATATGGGCGGAGCCAGGCCATAACAGCCTGAAATCCTGAGGCTGAAAAACGTACAATCTTCAATAGACTCACAGGAATTGTGTAAAGTTGCCCAAATAGTGCAAGGAATAGCAATGCATGTCCCCTTTAAACATAAGTCAGTTACTGTACATGACACAGTACATGTCAAATATGCTAAGGTAATTAGCTTTAACTTATTGCTTATGGAGCATTGTGTCCCCATTTATCGCAGAGGAGTTGATGAACACTGCAGCTGTATTATCTAAGAAATACATATGCAGTATATAATAATTGTATATAATAATTGTAAAGTGTTTTTTGATGTTTCTTTTCTGTTTTGGTGTAAATAAAAAGAAACTGATCAATTCAAATCAGTTTTTAAACTTTTTTGGTATTACACACTGTTCTAAGCATTTATAATGACAGTAACTGCCAGATATTGAAAGTTGAAGTAATCCTGGAAAAGGAGGTAAGCCCACTCACTATAGAACATTGTTTTGACAAAACACAAAGATAATCCAGATGGAATTTGTACTTAGTTTTCCCACTAATCACTATAATGGTCATAACTTCTGTCACCTGTTCTATATTGCTCACATAATTGTCTATACAAATAAGATAAGACATTCCTTTATTGTCACACTTGTCAGTTAACAGGGAAGCCGAGTCAGACAATCAACCCGGCCCCACTCTCTCCTAGAGTATGTCATGTGAACCTCCTAAAACCCTACTACTCTTGCCAATCTAAAGGGGAATATATAGCAAAGTTTAATTGTCCCCTCACAGGTTTTTCCTTTCTCCGTAGGAATAGTTCAAACAGCACATCATGGAGAGGTTGCAAGACCGCCTTTCACACGTGCTCCAGCACTCACCACTGGATATCGACTATCTTGAGTCAGGAAATGGTTTTAATTGATGAAATTGATTTATTTTATTGATTATTTGTATTTACACCAAAACAAAAAAAACACATCAAAAAACACTTTACAATTATTATATACAATTATTATATACTGCATATGTATTTCTTACATAATACAGCTGCAGTGTTCATCAACTCCTCTGCGATAAATGGGGACACAATGCTCCATAAGCAATAAGTTAAAGCTAATGACCTTAGCATATTTGACTGTGTGTTATGTACAGTAACTGATTTATGTTTAATCAATACAAATATAACAAATAAACGATGGGATTCAAAAACTACAAGGCTAAATTAATTCAGAATGCAGTTGTTTGTTGAAATGTGGTGGCCGGACAAGATTTTTGTAATAATTTCTGTATCAAATATGAAAGATATGAATAATATATTACTTTGAGCACAAACAGATATTCATCATAAACCCATTCAAGTTAATTTTCAGACGGAATTGTTTTATTACTATCACTATAATTATCATAACTTTTGAACAATAAATTATATTTCTAATCTGTCAGCTGTTCTATATTGCCCACATAATTGTCTATATCCCATACCCTCTAAGTTTCCTGCTAGCTTGTCAGTAAAGTGGTTGCAGTTGTTTGTTGAAATGTGGTGGCCGGACAAGATTTTTGTAATCATTTCTGTATCAAATATGAAAGATATTAATAATAATAATCATGATAATCATACAGATATTTTATATCATTTGAAAGCCCTAGTTGTTATCTTCAAAATGGTACTATTATATTTACTTTGAGCATTCATTTTCATAATGGAATGTTGATGCCTAGGGCTAAAGATAATGTGCGATTTTGGCCACTGGTAGCGCTCATGAGCCGAACACAACTCGGGCCGTGTTCGGTAGCGCCGAAGAAGAAGAAGCCTCACACACGAATCCACACGGGGAAAACAGTGAAATATTTGTCTCAAAATTCTGTACGTAACTCCAAGCAGATCAAGTGTGTCCTTAGCATTCCGTACATAAATCTAAGCAGATCAAGCGTGTTTTAGAATTCCGTACGTAAATCTAAGTAGATCAAGCGTGTTTTTATGATTTATGAAACACAGGTTTGAGAGGTGTGTGTGTGTGGATCGTTTTTACGATTGTGGATTCTACTTTTGCGTTTGTTTATTTTTGATAGAAATCTACCCCCATATTTATGTTTTCAGCACCCTCTGGCCGGAAGAACCCTCAGACTCCCCCCAGACGTAAAGATTCAGTAACAATGAAATTCTTTTCAATTTTCATTGCATTTCGACACGTTTTTTGTTTGTTTACGGAATGTAACTTTATCCAAAATAACCTTTGACCTCTATCCCCCTGGCTATCAACAACAGAATCAAGCCATTTCAGATATGCCATCTGCTTCCCTGAAGAGATTGCATCATCTGCAGTCTGTCCTCTTCTTCCAATGGTTGTGAAGGATATCAGCTAGTTTAGTGGTTCAAAAACACCCACAACAAGTGTGACGTTTCATTAATCACACAGGCGTTACCAGCAGACAAGCACATATGGCAGCAGATAACAGACATCCTAACTAAACTAGACAGATTAAGCTAAGAGTCAGTCCCCGACCAGGTGAGATCAGGGTAGGTTGAAGAACTTTTAATCAGTTCATTGTGTATTTTATTATTGCTTTTACTATTATGTTGGATTGTGTTGTACATTTTTAATGAACTGAAACTGAAACTGAAACTGAAGGAGAGAGCGAAAAGATGGGTCTTAAGCAGGGATTTAAAAGCTTCGATAGAGCAGGCGCCCCTGACGACGGCAGGTAATTTGTTCCACAGGTAGGGAGCGCGCTAGACAAAGGCTCTGTGGCCGGCGGATTTCTTTTTAACCCTATAGGATTCGATAGAAGCCCCACATTTTGTGAGCGCAGAGCACGAGCGGGCGAGTATCGTGAGATGAGATCGGATAGATAGAGCGGTGCGAGCCCATTTAACATTTTGTAAGTGAAGATCACTTTAAAGTCAGATCTGGCTTGAATAGGAAGCCAGTGTAGGGCGGACAAAACTGATGTGATGTCATCACATTTTCTAGTTTTAGTTAGTATCCATGCAGCCGCATTTTGCACGAGTTGAAGATTTTCGATGCTTGAATTAGGTAGGCCTGAAACAAGTGCGTTACAGTAGTCTAGACGTGATGAGAATGAGGGTTTCAGCAAGAAGGAGGCAATTTTGGTGAAATTTTTTATATGTGCTTTAAATGAGAGGGTGGAATAAAAAATGACTTCAAGTTTTTTTTATGGTGGAGCTCTGAGATACATGACAAGTATCAAAGTTGAGGGAGATATCCTCAAACAGGCGTATGTGGTTTGGGGGGCCAACGACTAACATCTCAGTTTTATCTGCATTAATGAGTAGAACGTTTTGCGGCATCCACTTTTTAACCTGTTAAGCCTTAGCCCTATTTTCTGAAAATCCGCCTAAAAATACATACCTAAGTAAATGGAAGATTGCTCCACTTCTACAAGGTTAATTAGCATGTTCTTGGTAGCCATCTAGGGACATCTATGGATCTCGTGGAATGTATTCCCAGTGTCAGAAATATTGTGTGCTGTTACTGGCTTGAGTAAATTGTGATGAAACAAAGGAGAATATAAATTATGGTTTTTCTTTGCATCTTTGACAGTGAATAACACCATGCTAAAAATGACCAGACATGAAAAACTGATGGTTTAAAACACGGAAGATTATTAAACAGAATGTTTTGTAGATACAGTACTGAATTCTGCCATCCGGACACATGCAATTTGAAATATTATTATAGAATATAGAATACCAGGCCTATAAATTACCTTATTATAGCCAACTCGCACATCTATGGATTGCGCCAAATCTCCTTTTTCATATGCCAGAGTACAATTTGGATTTAGTATCTCCAGGAATGCAGCAAGAACCGTGAATGTATCTACTGTATGTACAGTTCCATTCTAATAATAGATATGGCTCCGCCATTTTGGATCGGATTGCAACGCAGATTGTTGCTAAACGTTCACAGAAGGTAGACACACTAACTGCGCTCCAATCTATACCAAAAGGTTCGGTTTGTGATAGATAATCCAGAGAAATAAAGAAAAATCATAAACAAGTAATTTGCTTGCAGAAGCTAGAATTGGCTAAGTAATGTAGTTTTTCTAAATGTCAATACTCATTGAGAGCTCTGGATGCCCTCTCCTCATATTAGCTATCATATCATATAGCTAATTCAAAATGGAAGATATCGCTAAATTATGAAGACATTACATGAACAAAAATCTCACTAATAACATTTTAACCTATTGGTAAACAAAGGTATTGCTGAAAATATACACTATGACTGCTGTTGTGACATGGTTAGGGTCTTTACTCTTGGATACATTTGGGGGGAAAACGCAACATTATGTCATACAGTCTGGAGAGATTGATTTATGACGTGATGTCATCTACGGTCCGCCGGCGGACCACTCAGGCTAAAGAGGTTAATGGCAAGCAGGCAAGCCTCGAGATTTTGTAATTGGGAGGAATCGTTTGGCTTAATAGGTATATATAATTGGGTGTCATCAGCGTAAACATTTAAGTTAATCCCAAATTTGCATATGATATTGCAGAGGGGTAGCATATAGGGCCCAGAACAGAGCCTTGTGGGACACCACATTGCACTGGGAGGGTCTCAGATGTTAAATCTTTAGTTAGATAAGGGTTAGATATCTCTCTCTCCTTCTCTCTCCCCCCCCCCCTCTCTCTCTATCTCTCCCCCCCCCTCTCTCTCTCCTCTCTCTCTCTCTCTCTCTCTCTCTCTCTCTCTCTCTCTCTCTCTCTCTCTCTTCTCTCTCTCTCTCTCTCTCTCACACACGCACACTAATGATTCAGTGTAGCATTATGTTTCGGTGTGTGTTATATATTGTCATACATGGGGATACGTGAGCAGAGTAGCAACTCACACATCCACTCGCTGCGTCGCTGCTCTGAGATAGAGATCATACGGAAAGAGATCATAGAAACATGTTAGTTCTGCTCCAGCACATTAAAACATGTCTGTTCTGCCATCAGGTGTCACATCATCTCTCTTTTCTCTTTCTACCAGTCATTGTTGTACTACTTGAGTCCAGGACTCGGACTTGAGTCCAAGTCTGGACTGATTTTCAGGACTTGTGACTCGACTTGGACTTGAGCACCGATGACTCGACTTGGACTTGGACTCGAGCATTGACTGCATTCGGACTCGGAAGGTGCAGACGAGGACTCAGACTTGTTAATTGATAATACAGTTATTTATTATTAAAATTCTTTTGTAAT
>NC_140179.1:7867327-8017456 GCF_963971535.1 Notolepis coatsorum | reverse complement strand
GGACACACACACACACACAGCCACACACACACACACACACACACACACACACACACACACACACACACACACACACACACACACACACACACACACACACACACACACACACACGCACACACACACACACACACACACACACACACACACACACACACACACACACACACACACACACACACACACACACACACACACAGCCACACACACACACACACACAGCCACACAAACACACAGCCACACACACACACATACACACACACACACACACACACACACACACACACACAGAGCCACACACACACACAGCCACACACACATACACACACAGCCACACACACACACACACACACACACACACAGCCACACACACACACACAGCCACACACAAACACATACACACACAGCCACACACACACTCACACACAGCCACACAGCCACACACACACACACACATACACACACACACACATACACACACAGCCACACACACACACACACACACACACACACACATACACACACAGCCACACACACACACACACACACACACACAGCCACACACACACACACACACATACATCCTCACACACACACACACACACAGCCACACTCACACACACAGCCACACAAAGGCCAAAACAGAGGTTGATGTCATTGTTGTGTCCAGAGAGACAGAGAGAAAGAGAGAGAGACGGAGGAAGGAAAAGAGGGAGAAAGAAAGAGAGGGAGAAAGAGAGAGAGATGAACATTAACCAGCTGCTTGCCAGCCGTGAAAGGAGGCGTTGTGGAATGTCGCCGGGCCAACAAGGAGGTGCTGCTAGTTAGTCAGTGTCTGCAAGCTCCATCTTCAGGACCCATCAAGCTTCTCAAACTTTATATAAAACATTCTAATCAGGCCCAAGCTGTTCCCTAGCGATAGAATTCCACTGAAATTGTATTTTTCAGACCAATATTTAATTGAATTTTCTCACAAAAGCCCTTCATTACATTCATCACATATTTTAATATTTAATTATCCCAGTTCACAAACCAACTGGCATTTCTTCCAAAAGTGTAATATATGTCCTTAACCACACGGTGGCACTGTTGCACCAGAAAATACACTTGTCAGTGTTTTTTTCAACCTAACATTTATACCTGGATGACCCAATCTGAAATGGATTAACTGTTTTAAATTCACTATTTCCCCCCGGTGTGGGGACCTGCCAAACATGATGCTATTCACAACAGTTCCCAATATATTGCCAAACAAATGTCCCATCACTCAGCACGGAATGTTTCAGCCTCCATGTTGTTGACGTTTTTTTCAGTCACCATTGTGACATCTCCATGACAACAACTACTACAGTGGTTCATCAGCGTGGGACCCAGAGATACGAGGATGAATTTAATTTCACTGAAACTGGCCCATTGAGAGAATAGCTTCTTCTTTCCGGCCTCAGCTGTCATCTCTGTGAATTCTGCCACGTTGACACAGCCCCCACCGCCATATAAACTCTGATTATGTTAGCCTACATTATGTTTATGACTCTGATTATGTTAGGCTATTAAATACTGTACAACTCTACTGCCTACTCAATTTATACTGCTTTCACTGTCTACAACTGCCGTACACTGTATAATCATAATCATCTCTCCGGCGACGCTGATATCGCGGGCGCGATACAGTGACATCAATTGTTTGGCGTGGTCTGCCTGGGAATTGTAGTCATTTTCCAGGTTTATTTCGATGTAGTTCGAATGATTAGACCGGAAGTTACACGCTACTTTTTATTTGGTGTTGATAAAACAATAAATAACTGAACCAGGATCATTTCAATTCGTGCTAAATAAACTTTTACGCGTGCGTAAAATGTGCTAATTTTTTTTTTATTTGTTGAATAACTTTGGCTAGGAAGATCGTATTGTCACATGGTGAACTGAAACGGAAGCTGCCGACTAAGCCCTACCCCCTAGTAGAAGGTTCTAGACCTTTTCATTCTTTCGCATGCTTTGGATGACAACAGTTCGGAGTTTGTCGGAGCAATTTTGAGTATATTTTGACTTTTTTTGAGCAATTTTTGGCATCATGACGAGGCGAGCTGAACCGCGTCCGAGAGCCGTCTCCCACTGGGATGATTATTTCGATGATGACGAGGAATTGGATGCACTTATTGGCGTCGAATCAGGCTCTGATATTTCTGAAGAAGAATCTGGATCCGATGTCGATCCATCCTTTGTCCTCGACAGGTACAGATGCTTTATTGTCTCACTCATTACTGTTCTGTCTGGGAAACACCTCACACATGTACAACGTTTGAATAAAACACTTAATCTTAGTTGAAAAATAATGTATTTCTACATGGCATTGTACACAGAGACGATGAGCCTGGGACTAGGAGAGGAAACAGGGCTGGGGAAGCCATGCATGAGACAGACAGGTGAGACAGACTGTTATTGCTTTTAATTTTTTATTTTATTGCTTGCAGACTTTGCAATATACAGAATGTGTGTGTGTGTGTGTGTGTGTGTGTGTGTCTGTCTGTCTGTCTGTCTGTCTGTGTGTGTGTGTGTGTGTGCAGGGTGCGATCCAGGAGGGGAGCTCGGTGAGCTATAGCTCCCCTAGATCAGACATCAGCTCCCTTGGGGGTCTCTAAAGCTCCCCTCGGGGTCTCTAAATTACTGAAAATAAATGCTACTTTTGCCATGCATTTCTCATTTTTCTGTAATTTTCTGTATCATCATCGTGTATAATAATAAACGTATGCTATTTTGGATGTATGATTAATGATTTGCGCACTAATTCACACGTAATATGGCAACATGCATGCTATTCTTGCAATTACCATTCGGAGCGCGGAGGCGCTGCAGCCTGCTGCGACTATTATTAGTATTACAACGCCCGGTGACCGTGCCGGCGCTTGCGGTCGGACTCGTATCAGAACCAGTGCATGTGAGCGGATCGGCGCGGGTGAGAAATCCGCTCTTCGCTCTTTAAAGCTTGGTCCGCTCCGCTAATTGCTCATGTTGATCCCGCCGCCACACCGCTCAGCGCGCCGCCAGCGCTCAACTTCATTTTGGCATCAAGCGCTCCTCGCACCACCCCGCTCAGCAGAAAAAAAATTACAGCGGGGGAAATAAAAGAAAGTGCTGTTTTCCTGAAATTGGCTAATTAAACACATCGGATTTCCTGAAGGCCTTCGTTTCGAGCATGCGTAAATTCTTGATTTCGTTATTTAAAATATCATAGAATAATGAAAACAGACAGACCCAGTTTAAATGTATCAACCGAATATGGTATTTTTTTTAATTTACCACTGCACCATGGGCAGGGCACCACCAACTTAGACATTCAACGCAGTGACGGAAAAAACTAATTATGCACAGCCCTCGGCATATACAGTACCTTGTATTATCCGACGTAGCTAATTGAATTACACTGTAGGCCTATACCTTTTTGCATACTGTTAATAAAGTATTAAATCAACCAATCAATCTGAGGTAGAACATAATCACTGACAGTGACAGCCAGGGCAGCATAAGACGGATACAAAATTACGTGTATGACATGAGCCTCAGAGGAGGCCGTAATAGGCCTAAGGCCTTGGCTTAGCTACTGAAGACAATTAATGCAACAGGCTTGTTATCAAACGAACTCAGGAAATCACATAGCTAATATGCCTATGAAAATAAAAATATAACTTACTCGACATAACTGTCTACAAAGTGTCTCACAGTAAAACACAAACGAAAATGTGCAAGTGTGAGGTTTTGTCCGCTGCTCACCAACTTTCTCTGTTTTCTTTAAGCCTACTGTTTAGGAATTCCCTTCTCACTCACTCTCTCTAGCCCCCACCCTCTCGTTCTTTACTCTCGTTTACTCTCAGTGGCCACACCTGGACTACCTGTCATTATGTGTTTGATTGGTCTGGTGCCGAACTCACACTTTTAGTTCGATTATCAATTACCTCTCGCACCTGTGGTGGCAGGCTAATTAGTTCCCCTGTGGGCTTTAAATACCAGGGCTCTTCCCCTCGTTTCGGCGTGGGGTCGTGTTGTAAACATGCCGTATCATATTCTCAAAACATCAAGACTCCTTCGGGAGGTCCTCTGTTCTGCCTATGCTGTTTTGATTCTCCGGCGTAGAGATGTTGCTCCAGCCTTCGCCTGCTGTCGCCGTTGCCTGAGGGGGAGACTGGTCTGCGCTCCCTAGACTTCCACGGGAGGCATCCCAGTGATCCACTTCAGACCCCCACGCAGCTATCGACCTGACGCACATCCAGACCAGCGCGCAGACGCGCATCTTCCAGACCTTCGAGCTTGGCACGCTCCTCCGTACCAGCGCACAGACGTGCATCTTCCAGACCTTCGAGCTTGGCACGCTCCTCCGTACCAGCGCACAGACGCGCATCTTCCAGACCTTCGAGCTTGGCACGCTCCTCCGTACCAGCGCACAGACGCGCATCATCCAGACCTTCGAGCTTGGCACGCTCCTCCGTACCAGCGCACAGACGCGCATCTTCCAGACCTTCGAGCTTGGCACGCTCCTCCGTACCAGCGCACAGACGCGCATCTTCCAGACCTTCGAGCTTGGCACGCTCCTCCGTACCAGCGCACAGACGCGCATCTTCCAGACCTTCGAGCTTGGCACGCTCCTCCGTACCAGCGCACAGACGCGCATCTTCCAGACCTTCGAGCTTGGCACGCTCCTCCGTACCAGCGCACAGACGCGCATCTTCCAGACCTTCGAGCTTGGCACGCTCCTCCGTACCAGCGCACAGACGCGCATCATCCAGACCTCCAAGCTTGGCACACTCCTCCACGCAGACGCACCCCAGATGCGTCTCTCGGTTCCGGCGCGCACTCCAAGCAGTGGCGCACCACTCTGACCTCGGCTCGGACAGCCGGCTCCCCGGTGGCGACGCTCTCGCCCCGCTGCCTGTTCCAGCACCACTCTGACCTCGGCTCGGACAGCCGGCTCCCCGGTGGCGACGCCCTCGCCCCGCTGCTGTTCCAGCTCCTTTACGCATTATACGCATTACGTCTGGGTGAGTTTATTTGACTGTCTTGATCATCTCCGTTTTCTTGTGTTTCTTAACACTGAAGATAACCACCTTTTTAATCAGACAGTCACTCACCCAGCGTGTGCCTCTGTTTGTTTTCACTGGGATATTATTTTGGACTTTACATCTCCCACTGTGTGTTTGTTCACACCGAAGATAGTATTCACTTTTGGATTGTTTTTGGAACTTTGCTCTTTGTGTATTTTACACGAAGATAGTTTTTACTTTGATAACTTTTGTATTTGGACTAGTCACCTCTCCTGCATCTGCTCTGTTTTCCCCTTTGTACTTTAACCCTCTCCTCTCTCCCTCTCGGCCGCCGTTACCCACCTCGGAGATCTGCCGAGAGAGTTCTGCAGAGCGGCCCTGATGTTTCCCACCAGTCCTCCCAGTCCTCCCTGTCCCCAGCCCGCCTCCGCGGGCCTCTGTCCCTGTTCTCCCCTTTCTAGTCCTCCTCGTCCCCAGCCCGCCTCCGCGGCCTCTGTCCCTCTGTCACCAGAACCTGGCCCTCTGTTCCCCAGAACCTGTTCCCTATGTCCCCCAGTACCTGTCCCTCTGTCCCTAGTTCTCCCCTCTCTAGTTCCTCCTAGTCCTCCCGTCCGGTCCTCCTAGTTCCTCCCTGTTTCTTCCAACCTTCCCCTAGCGTTCCCTTAGCCTTCCCTTAGTGTTCCCTTAACCTTCCCCTAGCGTTCCCTTAGCCTTCCCTTAGTGTTCCCTTAACCTTCCCCTAGCGTTCCCTTAGCCTTCCCTTAGTGTTCCCTTAACCTTCCCCTAGCGTTCCCTTAGCCTGTTCCTTCCCCTCTTGTTATTTCCAGTATTTTGTGTTTCTCCCTTAAAGGGACAGTGCCGGTTTCCCTTTGTTTCAATAAATGCCCGTTTCTTGGCTTACCCTCATACCTGTCTTGTGTTGTGCGATTGGGGTCGGTTACAAACCATAACAGTACGACCCCACCAAATCGACGACCCCAGCCAGCACAGACGGTGTATGTTGAGTTTGCCTTTTTTTTCTTGTTCCCTCTAGTTCCCCTCTAGCTCCCCTGTTAGCTCCCCTGTTAGCCCTGTTGGCTTCCCTGTTAGCCCAGTTTAGCTCCCCTGTTAGCCTGTTAGCTCCCCTGTTAGCCCTGTTGGCTTCCCTGTTAGCCCTGTTTGACCCCCCTGCAGCTTGTTAGGCCTCTACTACCAGCATGGCCCCTGTCTGCTAGCCTTGCCCCGGCTGCTAGCACAGCCTCTATGTTTATGCAGCCCTTGCTGCTGGCATAGGCCCTGTAGCTAGCCTTGCCCTGGCAGCTAACCCAGTCCCTCAGCAGAGCCCCAGTCTGCTAGCTTAGCCCCGGCTGCTAGCACAGCCTCTATGTTTTATGCAGCCCTTGCTGCTGGCATGGGCCCTGTAGCTAGCCATGCCAGGCAGCTAACCTAATTCCCTCTGCATGGCCCCGGTCTGCTAGCTTGGCCCCGGCTGTTAGCACAGCCTCTATGTTAATGCAGCCTTGCAGCTGGCATAGGCCCTGTAGCTAGCCAGGCCCAAGCAGCTAACCCGGTCCCTCTGCATGGCCTCCACTTTTTTGTGTAGCATCTCACACTGCTAGGACTGCCCCTTCAGCTAGCAGGGTCAGTTTTCTCCCACTGCTAGGACTGCCCTTTCAGCTAGCATGGTCAGTATTCCCACTGCTAGGACTGCCCTTTCAGCTAGCAAGGTCAGTATTCCCACTGCTAGGACTGCCCTTTCAGCTAGCAAGGTCAGTTTCCCCACTGCTAGGACTGCCCTTTCAGCTAGCAAGGTCAGTTTATCTCCCACTGCTAGGACTGCCCTTTCAGCTAGCAAGGTCAGTTTTATCCCCACTGCTAGGACTGCCCTTTCAGCTAGCATGGTCAGTTTATCCCCACTGCTAGGACTGCCCTTTCAGCTAGCAAGGTCAGTTTATCTCCCACTGCTAGGACTGCCCTTTCAGCTAGCAAGGTCAGTTTCTCTACCACTGCTAGGACTGCCCCTTCAGCTAGCATGGTCAGTTTGCTCCAACTGCTAGGACTGCCTTTTCAGCTAGCAAGGTCAGTTTATCCCACTGCTAGGACTGCCCTTTCAGCTGGCAAGGTCAGTATTCCCACTGCTAGGACTGCCCTTTCAGCTAGCAAGGTCAGTTTATCTCACACAGCTAGGACTGTCCTTCCAGCTAGCTTGTTCTCTCATGCTGGTCCAGCCCTGTCTGCCAGCCTAGCTCCGGCAGCTAGCGCAGCCTCTATGTTAATGTAGCAGTACAGCTGGCATAGGCCCTGTAGCTATCAGTGCCTTGGCAGCTACCCTTTCCCCCTGCTAGCCTAGCTCGGCAGCTAGCGCAGCCTCTATGTTGATGTAACAGTACAGCTAGCATAGGCCCTGTAGCTATCAGTGCCTTGGCAGCTGCCCTTTCCCCCTGCTAGCCTAGCTCGGCAGCTAGCGCAGCCTCTATGTTGATGTAGCAGTACAGCTAGCATAGGCCCTGTAGCTATCAGTGCCCTGGCAGCTACCCTTTCCCTCTGCTAGCCTAGCTCCGGCAGCTTGCGCAGCCTCTATGTTGATGTAGCAGTACAGCTAGCATAGGCCCTGTAGCTATCAGTGCCCTGGCAGCTAACCTTCCCTCTGCTAGTCCTTTTCCCGGTGCTACCATTGTTACCCCTCGGCTCCTCTGGTTACCCCTCTGCTCCTCTAGTTACCCCTCAGCTCCTCTGGTTACCCCTCAGCTCCTCCAGTTGCCCCTCTGCTACCCTAGTTACCCCTCGGCGACCCTGTTTCTTTTGCTAGCCCCACTCTTGTGGTGGCTTCCCCTGCTGGCTTGGCCAGTACCTTTTGTTTTTGCCTTGTTTTGCCCCCTGCCACTCTGTCTGTATTTTTTTTTGGGTCGCCGGGTGGCTCCCGTTGAGGGGGGGGTACTGTGAGGTTTTGTCCGCTGCTCACCAACTTTCTCTGTTTTCTTTAAGCCTACTGTTTAGGAATTCCCTTCTCACTCACTCTCTCTAGCCCCCACCCTCTCGTTCTTTACTCTCGTTTACTCTCAGTGGCCACACCTGGACTACCTGTCATTATGTGTTTGATTGGTCTGGTGCCGAACTCACACTTTTAGTTCGATTATCAATTACCTCTCGCACCTGTGGTGGCAGGCTAATTAGTTCCCCTGTGGGCTTTAAATACCAGGGCTCTTCCCCTCGTTTCGGCGTGGGGTCGTGTTGTAAACATGCCGTATCATATTCTCAAAACATCAAGACTCCTTCGGGAGGTCCTCTGTTCTGCCTATGCTGTTTTGATTCTCCGGCGTAGAGATGTTGCTCCAGCCTTCGCCTGCTGTCGCCGTTGCCTGAGGGGGAGACTGGTCTGCGCTCCCTAGACTTCCACGGGAGGCATCCCAGTGATCCACTTCAGACCCCCACGCAGCTATCGACCTGACGCACATCCAGACCAGCGCGCAGACGCGCATCTTCCAGACCTTCGAGCTTGGCACGCTCCTCCGTACCAGCGCACAGACGTGCATCTTCCAGACCTTCGAGCTTGGCACGCTCCTCCGTACCAGCGCACAGACGCGCATCTTCCAGACCTTCGAGCTTGGCACGCTCCTCCGTACCAGCGCACAGACGCGCATCATCCAGACCTTCGAGCTTGGCACGCTCCTCCGTACCAGCGCACAGACGCGCATCTTCCAGACCTTCGAGCTTGGCACGCTCCTCCGTACCAGCGCACAGACGCGCATCTTCCAGACCTTCGAGCTTGGCACGCTCCTCCGTACCAGCGCACAGACGCGCATCTTCCAGACCTTCGAGCTTGGCACGCTCCTCCGTACCAGCGCACAGACGCGCATCTTCCAGACCTTCGAGCTTGGCACGCTCCTCCGTACCAGCGCACAGACGCGCATCTTCCAGACCTTCGAGCTTGGCACGCTCCTCCGTACCAGCGCACAGACGCGCATCATCCAGACCTCCAAGCTTGGCACACTCCTCCACGCAGACGCACCCCAGATGCGTCTCTCGGTTCCGGCGCGCACTCCAAGCAGTGGCGCACCACTCTGACCTCGGCTCGGACAGCCGGCTCCCCGGTGGCGACGCTCTCGCCCCGCTGCCTGTTCCAGCACCACTCTGACCTCGGCTCGGACAGCCGGCTCCCCGGTGGCGACGCCCTCGCCCCGCTGCTGTTCCAGCTCCTTTACGCATTATACGCATTACGTCTGGGTGAGTTTATTTGACTGTCTTGATCATCTCCGTTTTCTTGTGTTTCTTAACACTGAAGATAACCACCTTTTTAATCAGACAGTCACTCACCCAGCGTGTGCCTCTGTTTGTTTTCACTGGGATATTATTTTGGACTTTACATCTCCCACTGTGTGTTTGTTCACACCGAAGATAGTATTCACTTTTGGATTGTTTTTGGAACTTTGCTCTTTGTGTATTTTACACGAAGATAGTTTTTACTTTGATAACTTTTGTATTTGGACTAGTCACCTCTCCTGCATCTGCTCTGTTTTCCCCTTTGTACTTTAACCCTCTCCTCTCTCCCTCTCGGCCGCCGTTACCCACCTCGGAGATCTGCCGAGAGAGTTCTGCAGAGCGGCCCTGATGTTTCCCACCAGTCCTCCCAGTCCTCCCTGTCCCCAGCCCGCCTCCGCGGGCCTCTGTCCCTGTTCTCCCCTTTCTAGTCCTCCTCGTCCCCAGCCCGCCTCCGCGGCCTCTGTCCCTCTGTCACCAGAACCTGGCCCTCTGTTCCCCAGAACCTGTTCCCTATGTCCCCCAGTACCTGTCCCTCTGTCCCTAGTTCTCCCCTCTCTAGTTCCTCCTAGTCCTCCCGTCCGGTCCTCCTAGTTCCTCCCTGTTTCTTCCAACCTTCCCCTAGCGTTCCCTTAGCCTTCCCTTAGTGTTCCCTTAACCTTCCCCTAGCGTTCCCTTAGCCTTCCCTTAGTGTTCCCTTAACCTTCCCCTAGCGTTCCCTTAGCCTTCCCTTAGTGTTCCCTTAACCTTCCCCTAGCGTTCCCTTAGCCTGTTCCTTCCCCTCTTGTTATTTCCAGTATTTTGTGTTTCTCCCTTAAAGGGACAGTGCCGGTTTCCCTTTGTTTCAATAAATGCCCGTTTCTTGGCTTACCCTCATACCTGTCTTGTGTTGTGCGATTGGGGTCGGTTACAAACCATAACAGCAAGTTCCCTATAGCCTTTGAAAAACTCGAATACAATCAACCAATATAAAAGTGCTGTTGGATATGCTACATTTATATAAATGTATAAAATCTAAAACAGAGTGCTACATTCTTATGTATAAAATAAAAAATAATGGCCATTAACTTTAGGCAGGCCTATTGCATTTTGCAATAAAGTAGGATATTATAGGCTATTCGTTTTTGTCACTTTGTGCATTTTAAACAAAATAAAACAATGCTCATGTGCCTATATCTGCCATGCAGTGCCACGGCAGCTACATTATCTTTGAGTTCACTTTCAAGAACACGAGTTTAGCCAATGTCTGAGGCTTCAAACTCATGCGGTGATTTCTTGACATCAAACCAGCAGCGGAAAACACCCTCTCTGCGCTCGCAGAGCCACTGGGAATACTGAACACTTTGCGGGCAACTTTACTCAGGCGTGGAAGGGACTTGGAATTTTGTTTCCAAAATGCAATGACATCTTTGACATCGTCAGGGTTTGATCTTGGGGACGAGAGGTAGGTTTCAACTTCAGTTTTCGCATTGCCTCCTCCCGTGGGCTGATTCTCTGAGAAGTATGATCCAAATATACGAGGCCTCTTGATTTCTTCGGGCACGTCAGATTCTCCGCCGTCGGACTCGGGTTGACCTGCTGCCTCTCCAGCACCAGCGACTGCTGCGGTCATCTCCTCTGTTTCTTTGACGAGGAGGTCGCGTATTTCTCCAAGTTTATTACAAACCAACTCATCACGGATTATCCACTCTGTTTTGAAACGAGGATCTAACAGCGACGCGAAGAGGAGGTGTTTATCATCATAGTACATTCTGAAGCGAGTGGACACGTTATTGGACAGTGTTTCCGCGAAAGAAGCTATTCCTAATGGAAGGGCAGCGTTGTTGTTGACAAGCAGGGATTTGAGCTCGCCTACAGCCGGGAGAATCATGCCCAAATTCCCAAGCTCCCGTTGCATGTTGTCTGTGAGGTCAGCCAGCGGTGACAATACTTCAACAAGGTGATTGAGCCGACGCACGTCATTAAGTGTGAGAATAGCGGCAGTGGTTTTAAGTTTGCTCTGCCACAATGCATCTTTTTTGAATAGCTTTAGGACAGACTCCACCATGCGCAGCTGGCTGCTCCATCGCGTCGGGCAAGCAGTGGTGGGTCGTACACCCAGAGAGTCAGTTTCCTCCGTGTTCAGACAACTCTTACGCACACTTTTCACTAGCTTTCCCACTTTAACTAGCAGGCGATTGATATCATCATGCTCGTTAACTGCGTCTTTGATAGCTAACTGAAGCAGATGAATTGGGCATCGCAGGTGTAAACTTGATACGGTGAAGTACTGGTTTACCATAGCCTCTACAGTATTAGTGACCACGTCCACTTGGTTTTGCGAGAGCGCAGGTTCCTCCTCCGCTATTTCCTCCCCTTCCTCCACCACCAGTGCCACTTCATCATCATCATCTTTCTCCTCTTCTCCTTCAGCGTCAGGCAGGATGTTAAATGCCTTGACCATGTTGCTGGCACTGTCTGTCACCACACGAATCACGCGTTGATGAATGTTCCAATTTTTCAGCACACTTTCATACTTTTGATATATGCGATCTGCAGTGTGAGACCCTGTTATGTGCTCACAGCCTAACAGAACCGTGTGGCCCTTGAACGTCCCGTCGATAAAACTTGCCACAATAGCAAGGAAACTGTGGCCTCTTCTACTTGTCCAAATATCAGATGCAAGAACGAACCTTTCACCCATTCCTATGAGCTCTCGTAGTTTGACTTCCATCTCTTGTATGGCATGTGGCATAAGTGTGTCCCGGACAGTATTGTAGCAGGGCGGGGTGTAACCTGGTTGGGCCATGCCGGCAAAATGTCTCATACCTTCACGTTCTCCTTTACTTAAGGGGTCGTAATCCATGGATATCATTTTAAAAAACGCTTCATCCAGCTCCCTTTTTCTTTCACGTGTCACGTTAGGTGCCT
The DNA here is from genome assembly GCF_963971535.1 of Notolepis coatsorum. Classification (NCBI taxonomy): domain Eukaryota; kingdom Metazoa; phylum Chordata; class Actinopteri; order Aulopiformes; family Paralepididae; genus Notolepis; species Notolepis coatsorum. Next base: position 8,005,276 of record NC_140179.1, on the reverse strand, counting down.
TTTTTCCAGTGAGGAAATTGTGCAGCGAGTCACGCTGTTTCTCTTTTTGTTGCTGTTGCGTCTGGGCATCTAAAACAAATAATAAATGCATGCTTTATATTAGGTCTACAATACATTAAGCTGTAATAAGGCTACCAATTTCAAAATGGCTAATAATGACAAGTAACAAACCTTTGGATTTCTTCTCATTATGTTCGCGAAATATGTGGTCATGCTTCCTCCCAATGTGTCTCTTTAGATTCCAAGAAGAATCTCTTCCGACGGTAATATAGTCTGCACATTCTGTCTCCTCACCATCATCGTTAGTTGTTTTCACGATACATTGGAACTTATTATCTGTTACTTTTTTAAAATATTTAGCAAACACGGCCATGCTTTCACGTTGTGGGATTTCTTGTAAGCACATGCAGTTCTGTTTACAGGACGGACACTGAGGACAGGTGCATTGTGGACCGGTGCCATCTGGTCTGGTAGACGCCTCCCAGACCAGTGCCGTGCGCACTGAGGAGCGGACCTGAGCGGCTTGGAGCGGAGGAGAACTCTCGCTCCGGTCGTCGCGCCGACCCATTTTAAAACCCACTCCTCGCTCACGTCAAAACGGCCCGCTCCGCGCCCCGCGCCGCTCGCGCGCCGCACCGCTCACATGGCCTGATCAGAACACAGGATAGGATTAGATACTGTAGACAGTGTTGGATGATGATCTATCATCTAATTAAATGGATACTTTTTTTTTTATCATGGAATGTGCTGTGGAAGCCCAGACCGTCCAGACGGCCGGACCTCAACAAGTGAGTTGTCTAGTATTATGTGTTCTGTAGTTACTGAAACTGATTGAATATGTGACAGGATTCAAGAGGTTTATTTGTCACATACATACATAGGCTACATTAACGTCCGCGATCACAGTATCCTCCAACAGTCTGACTCCTCCCTGAGAGGCGCACCGCGCGTCGCGCACCCCCCCCCCCCCCCCCCCCCCCCCCGCGGCGCAAAAAAAAATATTATTTGGCTGGCTCACCCAAAGATCATGCTATGGATCGTGTGTATGTGTGTGTGTGTGTGTGTGTGTGTGTGTGTGTGTGTGTGTGTCTCTTTGCGTTGATGGCCACAACTGGGGTGGGGGGTGGGGTGGTCACTTCTTTGTGTTGATCGCCACAACTGGGGTGGGGGGGTCACTTCTTTGTGTTGATCAGGACCAGGTAAGAAACTAAATAAAAGGGTTGCTTGCTGTATGATGTACTTTTCAACTGTTCATAAAAGTTGAAAATAAAGTATTTTTACATGTCATTGTCTACAGCGATGAGATACCAGAACAACTTGGACCAACGACCGGAAGAAAGAAATGCACCACCTTTGGCTGATTTCTTTTGGTCTAATAAATGTTTAAGGTTCTTAGATGGATCCCCTGCTGCCTCCTCCTCCTCCTCCTCCTCCTCCTCCTCCACAGGGAGCAGCATACTGGCTCATATTAAATGGCAGGCCATGCATTATGCAGCAGCTTAGGCGACCGCGCTGGATCTTCATGTCCTCGGCTACAGTCCACTTGTCGCTGCTCTGGTCGTAGCGCTCCACGTTGGAGAGCATGGTGAAGCCACTGTAGCCTCCGACCACGAAGAGCAGGTCGTCCAGCACCGCAATGCCAAAGCCGTGGCGGAGGGTGAGCATGTCGGGCAGGACGCTCCATGAGTCAGTCAAGGGGCTGTAGGCCTCCGCGCTACGCAGGGCATTTCTACCGTCCCACCCTCCCACCTGAGGACAGGACACATGAGAGGAATGTTTTAGTGTGTGGTTAAGGCAGGCAGACACTGTATTAATCCATTTAGGGAAATGAGGGCATCACAGAAGCATTGAAAGTCAAATGATACATATCTATAAAAATATCTAGTATAAAGCATTTGTCTCTGTGTGCACCTACCGCATAGACTTGTCCTCTGTACGCAGCGACTCGCACTCTGCTACGCCTGCTGCTCATGGGTGCGATCAGAGTCCACTGGTCGGTGTCTGGGCTGTAGCACTCAGCTGTGAACAGACGCTCCCCCCGGTTGAAGCCACCACAGATGTAAACCTGTAATAAGAAAGAATATTCAAATTTAGTTTATATATTCCATTTGATTTCATTCTACTTTAATTGTCTGTTAATGTTGATGCACCAAAGGACCCAGACACATCTTTTGTATGTGCAAGCTTACTTGGCAATAAAGACATTTATGATTTCTGATCTAACGTTCCTTGTGTTCATCTTCCACCATGTGTCCCTCAGTTCTACCCACCTTGCCCTGGAGGGCTGCTGCCCCGGCGTGGCTCCTGTGCTCCAGCATGGGTGATATCACTGTCCACTGGTTGGTTTCAGGCTCGTAGTGCTCGGCGGTGTTCAGTCGCACGTGTCCATCGTGCCCTCCCATGGCGTAGATACAGCCGCCCAACGCGACCACGCTGAGTTTACTGCGGCGTGAGTGCATGGGAGCCGCCTGCAGCCAGCTGCGAGTGACGGGGTTGAACCTGCGCACACTGTTGAGAGCCTGTACGCCGTCCCAGCCACCGACACAGTAGACCAGACCGTGGAGATAAGCGGTGCCGTGGTACCACCGGGGACTCTCCCCCTCAACGCTCACGTCCATCCATCCACCGGCTCGGATATCGTAAGCCTCCATGGTCATGCTGTGGTGCCTCTGGCCTCCGATGGCCAATAGGACCTCCTGGGGCAGGCGTGGGCGGGTCAGGGGGTTTGGGAGCCTGTCGGAGCCAATCAATTCAATCAATTTCTTTAATGACCACCCAGCCAGGCTGGTGGAATTTGGTAGACAGCCAGGGGGGTTCAGGACGCTGAGGATGAGGGGCCTGCAGTCGTGGCTGTCCCTCACCACAGCTAAGGACGGCGTAGGTGTCCATGACCTTGTCTTCGTAACTCAATGTTACGCGGACCACCTTGGTCGGTTAGGGGATGCTGCCCTTGACTGTTGTCTCGACGAGGCCCTTGAACCCCTGGCGGAGGGAGAGGGTGTTGCCTTGGTGATCAGCTGCTCCATTAGCTGCGCTTGTAGTCTGTCGCGCTCGCCCTGTAGTCTGTCGCGCTCGGCTTCGCGCTGGATGAGAGCGATGTCGCGCTCTGCTTCTCTTTGGGCACCGTCAGCGGCGCGCTGGGTGTCGGACCGGTCTCTTGCCATATTCTCTTCCGTCTGAAGGCGTCTCATCTCCAGGCGTATGTGCTCTTCTTCGCTCCGTTGCTGTGTTTGGAGTCGATCGCGTTCACCCTGAAGTCGATCGCGTTCACCCTGGAGTCGATCGCGTTCGGTAGAGGCTGTCAGGCTGACGAGGAACGCCTGTGACAGCATCCTCTCCGCCTCGCTTGGGGAAGACGCTTGTAGAGGTGAGCCGCTCCTGGCTGTACTCGTTGGGGAGTCCTGGAGCTCTATCTCCTCGGCGCTCTCCTCATCTTGTTCCGTGCAGGGTTCCACCTCTGGAGGGTTGTCTTCCTCCCGGAGCTGGTCGGGGACTACTTCTTCGGTATTGGCGGGGGGTAAAGGCATGTCTGTTCCCTCCTGGTCCCCACCGTGAGCTTGGTCAGTTACATTAGAACCCACTAGGGCCTCTGTGGTCGGGGTAACCTGGTCGTTAAGGTCAGACATAATTTTACTTTCTACTTTTACCGCGTTTACCGTCTGTAGAAGGCTAGGTAGTTGACTGACAGCGTAATCCTCTAAGTACTGAGGTGTCTGTCGTCTGCGCCGCGGGCGTTCTACGTTAGGAGGACCGTTTCGTGGAGTGTTCATCATAGGCCATTTCAATATTAATAACACTATATTAATATTACACTAGTTACCCTCCGGCTCGAAGGACCAATTGTAACTGAGGGGTACAATTCCCTGACTGTATTGATAAGTATGGTATCATTAAACCACTACCGCTTGATGTACTTTAACTTCTGGCCATACAGTACACGATATCTAAGTATGATGAACACTTTCCCACATATGAAATCAGGTCCACACAAATATAACAGTCGAAGGTTTAATATAGCAAAAGGTATATACAACATTCACTTAATTACATTTATGATTTGAATGCACTTGTAAGGCAAATGAGTATTCGTAGGCAAATCAACACTGAATGTCCAATCTCTGGTTACGCAGGAAGCAAGTATACAACCTGGTTCTTTAGGGAACTATAGCGATGGTACTTAAGGATTATAGCGGGATACTAAAGGGGTCCTGCTGGTTGTAAGTCAGTAGGGGGGGGGGGGGTTTGGAGAGCCGTCAGCTGCATCCCATCTGGCCAACGATTCCTGGGGAGAATTCAGGTACAGAACACAGTGCCCGCAGGATCTTGATCCACAGATGAATACACTTGGGCCCTCTTGTAGACGGTAGCTGTAGGCTGTAGGTCCACAACGAAGGAGAAGCGAGGCGGCCTCGGTCTGGGTTGAGCGCCGTCTCACCTGGGCTCCTCTCGGGGGTAATTCCAACACTCACCGGCGTTGGCTGTTATCCGCTCCACAAATCAAAGCACCCAAAGCAAATAGATATTCCATGCCGTATAGGCTCAGCAGTCGTCCGGGTAGGTAATCCAATGTGCAGGTCCACTCGTCCTCGCCCAGAACTCCTCGGATGAAAGCACCACGCGTGGTCTGCCCAGCCTGGTTAAGACTCTAGATAACGCGAGGAAACGATGGGGGTGCTGCTCACTTTAGAACTCTAACCGAAGGATGCACCATACATAATAGACTATTATTAACTTAATAGAAATACGTCCCACTCGACGGTACAGTGCCAAACTATGACAATTCAGCTATGAATTTACACGAGGTCTCAATGCCTATTCTGGGGCCAAATAGGCCATACTGCACCACACGTGGGTCGTGGGTGAGGCTTCACGTCTGTTACTAGGTTGGAGGGTAAAGGACTAATGGACTAAAAGAAAGTTCTACTTTACTTGCGCCATATTTATATGCACGGTGAACAAATAGTACCATTCGTATTTCGGTAGCCGTATTCCTACGCGGAACCGGGGCTAGTTGGGACATGTTCGTCGGCACTATTGAACTTGACTCAAGGGGCTTGTCTGCTGGCGCCAGGTTCTTGTCCAATGAGAGAATGAACTATTATGGGCTGTAGTAGACTAAAGGGATATTCAGTGTATATGTACAAAGAATATACAAGGGATATCAAACGATATACAAATACTATTAAATATATATCCATAAATAAATATATATATTCGGTTTAATCTGATCCTTCACAACAACTAGGCTTGCTTAAATTCTGATGAAACAAAGGAAAATATGAATTATGATTTTTCTTTTCATCTTTGACAGTGAATAAAACCATGATAATAATGACCAAACTTAAAAAACTGCCACTGAGCTCATTCAGTACCCTCTTGAGATCATGTGTACAAAACATCTAAGGAAATTAATAAAGGGAAGATGATCAAATTGAATGTTTTGTATATACACTACTGAATTCTCCCATCCGGACCAATGCAATTTGAAATATTATTATAGAATATAGAATATATGCTTATACATTACCTTATTATAGCCAATTCGCACATTTATATATATATACATATAGTATCTTTCAAATGGCCGAGTTCAATTTGGATATAGTATCACCAGGCGTGCATAATAACATATACTGATATTTAATGTAATCGACTGTACTTTTTTATTTCTCCCACAGTGTAATCATTTTGTAACTAATTTCAGATCTAATTATTCCTACATAATTACAATAGTGTGGAGAAACTGACTGCGTTTCAATATTTGTCAAAAACGTTACCTTTTGTAGCTTATTATCGCGAATCATAACAATTATTGATATGATTCATTCAGAACGCTGAACTTTGAAACACCATATACACAGGAAGTGTATAACGGAGAAATTCTGACACTGAACGATAGCCAGCGATCTCCTCTTCAAAATGGCCACAAAAAGATTCCAATTCCCATGGTTCAATATTTCCATATCCGCTTCCGGGTCAAAACACGAGTGGAAAATAAAAACTTAAAATGATATAAATGCACTTTTAACCTATTGCTAAACTATTGCCAACCTAACGTTTTACATTCTACATGTATTTGTGACATAGTAGTGATAATAATACTTGAAAACGTTTGATTTTAAAAACGTTAATTTATTGCATCACTCATAAAAATATTAATATATGATAATAATGTCAAAAAGGGGTCGGTACCGTCCCCGTGGGGTGGAACAGGTTATGCCTGTATTTTTTACTGTTGTGAAGCACTTTGAACTGCAACCTCTGTATGAAAAGTGCTATACAAATAAAGTTATTATTATTATTATTATTATATCGTGTAAATAAGTTTAGATTGATCGCAAGACTACACTGTAAAAAAATTTATAATAATAAGTTACCAGAACTTAAAAATATTGAGTTCAGTTACTGTGCATTAAGGTTTTCAGTTTTCAATCCATAATAAGTTAACAGAAAAATAAGTACACAACCACATTATTTCAACCTAATAAAACTATGTTTATTGTTTTAAGAACACAAGTTGACTTGGTAATACTCACATTTTGAGTAAAAAAAATGGGTTTTAACATGTGCAATGTTCAATGAAATAGAAAAATAAATAATAAAATGTGTTGATTAATCACACTGGTCACAATGGTGACCGTAATAATGTTTTTGTTATAAGGCTCTGCAAATGTTACTGAATGATGTAGCAATGTATTTCCAGCTAAATTGAAATAATAAACAAATAAAGGGTCTCAATTAAATATGTGGTAGTAAAAAGAACCTGTGGGAGGATTTCAACAAGATAAATGCGACAACAGTGCAAAATATTTCACTATAATATTTATTAAAAAAAAAATATATATATATACTATTTTTTTTTTGTAATGCTGCCCCCTGTGCTTATGAAAATGCCCCCGCGTGCCTATGCAGGCACGCGTGCCTAGGGTTGCCTACCCCTGCTGTACAGCCTTCTGTATTGTTGTTGAATGATGTTTCTCAGTTAGCAACCTCTATACAGCTAAAGAGACAAATTTTGTCCGGTCTTACCAGGTCGTATTCCTGGTTAAATAAAGGTTAAAAAATAAATAAAAAAAATGAAACTCAAACATGTTCTGTTGTGATGTCACAGTATGATGTCATAATAGGACATTCTAGAACATTTGTGATGTCACAGTATGATGTCATAATCAAACATTCTAGAACACTTGTGACGTCACAGTATGATGTCATAATAAAAATTCTACAACATTTGTGTATATATTCAACAATTCTCTCAGAAGATCTCATTGTGCATCTTTGAACAGTACTGAACAGTACTGAACAGATAGACTAAACAACATAGATTGAAGCCTGCATTTCTCAACCAAGGTGCCTTGCCTACCGTTTTGCTGTGGAAAGGTGAGTGTCCACAACGGCTAGCTAGCTGTTCTACTTGAATGACATCAATGACATCGCTAACAGCCAGTGAATCATGTTCATATCGTTACGCTAAAGGGAGCAACCATAGAAAATGTTTCATCCTACAAGTATCTTGGGCTATGGCTGGATGAAAAGCTATCTTTTAAAGTGCATATTGGAAACCTCACAAAGAAACTTAAACTAAAACTTGTTTTTTTCTTTCGCAACAAACTGCTTTTCTTTTGAGGCCAGAAAGAAACTTGTTCAAGCCACATTCCTGTCTGTAATTGACTATGGTGACATAATATATATGCATGCTGCCTCTTCAATGCTAAAAAAGCTAGACAGTGTGTATCATGCTTCTCTGCGCTTCATCACTAGTGCCAAAGGGCTTACTCACCATTGTGTGCTTTACCAAATGGTAGGATGGACCTCTCTGTACGTATGGAGGAAATCCCACATGTTTGTTTTTATATATAAGGCCATCATAGGGAAGCTTCCCCTATATCTTTCCAACCTAATTAGCTTTGCCTTTCCGGTTCGGTGCTCTCTCTCGCAGCCATCATGAAGGTCGAGTTGTGCAGTTTCAGCGGCTATAAGATCTACCCCGGCCATGGCCGCCGCTACGCCAGGATAGACGGGAAGGTGTTCCAGTTCTTGAATGCCAAGTGTGAGTCTGCGTTCCTCGCCAAGAGGAACCCTAGGCAGATCAACTGGACTGTTCTGTACAGGCGCAAACACAAGAAGGGCCAGTCAGAAGAGGTGACAAAGAAGCGCACGCGTCGTGCAGTGAAGTTCCAGAGGGCCATCACTGGGGCCTCCCTGGCTGAGATCATGGCCAAGAGGAACCAGAAGCCAGAGGTCCGCAAGGCCCAGCGGGAGCAAGCCATCCGGGCTGCCAAGGAGGCCAAGAAGGCCAAGCAGGCGACCAAGAAGCCCTCTGCCACAAGCACTAAGGCCCCCACCAAGGCTGCACCAAAAGCCAAGCCCCAAAAGCCCATGAAGGTCAACGCCCCTCGTGTTGGTGGAAAGCGCTAAATCTGTCCGTCTTGGTTGTTAATAAAATATTCTTGGTTAAAAGATGAGTTGGTATCTTGTTCCTCATTGGGTTGAGTTGTTTGCTCATCCATTCCAAGGTTGGGGCCAGAAGATCAATCCCTCTAAATCTGCTCTAAATATATATGGTGGAAATCTCTATCAAATGGATTTTTTTTTTGGTCCACCTTTTCTCCCATTTTCTATATTTTCTCCCATCCCAATTTCGTATCATCCAATTCAACCCGACAGTTCCTGATTCTACTGCGCAGACGCACCAACCGACCTGTAGGAGTCACTGTCCACAACGCCCGATCCCCACCCATCAGTTTCCCACCCCCTAATACGGCCAATGTGTATTAGTATGAACGACCAGCTAAACTGAATGTGGAGCGCTGGGCTCGAACAGGCGAGCCCAGCGTCTCCGCATTCGTGGCGAGCCTGCTGTACAGCCTTCTGTATTGTTGTTGAATGATGTTTCTCAGTTAGCAACCTCTATACAGCTAAAGAGACAAATTTTGTCCGGTCTTACCAGGTCGTATTCCTGGTTAAATAAAGGTTAAAAAATAAATAAAAAAAATGAAACTCAAACATGTTCTGTTGTGATGTCACAGTATGATGTCATAATAGGACATTCTAGAACATTTGTGATGTCACAGTATGATGTCATAATCAAACATTCTAGAACACTTGTGACGTCACAGTATGATGTCATAATAAAAATTCTACAACATTTGTGTATATATACAACAATTCTCTCAGAAGATCTCATTGTGCATCTTTGAACAGTACTGAACAGTACTGAACAGATAGACTAAACAACATAGATTGAAGCCTGCATTTCCCAACCAAGGTGCCTTGCCTACCGTTTTGCTGTGGAAAGGTGAGTGTCCACAATGGCTAGCTAGCTGTTCTACTTGAATGACATCATTTGACAGTTGGCAGGGGGCTGCAAAGTTGATTTAATAAAAGAGATTTAAAAAAAAAAGACTCATTTAATCAGATTAATCACTTTATTCAAATTGAGGATTTAGTTTGAGGATATAAAAAAGAAAAGAAAAAAAATTTATAAAAAAATAATTTGAGGACTTCCGGTTTAGCTGCAATATGTAGCGCACGCAATTGGTTACAGCTCCGCTCCCGTTATCGTTAATTTCGTTTAAAAACCTTATTTGGACAATACCAAAAGAGATTAGACCACATCGTATGTATTGATAAGACCCTTTACTAACTATATCAAAAAGACAACATGGATAAGGATAAGAGAAAGGGTGGAAGGAAACAAGACACAGCAATTCTAACGGCGCCGATTGAAACACGCTCAAGGAAAATGACAGGCGACGCTGTGGCAGATCCGTTGGGGACAAGCCCCGACGCGGGGAATATAGAGGAGAATACACAGGGACCAAGGACAACTGGCCCCGAGATGGAGACAATAGATGACAACATAACAGGAACATCAGAAAAAAGTACCGTGAAGGAAAAAGCAGGCGATTTTGAGAAGATAATAGCAAAAACATCCATCGGATCCCTCACTGCTCCAATAACATCAACTGACACAAGCAGTTCAGTTGCACAGCCCGACTTCAACTCTCTGACTATCCTGATAAAAGAACAGATGGTCGCTTTCAAAGCACACGTAGAAGAACAGATGGTCGCTTCCAAAGCACACGTTGAACACATCGATACTAAATTCGAAGAGGTTATGAGAGCGGTCGCTTTGCAGTCCGTGCGAATCACGACAGTGGAGATTTCGGTGACAGAAAACACAAAAGCAGTCAAAGCGAACGAAGGTGGCTTGACAGAGATGGGAGAAGCGATGGAAAGAGCTAAAGAGGAATATCGGAGGGAAATAAAATTGCTTAAAAACGAAGCGATGGAGAGGCAACTAGAAACCCAACGTTACCACAGGCGGAATAACATCCGCATTGTGGGGCTTGATGAAGCAGTGAACTGCGAAGACATCAACTTTCCAAAAGAGTTATCAACGATTTTGGAAAACACCGATCCAAACAAAGTGCCAGAAGTGGAACAAGTTTACAGAATCGGTTCCCAGGGGCAAAGTATCAACGGGCCGAGAGTCATCATTGTCACTCTGCGGAAAACTACAACAAGGGATGACATCATCAAATATGCTCGCAACCAACGTGGGAAGCTGAAGTATGGTGATAAACCAATATTTATCTACGAAGATTTGAGCAGAGAGGCCATCATCCGACGTCAACCATACAAAGATGTGATGCAAAAGCTGTACAAAGCCGGCTACAAGCCAAGGCTAGCATATCCGGCGCTGTTATCATTCTTGGGCAATAACGGCCGCAGGTCAGGTCCATATACACCTTTTGAAGCTGAGGATTTCCTGAATCAAAATGTAGCAAATAACCCAAAGCATGACGAAAATGCCGGAATCAGTTAAGCCTCTCTCTAAATATATACCAGTGTTGGAATGACTTTATTGTGTTCATCAATGAGGTCATTCCACCAGTGTTGGAATGACATTGTTGTGTTCATCAAAGTAGCAAACGATATGCAAGTCGTCTATAACAAAGTGTACTGTGTATAATACGATTCATAATACATTATAATTTCAGTCTCTGGTCTCTGAGGGGACAAATAAATATCAATGCAAAAAGATCTATCTGGAATATTCTGGGTTTATCGCTCAAATGCCCTGGGTCTCTTAGATCATTCTGGAATGTAAAATAGTCTAGGCACTAGTATATTCTACAACCTTCTAGAATATAAAAAATTAACCACACATAAACGTATGAGCACAGCAAGGTTATTCTAACAATTTAAGTAATCACTCCATTAAAGGCACATTGAAGCGCTAAAAGGCGCTGCTTTTCTATCTTATCTAATCAGTTAAATCGGTTCTAGTGGCTTCTCCACGTTGATAATTATTTATCTCTTATTTCTTATCTATATCTTTCCATTGATTTTTATTTTATTAAATTTTTTCTTCTCATTACTCTATATTTTTTAAATATATTTTAACTTACATTGTTCTTTTCCAATGTTCTTCACATTAAGGTGTCAATATTACTCTATATTTTCTAAATATATTTTAACTTACATTATTCTTTTCCAATGTTCTTCACATTAAGGTGTCAATATTGCTCTACAATCTTTTCCTTTTTTTTCCCCCCACACGTTGGTGGAGGGTTCAAAGGAATATGTCGATAAAGATTTATTCTCTTTTTTTTATTTTATTTTTTATTTTTATCTTTAGGTTATTTATCACAATACTTCATTACAGTAAGGGAAGGTGCAAGACCAAAAGCGACATTCTATTGCAATAGAATGGAAATGTTAGATCCTATGGCAATGAGCATAGGAAAATTAGGATTACAATGCTCAGTTTGGGCAATCCGGTGGACCATGGGAGAAAGTCAATCGCGGAGGATGTGTTCTTGGAACACAGGCATGTTCGACTTTCTGGGTGAGGGGAAAATAGGGGATTTTTATTTGTATATATATATGTTTTTAAGCTCAGCTCTCAACGGGACCTCATTAATTGGATGTGCATCTATTGTAGCTTCATACTCCAGAAACATTACCAAAAACTACACGAAAACATGCATAGACTATGGCTAGTTTGAATATAATGGTATGGAACACCGGTGGGATAAACAAACAACACAAGCGCAAAAGCGTGCTTACACTGATGAAAAAAGAACATGTGGACGTGGCTCTATTAAGCGAAACGCACATTTTAGAGGGAGACATAAATACGTTAGCGGATAACATATACCATAATATTAGTCACTCTTCTTTTGCTACGAGAACTAGAGGGGTAGCCATAGTCGTCAGACGCAAATTAAATATCGAATTGAAAGGGGTATGGTCGGATGCTGAGGGGCGCATAACTATAGCTAGGATTATACACAATAACAGGAAAATTGCATTGGCAGCGGTATATGCCCCGAATTTGTACGAAGTGGGTTTCTTCACTTCACTAACAGGAGAAATGTTAAACCATCCCGAGTACTCATATATAATAGGTGCGGATTTTAATGCCATTTGGAACCCAAGGATGGACAAAACTTACCTTTCCTTCTCCAGCGAACAAAAGAATTCATCTAAAGCATTAAAAGATTGGTCGAAATCAACAGGAGTAACTGATTTATGGCGTTCACTTAACCCCATGACCCGCAAGTACTCCTGTCGTTCGGCGAGACACAACACACTATCCAGAATTGATTACGTCTTTGCATCCCCGAGAATATTTGATAAATATGAAGTGGAAATGACACCCAATGCGCTATCAGATCACTGCTACTTAATCCTGAAAGCAACATTTGGTACACTATCTACCCGGGCCCCAAGATGGCGTTTTAATTCGATGCTGCTTAACAACAAGGAATTCATTACACAAATTAAAGAAGCTCTCACAGTATTCCTACAAGATAATGCTAACTCGGTGCAAGATCCCAGAATATTATGGATGTCGGTAAAGAATATGATCAAGGATTTCTCGGATAGATTTACCTCCATATTGCGCAAAAATCAAAACACAAAACTGTCTGAAATGGAAACGCTTTACTCAACGCTTTTTAATTCTTTAAAATACAACAACTCTACTAGACTAGATAACCAAGTTAACATTCTAAAGACAGAGATCAAAGCAATGTACAGACAACATTTACATTTAGTCATTTAGCTGACGCTTTTATCCAAAGCGACTTACAAGTTCTGTACGACAAGCCATCAGGAAGGGCACAACTCTATCAGCTGAGCAACAATGTTCATCAAAGTGTTGAGTGCTACAGTGTAGGTTAGTTTATTAGGACAAGTGCATGACAGTACGGTTAGTTAGGGTTAGATATTTTTTTTTTTTTTTTTTTTTTTTTTTTTAATTCAGATAATGGTTGAAGAAGTGCGTCTTTAGTCGACGGCGAAAGATTGGACGTGATTCGGCTGTCCTAACTGGGGTGGGTAGTTCATTCCACCATTGTGGGGCAAGGACTGAGAATAGGCGACTTCTCTTTGATGACCCTCCCGGAGCTTGACAAAAATCGGAATTGCAAATACGCAGCACTAGACAACAGCAGTACTTCCAAGGTTCTAAACCTAGTCACCTATTAGCCATGCGACTAAGAATTAATGCAAAATTTGCAGATATAACTGCCATTAGAAAACAACAAGCTCTAGTAACAGAACCCAAAATAATAAACGATACATTCAAAGAATTCTACTCCGATTTATATAACTCAGAAACGACCTTTGATCAAGACAAATTAGACACATATCTTAATCAAATTACTCTCCCTAAACTTACGGATGAAGACGCTAAACAGTTAGAAGTACCGATCACATTAGAAGAACTCAAGAAGGCCATATCCGGAATGAAAAACGGCAAAGCTCCGGGAATTGACGGTATCCCATCAGAAATGTACATTTCTTGCTGGGACATATTTGGACCCTTATTACTAAATATGATCTTATACTCAGTCAAAGAGGGAAGCTTCATTGAACACCAAAATACCGCACTCATTTCAGTTCTTCACAAAAAAGACAAAGACCCCACTGAGTGCGGTAGTTACCGTCCTTTAAGCCTCCTCGGAACCGATGTCAAACTGTACTCTAAGATATTAGCCATCAGATTGCAAAAGCATATGACGTCTTTAGTTCATCCGGACCAAACAGGCTTCATAAAAGGTCGCCTGATCAATGATAACATAAGGCGAATACTGCACGTACTAGATACAGACAAAGAGGACATCACACCTAAGGCGATACTATCCCTGGATGCTATGAAAGCATTTGACAGGTTGGAATGGTCGTTTCTATGGGCAGTATTGGAAAGGATGGGGTTAGGAAAAGGTTTCATTGATATGATTAAAGTACTATACAAGGACCCATCGGCCAGGATTACAACAGGCACATTCATCTCCGATATCTTTCCGGTATCACGCTCAGCCAGACAAGGTTGCCCTCTTAGTCCCGGACTATTCGATCTATCATTAGAACCTTTAGCACAATTTATAAGACAATCCCAACACATAGAACCAATAGTAATCAAGGGCACACATCATAAAATTAGTTTATATGCGGACGACGTAATATTGTTCATGCAAAACCCCAACAACACATTGCCGCTTATACTCAAGTTGATAGAGAACTTTGGTGATTTATCGGGATTTAAAATAAATTGGCCTAAGTCGGCTTTTCTTCCTCTTAACACCAGTGCAAAAAAAGAGACAACCCTCCCAGGTGCGATACCCATGGTCAAACATTTCAGATGCTTGGGTGTGGAAATATTTCCCACCATAAGACAAACGGTGAAGCACAATTACACAAAAATACAGAACAAAATCAAGGACGACCTGGACAGGTGGGCAAAACTTAAAAACTCAGTACAGGCAAGGGTATCAATAGTTAAGATGGATGTATTACCAAGAATCAATTTCTTCAGCTCAATGCTTCCGTTACCTCCTCCAGAGGGCTACTGGAAAAGATTACAAACCTCCACATACAAATTTATTTGGAATAACAAACCACCTCGCATAAAAAGATCCACCGCACAGAGAAATAAAGCAGACGGTGGCATGGCAGTCCCAGATTTTTTACAATATTTTAATGCCTTCACATTAAGACCATTGAAGAAGATATGGTTTGACCCCGAGGCTTTGGTATCTTGGAGAAAATTAGAAGAAAACATAGTAGCCCCACAGAGATTGAAAGACATAGCATACACTAAACTTTCAATCAAGCATTGTGAGCGAGAATTTGGCCCAATAATAACCCATGCAATCAGGACATGGCGGGAAACACAAAGGAAATTTCCTAACCCTCAAGTATGGCATAATCACACTCCCATATTCAATAACAATGCTCTCTTAATGGGAAAACGACCTATAAGATTCCCTATATGGGAAGAAAGAGGCATACACTCATTAGGGGATATTTTTAATAACAAGGGCCTCTGTAGTTATGTCGAAATATGCATAAAGTTTAACCTCACCGAGTCCACATGGCTTTTTTACATACAGTTACGACTTTGTATGAGATCTCACGGTGTTCCATTACACATACCAATTGAACACCACAGATACCACAAATTTTTCTATGAAAGAGATACATTGGGAGGTTTTGTATCAGGTTTTTATTATCAATTACTAACGTCCTCGTATGAAACCCTTCAACTAGACAATGTCTGGAGGAGGGATATACCAGACCTGGAAAATGACTTTGATTGGCAAGGAGCCTGGGCAAATGTCCGACTTACATCAAGGAACCCGGATCATCAACAAATCAATCTGAACTATATTCACAGGACATACTTGACTCCTATAAGGCTGTGCAAAATGGGGCTTATACAAGACTCCAAATGCTCCCAATGTACAAATGGGGACGAAGGAACATTTATGCACATGTATTGGGACTGCCCACCAGTTAAGGCATTCTGGAAAGATGTGTCCCAACAATTATCAATACTCGTATTTTGGAATATACCTGTACACCCCGCGGTATTGCTATTGAATGATGTTTTTGAGTTTGCAGTGAATCCACAACTAAAAAGATTGGTTTTATCGGGTATCACAGTAGCTAAAAAACTGATCGCATCACGTTGGTTTCAACCGGAAAAAATGTGCCGGAAAGTGTGGTTTCTTACATATCTCGATGTGATATATCAAGAAATATCTACAGCAAGAATTCTGGGGCTCAATGAATCCAAAATGTCAATGTGGTTAGAAGTGGTGGAGAGAATAAAAGCTAGCCTATAATGGTGGTGTCTGGTTAGGAGTGAGGGATAATGGAGGTACTATCCAAGAGGGGGTCCGGGAGGGGGGGGTTTGAGCTGGAGCATATGTGTGTAGGGTTTTAGAAAATAGGTATTAGGGGTATATTATATACTAACATTTATATAATTGTAACTTCGCTGGATATACACTGTATACGGTTAAAATGTTATTATTGACTATTTTTGTTTTATCCTGTTTCTGTACTTGCATATATTTTAACCACCTTTACTGAAAGTTTCATTATACATTGTGTGTTGAGTACTGACTTTTAATAAGTTTTGTTTTGCAATAATAAAAAAAAAAAGAAAAAAAAAAAAAAAAAATTGAATACTTTTTTTAATTTAAAATGTTTAATTAAAAACGAAGGGTCGAACGTCCGTTCGAAAAACCCTGACAAAGTTTGAATCACTTTATTTTTAGTTTGAGGGTATAAAAAAGAAAAAAAAATATTTATAATTTTTTTCTTTTTTTATTTAACTTTTTTAATTAAAAACGAAGGTTCGAACGTCCGTTCGAAGAACCCTGATGAAGTTTGAATCCCAAAAACGTGTGTTCTATA
This sequence comes from Notolepis coatsorum, assembly GCF_963971535.1. NCBI lineage: Eukaryota > Metazoa > Chordata > Actinopteri > Aulopiformes > Paralepididae > Notolepis > Notolepis coatsorum. Next base: position 7,988,554 of record NC_140179.1, on the reverse strand, counting down.
TATATTCAACAATTCTAAAATGGAATAAAAAAAAAAAAATAGGTTTACTACTTACATACTGTAGTTGTTCATTAATGTTACCTAAATGTCATAAGTGAATTATATAGAAACAACTCACCAAAATTGACTATTGCACAACTGATTTGACAAAAGAAATCCCACTGGCATTTAAAGGGCTGAAGTTGAATAAAAGATTTATGAAAGAAAAAGCATATCATATTTTTATGGCGTTTTTGAAGAGGACAACTTAGTTCCCTAATGGTAAGAGTGAGTATTCTTTTCAATTTGACATTACAAAAAACAAAAAATCCACCGAAATCAGTGTTGTTGCTAATCATTGACATTATGCTAGCCTGTAATAATCCAATAATAATGATGCCATCACAAACACTGGCATTTAAAGGGTACAATTTCAAACATTGCCTGGGACCCCCAGACCCCCCACTTAAAAAGTGGCCTGACTGGGGCTATATTTTGCACTATATTTCCCGGCCTGAATGATTTCCCCAGTCCGGTCCTACCTGTATCACTCTACATATTAATACTACAACTCTGTACATACTGTACATAGCTCTGTTACTCAGTAGTACTCATTTATATACGTTATACCCAGTTTAATCACCTGTACATTGTATATTACTATTGCACTTTACTGTTACATTTGCACTCTGGTTGGATGCCAAACTTCTTTTCGTTGTACTGTACTTGTGCTTCAGATTCAAATCCAGCTCCCATTTATGTCACATGCCTGATTTTCATTTTCTATTACACTGCAGGAAGGAATGGCAGACTTGAGGAAATGGTCGATTGCTGTTTTATATCTGAGTTACGTCGTCAGTAAGTTACTCTGTTTGAATGAATGAAAACTTTATTTAACAGATTGCAGAATGGGTACAATACAGTACGGCTCAATACACACAATTGTTAAGGGGATGCACACCAAAGAAAGACGTTTATCTTGTTTACATCAGGGTCCCCCATTTTCAATTCATAGTGACATTTATGACATACACAACATATATGACATGACATTTTTGGCATAGGGACATACATGACATACAGGTATATAGTACTGTTACATTTGTGACATATACAATATGCAAATATGCAGTACTGTTACCCATAGATCCTGACAGAGAGTATATACATATGATGGGGAGGAGACTACATTAGGAGGGGGTGGGTGGGTGGGAGAGAAATATACAGTGGGGAGGGAATATATACATACGGTGGGGAGTAGACTGTACATTTGGAGGGGGTGGGTGGGTGGGAGAGAAATATACATACGGTGGGGAGAGAATATATACATACAGTGGGGAGGAGACTACATTAGGAGGGGGTGGGTGGGTGGGAGAGAAATATACATACGGTGGGGAGAGAATATATACATACAGTGGGGAGGAGACTGACTATTGGGAGGGGGTGGGGGTGGGGGGGTTTGGACATTTACGGTGGCCAGTTTCGAATTGCAGCCTCCCGTAGGTGCTCTTTAAGAGCGGTTTTGAATGTGGGTAGGGATTCACATTCCTTTACAGCTGTGGGTAGGGCGTTCCACATTGATGTGGCATAATTGCGAAACGTGTTTAGTCCCTTGTTTGAGCCGAATCTGGGTTTAACATGATTTGTTGAGCTTCCTCTGGTGTTGTGGTCGTGGTATACACTGACCGTTGGGAAGTATTTTGACATGTACATGGGTACCTTAGTCGTATAGTGTATCTTGTCTTGCTTCCTATGCATCTTAATTGCCCTAGAAATTCCTTAAATGCCATAAAATTTATTTTTAAACTCAAGCGGTTACAGACTCTTACTAGCAACGAAAAATTCATACCTTGCTCTAAAGGGTTTCCTTTATCCGTAATTGAATAATTTGAATTGAATCACATTTCAACAGTAATTTCCCCCCCTAGATGAATGGAGAGGATGTAGATGATGCAAGCAGAGCCCACTCCCCATTTATCCTCATATCTTCCCTGTTTCCTCTGCTCCTCAGGCGCGGAGGATCCCCTGGATCTGTCATCGATGGACAGCAGTGGCGCCGCATGGGTAAAATAACAGGGGAAGCCAAAAAAAATTATTAAAAAAAAATTATTAAATATTTTTATTAATATTTTTTTTTTTAAGTCAAGCAGTCACCATGTAAACTACAGTATGGCTCGGCGGCCAGTCAAACTTTCTTAACAGATTGCAGAATGGGTACAATACAGTACGGCTCAATACACACAATTGTATAAGGGGATGCAGACCAGAGAAAGACGTTTGTCTTGTTTACATCAGGGTCCCCCATTTTCAATTCATAGTGACATTTATGACATACAAGACATCATGACATCAAATATACAGTACTGTTACCCATAGATCCTGACAGAGTATATACATATGATGGGGAGGGGACTGTACATTAGGAGGGGGTGGTGGGTGGGAGAGAAATATACATATGGCCGGGAGAGAATATGTGAGGTTTTGCCCGCTGCTCACTACCTTTCTCTGTCTTCTTTAAGCCTACTGTTAGGAATTCCCTATTCTCTGTCTTCTTTAAGCCTACTGTTAGGAATTCCCTACTCACTCTCTCTAGCCCCCACCCTCTCGTTCCTTACCCTTAGTGGCCACACCTGTTTGATATTCTATTATCTCTCGCACCTGTGGTGGCAGGCTAATTAGTCCCCCTGTGGGCTTTAAATACCAGGGCGCTTCCCCTCGTTTTGGCGTGGGGTCGTGTTGTATACTTGCCGAGTCATATTCTCTAAACATCTAGACTCTTTCGGGAGATCCTCTGTCTGCCTATTCTGTTCCATTCTCCGGCGTCGAGATGTTTGCTCCAGCCTTCGCCAGCTGTCGCCGTTGCCTGTGGGGGAGACTGGTCTGCGCTCCCTGTACTTCCACGGGAGGCACCCCAGCGTTCCACTACAGACCCCCGCGCAGCTGTTCGTCCTGACGCACATCCAGACCAGCGCAGACGCTCTCCAGTCCTCAGCGCGCAACGCGCATCTTCCAAGGACGCTCGAGCTTGGCACGCTCTCCAGACCAGCGCGCAACGCGCATCTTCCAGACCCTCGAGCTTGGCACGCTCTCCAGTCCTCAGCGCGCAACGCGCATCTTCCAAGGACGCTCGAGCTTGGCACGCTCTCCAGACCAGCGCGCAACGCGCATCTTCCAGACCTTCGAGCTTGGCACGCTCCTCCGTACCAGCGCACTGACGCGCATCTTCCAGACCTTCGAGCTTGGCACGCTCCTCCGTACCAGCGCACAAGACGCGCATCTTCCAGACCTTCGAGCTTGGCACGCTCTCCAGACCTCAGCGCGCCGACGCGCATCTTCCAGACCTTCGTGCTTGGCACACTCCTCCTCGCAGACGCACCCCGAGGCGTCTCTCTGTTCCGACGCGCACACCAAGGTGTGGCGCGCACTCTGTTCCTCGGCTCCGACAGCGGCTACCCGGTGGACGACATCCTCGCCACCGCCACTGTTCCGACGCGCACACCAAGGTGTGGCGCGCACTCTGTTCCTCGGCTCCGTCAGCGGCTACCCGGTGGACGACATCCTCGCCACCGCCGTTTGTTCCAGCGCTCTGTTCTTCGGCTCGGACAGCCAGCCACCCGGTGGCGATGCCCTCGCCCCGTTGCTGTCCCTGTACCTTTACGCATACGCCTGGGTGAGTTTTGATTGTGATGTCACTCACTCAGCGTAGTGCCCTTGCCCCCGTTCCCGTTGCTGTCCCTGTACCTTTACGCATACGCCTGGGTGAGTTTTGATTGTGATGTCACTCACTCAGCGTAGTGCCCTTGCCCCCGTTCCCGCTGCTGTTCCCCAGCGTATTGCCTCTGTTTTTGGTTCTCACTTAGAATAGTATTTTTGGACTTTACATCTCCCCCTGTGTGTTTGTCACACGAAGATTTTATTACTTTGTTCACTTTGTTATTTGGACTGTTCTGCACCTGCTCTGTTTTTTCCCTTTGTGCATTAACTATCTCCTCTGTCCTGCAGAGCGGCCCAGATGATTTCCACCAGTCCTCCCCAGTTCCTCCCTGTTCCCCAGCCCGCCTCCGCGGGCCTCAGTCCCCTCTGTCTCTAGTTCTCCCCTTCTAGTTCCACCTAGTTCCTGGTCCCAAGTTCTCCCCTTCTAGTTCCACCTAGTTCCTAGTCCCTAGTCCTCTATCCCTAGTTCTCCTAGTCCCTAGTCCTCTATCCCTAGTTCTCCTAGTCCCTAGTCCTCTATCCCTAGTTCTCCTAGTCCCTAGTCCTCTATCCCTAGTTCTCCTAGTCCCTAGTCCTCCATCCCTAGTTCTCCTAGTCCCTAGTCCTCTATCCCTAGTTCTCCTAGTCCCTAGTCCTCTATCCCTAGTTCTCCTAGTCCCTAGTCCTCTATCCCTAGCTCTCCTAGTCCCTAGTCCTCTCTCCCTAGTTCTCCTTGTCCCTGGTTTACCTAGTCTCTAGTTCCTCTGTCCCAAGGCGTTCCCTTAACCTTCCCTTAGGCGTTCCCTTACTTTCCCAAGGTGTTCCCTTTTCCTGCCCGCCTCTTAAAGGCACTTTACCTTCCCCTCTTGTGTTATTCCAGTGTTTTGTGTTTTCTCCCTTAAAGGGACAGTGCCCCTTTTTCCCTGTTCTAAATAAATATCTGTTTCTTGGCAAACCATCATACCTGTCTTGTGTTGTGCGATTGGGGTCGGTTACAAACCATAACAGAATATGACTGTCTATTAGACAAACGTGACAAGACAAACGTATTTCTCTGGTCTAAATCCCTTTAACAATTGTGTGTATTGAGCCGTACTGTATTGTACCCATTCTGCAATCTGTTAAATAAAGTTTTCATTCATTCATTCATTCACGTGTCTGTTGCGCGGCGCGCCCAGCCATCAGAGCGCTCCTACTGTAAAATGCGGAAGCAGCATTTCAGCCTCAATTTTACTCGTTTATAAAAATGATTTAAAATGTTTATTAGCAACGCCGAGCTTTCAAACCCCGCCGCATCTGTGTGTGAAACCCTAATGGAACGCTGGGTACCTTTGACATTTATATCCGATATATTTTGGACCCACCGCTAGCTTTTAAGCAGTGCTTGATGGTGCACATTAACCTGGCTACTACGGAGGAATAAGTGACTGCGTATTCCAGCCCCTGGCTTGCATTGCAGTCATGAAAGGGTATACAAGCTTGCCTGATAACGTTAGTTAGTCAGTCAGGCTGCTCAGTGCTTACCTGGTCAATAATGTGGTCCTCCTCTTGCCAGATAGATTTGTTAAATCATAATATCCACAGTGGTGTGCTCTGCTGGTCCTCAGTAAATGTCCCACCGGCGAAAATAAGTTGCTATTAAAGTGCTAAATGTTAGATACACTAATAGAGGATTCGAACGTGCCCGCTCTGTTAATAACATTTTCAATCAATTCCGCAAGGGGATGATGTTCAGACATGTTTGTAGTAGACTACTAGACTGAGTGACGCCAGACAGTTTTATACTACTAATGGGATGTCACGTTAGGTAGTCAGGTGGAAACGTGAACTTCTGAGTGCCCCGCCTCCAGGGGGGAAAATATGCTGAGTGTTTTCCTCCCAGCTCCGTTTTAAACTTTTAGGGTGTGGCAGTCAGCTCGAATCTGATTGGCTAGGATCGGATTTGGACTCTATAATTCTGGAAGCCTGGAGAAAGAGACCTACCCACTGCCTCTCTCCTATACTAGCTGCAGTGAGCACAGTCTGACAGTGTGTTAGAGGGAGTGAGAAGGAGAAGAGGGAGACATTTAAAAAAAAATATATATATATATATAACACAGATGCACAGATGAAAAAGAATGTAAACTATATTAATTTTTTTTATTTTTTTTTTTCATATTTCATATTTCATATTTGATATTAATTTAGATTCGAGTCATGGCTTCCGGTCGCTTCCATAAGGATCCGCCACTGATGGACAGTGAGGCCGATCTCCATCACCACATCACGTACAATATGCGCACAAGTCTAGATATGGATCATGAAGGCTGTGACCTGAAGCCTGGCAAGAAGGAGAGTCTAGAGGAGTGTGGCTTCAACGTCACAGCCAAGACCATCTTCATCATTCACGGCTTCACGGTAAATACAAGCTTCACTGAAATGCATGCAAAAGAAAACATATGAGTGTGCACTCGTTTGACTTGTATTTTCCATTATGGTTTATCACATCAAATTGCATTCTCAAGTGCTTAGTTTAAAATGGACCGCCCCTTTTAGATTAGATGTAATCTAATCTATGTAATCTAATCTAAAATGGCAGTCACTTTTCAGAGAACATTCTGAAATTGGCCTAATTCCAGGGAGCTTCTCTCCGTCTCACTCTCTGGCAGGAATTTGGGGTGTGTGTGTGTGTGTGTGTGTGTGTGTGTGTGTGTGTGTGTGTGTGTGTGTGTGTGTGTGTGTGTGTGTGTGTGTGTGTGTGTGTGTGTGTGTGTGTGTGTGTGTGTGTGTGTGCTGGTAGAGGTGGGCGTGTGAGACCTTTTTGGAAGTTGGAATGTGTCGCGAGAATGTCAGAGGTGACTGTGTGTAGGGTGTCCTACAAGGAGCTACGGATCAGCAGTCGGTGCACATAACTTGGTTTTGGGGTATTGGCTATTTGACCTGTCTTGGTATTGGCTATTTGACCTGTCTTGGTTTTGGGGTATTAGTCGATGGGCCTGTCTTGTTTTGGCGTATTAGCCGATGGGCCTGTATTTTGCACAATAGAGTAGCTGTGTGCACATCCAGCCAGACCAGCTGCAGGTTAAAAATGTATGTGAAGACTGAAGGGGAAAGAACACGTCCTTGTCACCACGACAACGTGTCCAACCCAACAGGCTCCTAATCACCAAGTGTCTGGTCTTTTTGTTCCCTCCCTTCAGATGAGCGGGATATTGGAGAGTCCGATGCTCGAGCTGGTTTCGGCCGTGATGGAGAGAGAAAGCCAGGCCAACGTGGTGGTGGTGGACTGGTTATCGCTGGCCCACCAATCGGTTGTCGACTACTACTGGGTGGTCAAGCAAGCCTATCGCGTTGGCCTCAGCATCGCCACACTGCTCAACTGGCTTGAGGTGTGTGTGTGTTTGGGATAGAGTACTACTCATTGTCCTGCATATATACATGTACTGTATATCATAGCTTTGTACTGTATATGTACTGTCTGTGTCTGTCTGTGTTGTGTAACTTACATGGTCTTGAGCACCTGCTATTGTAACGTCAGCATAGTTTTTTCCAGTGAACACTAATAGCCTTATGCAGGTATGTGTCCTCATTCGTGAAGTAGCTATAATCCTATGTACAGTAGGACTTGTGTATGTATATAATAAGGGTGGTGTGTGGGAGGGGGTGTATGAAGGATTAATGGTCCATCAGTGAGACGTGAGTAATCTTGGCAGCTTTGAGTGGAGATGGAGAATTTTTGAGCGGCTTTAGAACAGCTGACTATCTGCAGTTTTTTTTTTTTTTTTTTAACCTTTATTTAACCAGGAAGTCCCATTGAGATACAAGATCTCTTTTGCAAGGGAGACCTGGCCAAGATGAAGATCTGAAGAAGAAGATCTCTCCAGGTGTGCCGCTAGTCTGAGCGGTTGCCTAACACTGGGAACTTGAGACTTTCCGTTCGTTCATTTAGCACAGGGGTTCCCAAACTTTTCAGGCCGGGACCCAGAAAATAAGGCGTCAGAGAGCCGCGGCCCAATGCACATCGTCAGGCTTTTTTTTTTCTTTTCTTTTTGCCAGGAGACCGATTTTTTAAGCCAAATATCACTTCAATCCTATTAAGTTAGTTCAAGTTAGTTATTCATTTATATGTTCTATTTATGAGAGGGCTAACTTGTTGCAAAATAATAATGATAATAATAATAGCCTCATTAAAATACTATTGTTGCTTCGGTTGTTTTCAGCGTTTTATGTGCATAATCTGTTATTTAGTTTGAAATGTTCGTTGAAATAAGTAGATTTTTCGTTTTTGTTTATTTATTAAGTTAATATAAAACTATATAGTCACATTTTAGAATAGAATTTTAGAATACAACTAGAAACACTGTCCTGGCCTGCTTCTAAGTTCAGTGGCCTAAAAAAAATTAAATAAAAATCTTTTTTTTTAATCATCTGGCGGCCCTCCTGTGGCTGCTCGCGGCCCACCTTTGGGAACCACTGATTTAGCAGATGGTTATATATATACACACAGATGTCCTTCTGCATCTCCAGTGCTGCAGGAAGAGGTCACAGTCTCTCTGAACGGGCAAGACCCTCCCCCAGCAAGCTTGTCTCAGAGAGAACATGAGCAGAAGTGCAACAGTTCAGAGGGCTGACCCCTATTAATCGATTAGTCGACTAATCGGTCGAAAGGGGCCGTAGTCGACTGGCCAACCTCTTAGTCGAATAATAATAATAAAAAAAAAAAAAATTATATATATTTTTTTAATATATATATATTTTTTTAATCATTTTTTTCAAAAGAAAAGAGGCATAGAAGCGTGGCTAACGCTAATGGCATGCATACCAGAGGCTAACTGCCTACGAAAACAGGCACAGAGGCACTGAAAGAGGATTTCACCCATCTAATGAACACACTAGACAAATATCAAGATGTATCCATCAGTGGACCAATTGCATGCTTTTGCAGAGGACAAGGAGCCTTCTGTCGACTCCTTCAGACCAATAGTCGACTAACGGCAAATTTTGGCCAATCCTAGTCGACCATCCAAATACTTAGTCGGGGACAGCCCTCAATGACCCAATAAATACCCATTGTCTCTTAAACACAGGCCGCTTTCAGTCGAGTTTCAAATGCCTAAGCCATTATGTTAGATCTCTGGCTGCTATGTTTATTCTTCGTACCTTTGGATGCCCTTTGCCAATTATGCCCCTCACAAAGTACTTTCAGATCCATGCTCATTAGGGAAAGTGGAGTAAGGAAAGTAGGCTATTTAGCAGTATTGGGAAGCGGCCAACGATCTTCAGTAGTGCCGTCACGAAAAAAACAGGGCCAGGGGACACGGAACGGCTAGCGAAGAGGGGATTCAGGCGTAGTGCCACACAGTTGTAAGCGGGAAAACAAAGACTGCATTGCACAGAGACGAACCAAGACAGATGGCGGGAGGTGCTGTTGCATGGAAGAGAGTGTGAACGTATTCTGCCCTCGGTTATCTGAACTGGGATTGGCCGGGTCCCAGGCACGACTCGCTGCCACGGGGCTGAGATCCAGGGCTTGTTCGGTGTAGGCTCGTGTTTGTGGCGGCAGCTGCTGATGAGGGCCTTGTATCTCTTCTCCCGATAGGAGGAGAAGCAGCTATCTCTGCAGAAAGTGCACTTAATTGGCTACAGCGTGGGGGCACACGTGGCTGGCTATGCGGGACAAAATGTACGGGGGACCATTGGCAGAATTACAGGTGAGTGTAATACAGTATGATGTTGTGCTTTGCTTTGATCCTTGTTCTCCAGAAAACCTCCTAAATGGGGGTTTGGGGTAAAATAATTCCATATCACACCCCATTGTTCCATTCCTTTCCACATTTAAAATAAGATAAAATAAGATATTCCTTTATTGATCCCCTTGGGGAAATTCGGGCTTTATAGCGGCATGGGGGGGGGGGGGGGTACAGGTATGGGCAGGGTAATGGAACAAATGCATAAATATAGGCAAGAAAATATGAATATAAAAATATGAGAAAAACGGTAAATAAAGATGAGTCTGTATGACACATTGCTGCCTGTGATGGAACATCTCCTTTTGGAAGTGTCCTCTTGCTACAGCTAACGGCTCGTCTCTGGTCTGCACAGGGCTTGACCCAGCGGGGCCCGGGTTTGAAGGCGTAGAGGAGCGAAAACGCCTCTCCCCCGACGATGCAGATTTCGTCGACGTCCTGCACACCTCCCGCACCGCCTACATCTTGGCAGCAATTGGCGGCAGCATTGGGATCCAGCAGCCGATCGGCGACATCGATATCTACCCCAACGGGGATGACGTGCAACCAGGCTGTACTGCAGGTCAGTACTCAGGAAATGGCAGCCAGTCCGACCTACTAATTAGCGTGTGGCTCCTGCTGTCTCTGGAGAGTAAAAGGTAAAAGGGTGTTTATAATTAATTGAGCTGCGTTGCCAAATGGGCAGTGGCTTTATTGGGGGAAACAGGCTTTGTTTTTTTTAGCTTATTATGGGGTTATGCCAACCCTCCTTTTTTTCTTTCTTGCCCTTTCTGTTTCTCGAGGCGTTTGCTTTGATACGCCAATGTTCTTGTCTCCTGTTGCTATAGCATGGTTTTCATGGATGTGGTGCGAGCATGCGCGTGCCGTGCACCTCTTCGTGGACTCCCTGAGGAACAAGGACCACTTGAGCATCGCCTACCAGTGCTCCAGCTACGACCGCTTCAAGAAGGGCATGTGCCTCAGCTGCAGCAAGTGGAATGACTGCAACATCGGCTACAATGCCAAGAAGATAAGGCTCGACAGCAAGATGTACCTGAAGACACGCGCGGACACTCCCTTTGGAGGTCAGTGACGAGGCTTGAGGAAGGGCTTTTGTAGAGGAACTATTTTGCACATTTCCAGGTCTTGGGGGTAAAAAAACGAATAATTCACCACCACACTGTGAATTACTGTATTAGCACTCAACGTCTAAAACCTTATTAGTCTTTAGTCAACCCTTTTTATAAAAAAAAATGTACACCTTTTTAACTTAAGATGATTGCTTTTCAGGGGAATACCGATGAGCAACTCTATAATCGCTCACAATTTTATCTCTGTAGCCTGTTGTTGTTACGCTGCCTCACCATGTTGGTTCAACATGTTGACCACGTGTTTTATATTTTCCAGGCTACCACTACCAGATGAAGATGCACGTGTTCAACACGAAACAGGCCAACAACGCAGGTCCGAGATTTCAAGTCAAGTTGTACGGCACCCACAAGTTCTCGGAGAACATGATTGTTGACGTGTGAGTAACACATCTGCATCTTTTTTAACCCAAGACGTCTGGTCACTCTTTCTGCTCCTGAATACTGGCTTGAGCCAGATGAGGTTTAACGGTTCCTTTACAGACACTTCCGTGAAGACTGCAGGAAGTGCAAGAAATTCTGTCTCTATTCCAGGAAAGTACGATTTTGTTGCTGACCCATCCTGGGGCAAATGCAAGATTTCCATTGAATAAATCAATCAAATATGACTTTATTTAATAATCCCACCATATGCAACTTTTCTTCCTCCTGGAGTGAGGTCACATCAGTGTCGTGTTGCAATTTTCTTTGGTTGAAAATATCCAAATCACGTGTCATTAGTAACCCTTGTTAAAATAATCCATTATTTATTTATTTTTCATGTTTCTCGTTTTCGAGGGATAACTGCAATGTTACGTGTCTTGTCTGGGCGTCACCTAGATCCAACATGTCAAGAATTCAAAGTGTAACTAAAAGAAAGAACAGAGTAGAAATGTAGGTAGAACAAGAAGTATCTACTACATAGTACCTAGGGCTGACCTTCGATTTTTTTTTTGGAATTCGAAGCTTCGGGGCCGAGATTCGATTTTAATTCAAAGCTTCGAAATAAATACGTTTTTATTTTATTTTTAAACTTTTTTTTTTATGTTGTGGGACTTGTACAGCACTTTGTTCAACTTTGTCAGTGCTGTAAAGTTGAAACCTTTTTAAATCTTAGACAAACTAAACACTTTGCTTCCATGAAATATTGTAAGCCGTAATTTGAGGCTTTATAAAAGCAGCACAATGAACACAAATCTGTCAGTGCCGAGTCCGACCTCATCTTAAATAACAAACAGCATTGCTTGTTGTAATTAACAAAGAGAGGCAGAGTTGATTTTGCAAAAAAAATATAAAAAAATCATATATATATATATAAATTTTTTAGTGCTGTCAATCGATTAAAATATTTTACTCGATTAATCGCATGATTGTCCATAGTTAACTCGCGATTAATCGCAATTTAATCGCATTTTCTTTTTCTTACCATAAACTGATATTTTTCAAGTTTTAATACTCTTATCAACATGAGAGTCAACAAATGCTTGCTTTAACACATATTAACTGTCACGCAGTTTGCCCCTCTCATACCACTCTCTGCCACCACTCTAAGCCTATGGAGATGTTCACCTTCTTTGCAGGGCTATAACTTTTTAAATTGTATTGCTAAATTGACATTACTATGGCCCATTCAACATCGATTATCTATCGTTCAGGATGCAGGAACGTTATACTTTTTTATTCATAGATTCATACGAAAATACCGTCTAGAATATAAATATGTTTCTATCGTTTTCTGCAGTAATTCCTAGAACGTGAGTTATAGGCATACACGCATATATAGATTATCAACTGCCGTTTGTTGCCGATACATGCTATATTAAAAATTTCAACTGTACATGATCCTAAACGTTATGACTCATCATGGAAAAAGTTAATCGTGAGTTAAAAAAAATAGTGGCGTTAATAGAATCGGGCGATAACGTGGTAATACCGCGTTAACTTTGACAGCCTTAATTTTTTGACATAATCATTCATATTCGAATCCCATGCCCATCGAACGAAGCTTCGAAGTATTTAAGACAGCCCTAGTACCTACTACCTACTGTAGATGCACTGCGTCACTCTTGTTAACGTCAATGTGTTTACCACTCTATGACGACACTGAACAAAGTTGAGTAATTGCAAATGCATATATTGCTACTAGACACCTTAAACAGAGAACTTTGTTCTATCTTTATGTTAAAGGGGAACTATCTTATAAATGGCCTTTTTCAGTGTTTAGCATTGTTTCCTAGCTATGTGAACTTATATTAATAGGATCTATGTCTCTAATTCTCATATTGGCGCATTCTTCCAATTCTCTCACAATATTCACCCTCACTGAACTGAGGCATCTGAACATGTGCATATCTGTGATGTCAGAGATTTCTTAGCTGCATAATAATGTGGCAGTTGATGTGGCAGTTGGCACCAGGCCACACAGTGGTTGGAGCCCAGCCTCAAAACGGCTTAAGATCTTGAGGTAGAAAAATGCTGTTTTTGAGTACTTGATTAGAAATACAAAACAATAATTCTTTTTGAAAAAAAAAACGTACAGAGGTGTTCCATAGACTCACAGGAATTGTGTAAAAATGCCCAAATAGTGAAAGAAATAGTAAAATAGTTCCCCTTTAACATACTTGTCTAACCTATGACTCATATTTCATTGAGACCCGTTTATTATTTCAACATTAGCTGGAAATGCATTGGTACATCATTCAGTAACATTTCTAGAGCCATATAACTTAAATGTGTTTTTAACATTTTATTTGATATGGTCACTATTCTGGCAAATTGGGATTCAATATGTTCGAATCAAGTTGCTTCCATTGCTAAGTCCCACCTTCTGCTTCATTTGGAATACTCAACACAAAAAGAAAGCGCTCTGATATGTAGTATGTGTGTATTGGGCTTGGTCCCTGACATGGCCTCCATCTTCTTCTACCCCCAGGCCTGACAGCATAGGTATGAACTTGACCAGTGGCGGCCGGTGTGAACTACATTTGGGTGGGCGCGGGGGGGGGGGGGTGAAGGGGGGGGCAAGCGGACAGCTGACCAAGCGAATACTGACTCAACATAATGTTACCCCGTTTCCAACGTTAAGTCGAGTTCATTCATACTACACTAGTACACGTATGATCAATCCAATAATGAACACATATATATATCTTGTCATTTTAAACAAGTTACCATTCATTCATTCATTCATCCATTATGCGTCACCCGCGGCGAAATTAAATGTTATAGTTCAACAACAACACGCTGTGTTGAGAGAGAGAGAGAGAGCGAGAGAGAGAGAGCGAGAGAGAGAGAGAGCCAGAGAGAGAGAGAGAGAGAGAGCGAGAGAGCGAGAGAGAGAGAGAGAGAGACCGCATTAACTCACTTTGTTTAGTTGAAACGTGGTTCAGGAGGGCTTGATAAAGTGTATATGTCCACTGTCCCACAGTCCCAGACTGTTTATGTATATCCACTGTCCAGAATGCATCCAGCTAGCCAAATAGCTTCTTGTTAGCCAAGTTAGGCACCGACCACAAGTACTGTGATGAGCTGTGTCTTTGCCCATTTCCGCATCGAACAGCCTGCAAACTACCTGGCGTTCTATCGCCCTGCTCTAAGACAAACTCTAACCTTAACCAACTTTGAAAGAGTGCCTAAGCTTAACCGTCGAAGGAACTTGCCGTCATGCTCTAAGACAAACTAACCTTAACCAACTTCGAAGAGTAACTAAGCCTAACCAGTGTAGAAACTGAAGTCGGCCAATCAGAGAGCGTCTCCGAGAAATGCGGCTACGGAAAGTATAGATGCTGCTTGCTTAGATGATATAGATCGCTTGAAAACGCGCCCGGCTTCCATCATATTACATCATATTTCAACGCACAGTGCGTTACGTGCGTTGACCTATTTGATTGGCTGCGAGGATACAGCGATGAAACCAGTGCACGCCCTGCCGTGCGCAATATGTCTCGCCCCGGCCTGAGAGGTAGTTACTAGTGACTTCCTGTCAATGAAAAACTATTATTTATATTTGATATATTAACATTATATTGTGCATTGGAAACACAAACATACTTAAAATGAGTAAATATTATTCATTTTAAACATGTTTATTATAATTTCTAGGGCTCTAAAAAAATATATATATATATATATTTTCTTCTTCTCTCTTTTAACCAGGGAGGGTTTAACCACTCTAGCGCCCACTATGGACTACCCGCCACTGAATTTGACCAACACGTTCCTGGTGTTCACGGAGGATGACATCGGGGACCTGCTGAAGATCCAGCTGAGTTGGAGGGACGCGGTCGACTTCTGGAGCTGGTTCACCTGGCCAGACATACTGGAGGTGCGGCGGATCTTCGTCAGAGCTGGAGAAACGCAGAAGAAGTAAGTGTGGGAAGAGCCCGTCTGTCAGTGTTGTAGTCGAGTCACTAAGTCTAGAGTCCCCAGTGTTCGAGTCCGAGTCACCAAAGAAGAGTCCGAGTCAAGTCCCAATTACCCTAGTCTGAGTCCGAGTCCAAGTCATCAAGGTTGAGTCCACTCCACTCTGGCCGTCAAAGAGCTGACATACAAATACAAAAAGAAAAGGTCTACATTAAACATGAATGACACAGCGGTCACCATTTCAAAGAGAGTTTATTTACTTTGTGACACAATGGCCAAACAAATGCACTAGCCATCAATATCTTATGCCAAATTATTAGGGCCTATTACAAATATATTTTTTAAATAAATAACTATTTATTAATTAACAAGTCCGAGTCTGCACCTTCTGAGTCCGAATGCAGTCAATGCTCGAGTCAGAGTCATCAGCACTCAAGTCCAAGTCAAGTCACGAGTCCTGAAAATCAGTCCAGGACTCTTGACTCAAGTCCTACAACACTGCTGTCTGATTGAACACACAGTTTTTTTTTTGATCCACTTTTTCTCCCATTTTCTATATTTTCTCCCATCCCAATTTCGTATCATCCAATTCAACCCTCCCCTGTCACGAACGCTGTTTCTTGCCTCCCACAAGCCGGCTGCAATGTGGACTAAGTCATACATAGCACAAGTCCCCTCCGGTACTTGAGGTAACAGCAGTCGCATCTTTTCACCTGCGCAGCTCGGTCTCTCAGTGGCGAGGAGTAACGCGTGGGAGGCTCACGCTGCCCCCGACACTTCCTGATTCTACTGCGCAGGCGCACCAACCGACCTGTAGGAGTCGCTGTCCACAACGCCCGATCCCCACCCATCAGTTTCCCACCCCCTAATACGGCCAATGTGTATTAGTACGGACGACCAGCTAAACTGAAAACAATGTGGAGCGCTGGGCTCGAACAGGCGAGCCCAGCGTCTCTGCATTCGTGGCGAGCGCCTTGCCCACTACGCCACGTAGCCGCCCTATTGAACACACAGTTTAATGTCCAATCTTAAACTTTTAAGTACCAATCCAATAAACTGCTTTTATACCGATATATACTTTATTTTAACCTGGTATCGGACCGATATCCGATACCTGTAACCGTGCATCCCTAGTTGGATTATCAGGATATTGCTCTCGCACTTTTTTTGTTTTGTTGAGACTATCGTTTGTTTTGTTTTATAGGTTCACCTTCTGCGCCGAAGACCCTGCAAAGACCAAGATTTCACCGGGGGAAGCCATAACATATGTGAAATGTCGCAATGGCTGGGAAATTAAACCAAGCAAAAGGTAAATGTTGTGACCTGTCATTTGTCTAGTAATCCACTTGAGTGATATGTGACGGCAGTGAACAGTTATGGTTAACACGAAACAACACTGTTTGCAGTTTCTTTGAAAAAGATTAGCAAATTTAACAAACATATTTGTTTTTTTTACAGACTGCATAAGTAAGGATTTAGCACTTCCAGACAAGCGACACATCGTCACCACGGGGACCCTAGGCGGGATGTAGAGAATTCTCTTGATTTGAGCACTTTTTTATTTTTTTTTCATATATTTTTTTTTCATTTTTGGAAGAAAGGCACAGGTACAGGCATACAATGCACATAAAACATAATTTTAATTATTTGCCAACTACACGCATTGGCTTGCCCCTTGCCTCATTTAAAAATGTAAAATCCTACCCCCTAACCCCTGCACCAACCACCGTTGACAAAAAAAAATTAAAAAAAAAAAAAAAAATAATAATAATAATAATAATAATAATAATAATAATAATAATAATAATAATAATAATAATAATAATAATAATAATAATAATAATAATAATAATAATAATAATAATAATAATAATAATAATAATAATAATAACCCCCCCCAACCCACCCCGTCATAGGCCTGAGAAGAAAAAGAATTGAGCAAAGATTTCAACAAAGTCCAAAAAAACATTCGGCTAGCGTCGTCACGTAACCCGGATCATCAACAGATTAATCTTAATTATATTCATAGGACTAGTCAAGTCAAGTCAAGTCAAGAGTTTTATTTGTCACGGCATACGGATATACAATGAAATGCGGGTGGTCTTGCCCGCAACGATGTGCAATTGGTACAACATATAACATATAATAGAATCCAATACAAAAAATGTGTGCAATAAAATTGTGCAATAACAGGTAGCAGGTAACAATAAATTTGTGCAATGACGGGTAACAGTTGACAGATAACAGTAGTAGTAATAGTAGTGCAATACACTGTTACTGTTGCTAATACTAATTTAAAGTGGCCTTTCCTTTTGGCAATAAGTGAGGGTGCGTGCGGCCTGAGTGTGTGCCCGCTCATGCTAAAGTGTTACAGTGGTACTCAATGTTCATTGTTCAGGACTCTGATGGCCTGGGGGAAGAAGCTGAGCCTAAGCCGCTCTGTCCTAGTAGCTGGGGTTCGCAGGCGTCTGCCTGACCTCAGCAGCTGGAACAGGCTGTTATTGGGGTGGTGAGGGTCTTTCATTATCCTGCAGGCTCTGGATTTGCACCTCTTGTTGTATAGAACCTGCAGGGGAGGTAGTGCAATACCCGTGGTACGCTCGGCTGAGCGCACCACTCTCTGTAGGGCCTTCTTGTCTTGTGCCGTGCTGTTTCCATACCAGGCAGTGATGTTTCCGGTCAAGATGCTCTCTACAGCTCCTGAGTAGAAGGACTGGAGTATCTTCCCCGATACTCTGAACTTCCTTAACTGTCTCAGGTGGTAGAGGCGCTGTTTCGCCTTCTTTACTACTGTGTCTATGTGTGTTGACCATGTCAGATCCTCTGAGATGTGGACCCCCAGGTACTTAAAGCTGCTCACCCTGTCCACGGTAGCCCCGTTAATCATCAGTGGTGTGTGTGTCTCCTGCTGTCCTCTCCTATAATCCACGATCAGCTCCTTGGTTTTACCAATGTTCAGGAGCAGGCTGTTGTCCTGGCACCAGCGTTCCAGTACCTCAACCTCCTCCCGGTAGGCCTTCTCGTCGTTGTCCGAGATCAGCCCCACCACCACCGTGTCGTCGGCGAACTTCACTATGGAGTTGGAGCTGAACTTGGCCACACAGTCGTGTGTGTAGAGTGAGTACAGCAGGGGGCTTAGAACACAGCCCTGGGGGGACCCGATGCTCAGGGTGATGGTGTTGGAGGTCTGACCCCCCACCCTGACCGCCTGGGGTCTTTCACTCAGAAAGTCCAGTACCCAGGCGCTCAGGGCGGAGCTCAGACCCAGCTCGATCAGCTTGTCCACCAGTCTGGTGGGGACTATGGTGTTGAACGCTGAGCTGTAGTCAATGAACAACAGTCTTACATAGCCCCCCTTCTGACGGTCAAGGTGGGAGAGGGTGCTGTGCAGTACCTGGGAGACCGCGTCGTCAGTGGACCTGTTTGTCCTGTATGCAAATTGCATAGGGTCCATATCACTGGGGAGGGAGGCACAAATGTGGTCCTTGACCAGCCTCTCAAAACATTTCATGACCACAGAGGTGAGTGCCACCGGTCTGTAGTCATTTGGACATGTTGGGGAGGGTTTCTTCGGTACAGGGATGATGGTAGACATCTTGAAGCAGGCAGGGACCACCGACTCCGCCAGGGATTGATTGAATATGGCGGTGAACACAGGGGCTAGCTGGTTGGCACAGGACTTAAGTATGCGTCCTGTTATTCCATCTGGGCCAGCAGCCTTCCTGGTGTTCACCCGCATAAATGCTCTTCTCACACTGTGTACCGTCAATGAGAGAGCGTCCCCGCCCCCC
Source organism: Notolepis coatsorum (assembly GCF_963971535.1). Classification (NCBI taxonomy): domain Eukaryota; kingdom Metazoa; phylum Chordata; class Actinopteri; order Aulopiformes; family Paralepididae; genus Notolepis; species Notolepis coatsorum. The sequence goes on along the minus strand of NC_140179.1, from coordinate 7,969,897 downwards.
CGCGGATGCCCCCCCCCCTCCACAACAGCCGGCGCACCAGTGACGTCACTAGCCGTTGGGCTAGCAGTGCCACTGTTTGCACCAAACCGAGCGTAAAAGGTGTTGCTCCCCATTGAGGGGGCGCTGACTTTGTAGTCAGTTATAGCCCTCAGTCCTTGCCATAATCCTCTTGTGTCATTCTGTGCCATTTGTGCCTCCATCTTGTCGGCATACGTCCTCTTAGCAAGTTTGACAGCCTTGCGCAGAGTGTAGACTGTTGTCTTGTACTCTTCCATGTTTCCTGACTCTCTGCCCCGGTTATAAGCAGTGGTGCGAGAGTTCAGGGCTGCTCTGATGGTACTGTCCACCCATGGTTTCTGGTTTGGGAACACCCTCGCCTTCTTTGTGGGGACGATAGTATCAGCCAGTGTTGTTATGAATGACACTACAGCGTCTGTGAAATCGCTGACGTCACTATTACTCCTCCTGAACATTCCCCAGTCGGCGTCATCCAGTGCGTCTTGAAACGTGGCCTCTGATTGGTCGTCCCATTTTTTTACCTCACGTGACACGACGGCGTCACGTGATCTCTGTTTATACGCTGGGACCAAAAAGATGGCGGCATGATCCGATGTGTTTGTTGCTCCCGCTAATGGTGGAGCCGGTACAGCCTTGTATCCGGCTCTAAACGGGGTGTAGCAGTGGTCGAGTGTATTTCCTCCCCTTGTGGAGCAGACGATGTGCTGGAAGAAAGACGGCATGACTTTCTTCAGATTTGCCTGATTGAAATCCCCGGCTATGATCATGGCTGCGTCCGGATGCTTGATCTGGTGCGCGTTCAGATGGTCGTGTAGTTCCCCTAGCGCCCTGCCGACATTCGCCTGGGGATGGATGTACACTGCCGTCATTATCAATGCAGTGAATTCGCGCGGAAGATGGAAGGGGCGACATTGGATCGTGATGTGTTCCATGTCGGGAGAGCATGAACGGGAGAGTATCTTCACTTCCCCGGGGCTAGTCCAGCCGTTGTTGGTCATAAGGCATAGCCCCCCGCCGATGCTCTTCCCGGAGGCTTCTGTACGATCCGCTCTGAAGATGGTGAAGGAGTCGGAGGGAGAGATGCTGTGATCGGGAGTCACTGGTTTCAGCCAGGTCTCGGTGAAACACAGGATATTGCATTCCCTCATCTCTCGCTGGAATCGGACCCGTGCACGTAAATCATCCATCTTACTCTCTAGCGAACGGGCATTCGCTAGGAAGATGGATGGAATAGATGGAATAGCCTGACTCCTATAAGATTGAACCGAATGGGGCTTAAACAAGACTCTCTATGCTCCTTGTGTCTAAGGGGTGATATCGGTACATTTATACATATGTATTGGGAATGCCCCCCTGTTAAGATATTCTGGGAAGAAGTAACCACGCAATTATCAGAATTTTTATTTACAGCAGGGGTCAGCAACCTTTTTGACATGGAGTGCCTGTTTGAAATATAGTTGTAACTAATGTGCCTCAACAATATTCCATGCATCGTAATTTTTTCCCCTCATAATCAGGTATTTTTAATGATAATCTTTACATTATTACATCATTATTGTTATTGTTATTATTAACAATATTATTATGATGGTTGTATCAACCCTAAATCTGAGTTGGGGGGGGGGGATGCAATGCAGACAAACAGCTGCATACAGTGCGACCATTTCACTCACATTTGCCCATTCATTTTTGGACACATCACACACCATCGGTGTGTACTGTGTACTGTACGTGTGCTGTCATAGCTCCACCTACAGGCCTAATGGAGAACACCAGGAGAACACCAGGATGTGAATGGAGGGTGAATGTGAGGTATATCGGTAATGCAGCCTTTATCAACTATGCCCCAAAACTGTGGAACAAACTACCCCAAAACATCAGGGAAGCCAACTCGCTAGACATCTTCAAAAGACAGCTTAAAACCTATCTCTTTGCTCAGGCATTTCAATGACTTACCTGCACTATTCTTACCCTGCCTACTTTTCTATGCTAATTTTATCTTATTTTACACTGCCTATCAAATTCATGTGTCGGTTATCACACTTTTTACTTCTTACTGATGACTATTTTTAAACTGAATCATTTTAAACTATTTTTCACACTTTTTACTGTAACCTTGCTATTTAAATTTTTTACTGTTGTATGTCCGTTCTATTTTATAATTTTTAGACTATTTTTAAACTTAATCATTTTAAACTACTTTATTATTTGTATTACTGAATAGAGAGCCTATTAGGATGCTAGATCCTAATGTGAAACACTGTGATTTACCATACCCTGCCTATCAAATTCATGTGTCGGTTATTGCACTTTTTACTTCTTACTGATGACTATTTTTAAACTTGCTAGATCCAAATGTGAAACACTGTGATTATTTCTATTACTGAATAGAGAGCCTATTAGGATGCTAGATCCTAATGTGAAACACTGTGATTTACCATACCTTGCTATGCTCGCTCATGCCTGTATTTTTTATGTCTGTTCTATTTTATAATTTTTTGACTATTTTTAAACTGAATCATTTTAAACTATTTTTATTATTTGTGTTACTGAAAACTGTAAGCGGAGAGCCTATTGGGATGCTAGATCCTAATGTGAAACACTGTGATTTGCCATACCTTGCTACCTGTCTATCTTTTTTATGCCCGCTTATGCCTGTATATTTTACTGTTAAGCACTTTGAACTGCAACCTCTGTATGAAAAGTGCTATACAAATAAAGTTATTATTATTATTATTATATCGTGTAAATAAGTTTTGATTGATCGCAAGACTACACTGTAAAAGAAATGTATAATAATAAGTTACCAGAACTAAAAAATGTTGAGTTCAGTTACTGTGCATTAAGGTTTTCAGTTTTCAATACATAATAAGTTAACAGAAAAATAAGTACACAACCACATTATTTCAACCTAATAAAATGTTTATTGTTCTAAGAATACAAGTTGACTTGGTAATACTCACATTTTGAGTTAAAAAAAATGGGTTTTAACATGTGCAATGTTCAATGAAATAGAAAAATAAATAATAAAATGTGTTGATTAATCCCACTGGTCACAATGGTGACCGTAATAATGTTTTTGTTATAAGGCTCTGCAAATGTTACTGAATGTATTTCCAGCTAAATTGAAATAATAAACAAATAAAGGGTCTCAATTAAATATGTGGTAGTAAAAAGAACCTGTGGGAGGATTTCAACAAGATAAATGCGACAACAGTGCAAAATATTTCACTATAATATTTATTAAAAAAAAATATATATATATATATATATATATATATATATATATATATATATATATATATATATATATATATATATATATATTTTAATGCTGCCCCCTGTGCCTATGAAAATGCCCCCGTGTGCCTATGCAGGCACACATGCCTAGGGTTGCCTACCCCTGCTGTACAGCCTTCTGTATTGTTGTTGAATGATGTTTCTCAGTTAGCAACCTCTATACAGCTAAAGAGACTAATTTTGTCCGGTTTTACGGCTGCTAAAAAGCTGATAGCATCACGTTGGATTCAACCGGATAAAATGTGCCGGAAGGTATGGGTTCTTACCTATCTCGATGTGATTTATCTAGAGATATCTACAGCAAGAATTTTGGGTGTCAATGAAGCCAGCATTGCAATCTGTTTAGAAGTGCTGGAGAGAATAAAGGTTAGCATATGAATTGTAATCCCTGGTTAGAAACGAAATAATGGATGGATTATCCAAGGGGGGTCCTGAGGGGGGGGAGAAGAGCGAGCAAGAGCATATGTATATATTGTATTGTATTGCAAGTATTATGTATATATCTCGTAAACTACATTTATATTGATTCAAATACTGGAATGTATAATCCTGTAATTTATTGTGGATATTTACTTTAATGCTTGTGTGTTTAGTTTTAGGTCATGTAAAAAAAAGAATAAAAGAATTTGTTCACAAAAAAACAAAGACCAAAAAAAATAAAGGGAATTATACAGATATAATTAGTTATGTCCTGCTAGTTATATAGTAGAGGTCCTAACTTGATAGAGAATATGGTTCCAGCTATCTATTGTTTTTCTTTCTATTGCTTTTCTTTATCATAAATCGATCAATAGAGACCGTATTAGATCCCCAATTATCATATCATGGGGTATCATTGGAAAGCCACACTCATTGGCTACAACCCTGTGCAAAGATTTTCGAGATCGCCAAATGATTGACGGAGCTAGAGCCCCGGGAGTCGGGGGTGGTAATGTGTACTTTTGCATACTTTGGGGTACGCCTCACATATCGGCATGTAACTCGAGAACCGCTGAACGGATTCTGTCACCTGAAAGGGCAATAGGCAACAAATAGGGCTTTAATTCTATCTATATATTGTATTAAAAGAAATGCACACCCGAGCCACTAGAGGTCGGCAAAGAATCGTCCACATGTGGGCCCTTGGATGTTAAGAGGTCAATGTTTTTAAATATTTTTTTTGTAGCCAATAGTAAAGACCATAACCCTATCAAAAACAGTAGTCAAAGTGTATATTTTCATTTTTACCGATGTTTTATCGGAAATACAAATTTATCGGAAAATGCTAATTATCGTAAAAACTGCAAGAAATTACTAAATCCAGATTCAAGTTTCTTTAATAGTTGTCATACAGAAGTACAGAATACTTTTATACAAAATGCTTCTTACTGTTACGCTCCAGAGACTGCAAGACAAGATAAGTATGAAATAAAATAACATAGTATAGCATGTAAATTAGAAGTAAAAAAAAAATGAGGTCACAGTGTTCAGTATAGACATATGTACAATGTTCGATGCAGAATAGACGTAACTGAGTTACCATATAATATACAATACTGTGCAGTGTACTAATATACAATAATATATAGTGCAAGGCAGAAATGGGATGAGGTGCAATTTAGGTACAATTTACAGTAGGTGTACGAGTTGTAGTGCAAATCCTTTATCAATAAATATAAAGTGTGTTTGTGTGATCTAAAGTGTGGAGAGTGGGTGCTGCAGTGTGTTGTTTGTTTAAGTGAGTGTGTGCGTGTGGGTGTGTGTGCTGTGTGCATTTGATGGTTGTTGCATAGTGTTTATTGTTCGTTTAGCAGCCTGATGGCCTGGGGATAGAAGCTTCTTCTGAGTCTTTCTGTGCTCGCCTTAAGACTCCGGTATCGCTTGCCTGACCGCAGCAGTTCAAAAAGGCAGTTGTTCGGGTGGCTCGAGTCCTTAATAATTCTCTTAGCCTTCCCCTTGCACCGCTTGTTGTAAATGTTCTGGAGGGTGGGAAGCCCCCCTCCAATTGTGCGTTCGGCTGAACGTGTCACTCTTTGTAGTCTGCTACGGTCTTGTGCAGTGCTATTCCCAAACCAGGAGGTGATGTTGCCAGTCAGGATGCTCTCTATTGTACATGAGTAGAAGTTCCTAAGGATCTTCTGACTGACTTGGAACTTCCTTAGGCGCCTGAGGAAGTAGAGGCGTTGTTGTGCCTTCTGTCAGATTATGACATGTATAATCATGGAAGTAATAGCAGAAACATTCTATGGGTACATGTATAAATCATGTAAGCAGTTCCTGGTTTCTTGGCTCTCTCCCCCTCTCTCTCTGTGGCACAACAAGAGCACCAAGATCTTAATCAGAGACCATAAATACTCACACACACGACAAAGGCATAGTCATTCTCCCAAGACTGCAGAGTTGGAGCGAATAGCTTTAACTCAATTAATTTGACACGAAATGCCACAAGTAACTAAATTATGACTTGACTAAGATTACCCGAGATTAGGGGACGGGGCCAAGTAGAGTTTAAGTACTAAACGATAAGACACATATCAATAAATCTTTTTCCCTCCCTTTCCAACACACACACCTAGAACACATTCCCCTCTTCACACACATAGCATACACACACACACACACCAACACAATAGCACACACACACCAGCATACACACACACACACACACTCTAACACACACACACACACACATAGCATACACACACACACACCAACACACAATAGCACACACACACCAGCATGCACACACACACACACCAACACACAATAGCACACACACACACACCAGCATGCACACACACACACACACCAACACACAATAGCACACACACACCAGCATACACACACACACACACTCTAACACACACACACACATAGCATACACACACACACACACCAACACACAATAGCACACACACACCAGCATACACACACACACACACTCTAACACACACACACACACACAATAGCACACACACACACACCAGCATGCACACACACACACACACCAACACACACGCAGGCACACACACACCAATTATATGACGTGCCATGGGGAGGAGTGAAAAAGGGATCGGAGGCGGGAAGCCAGGACACACTTCTGCTTTTTTCTTGAGAGGAACACACTGTGGCCGGCCGGTCATTTCACTTTGTGTTCAAACTACTAGTATTATTGTTTATTCCACTTTTTATATCTTATCTACTTTTATACCTTGTTCATTCATTTTTATATAATAAAACTACCTCAAAAGTGTTTCATTCTTCACTTCTTTTTAAATCTTATTACCGATCGGGTTCTCAAAAGGTTCCAGACCCGACACTTCTTCACAACACTGTCAATGTGTGTGGTCCATGTCAAATCCTCGGATATGTGGGCTCCGAGGTACTTGAAACTGTTCACTCTCTCAACCGGTGCCCCGTCGATGCTGAGGGGGCTGTAGTCCTTGACCCCCGACTTCCTGAAGTCCACAATCATCTCTTTTGTTTGTACAAATTCAACCCTGCCATTGGAAAGAGGAGCATTTTCCCTATCCATAAATGTATGATTTGGCCATAATAAGGTCAAGGTCAAGTTCAAGGTCAAATATGAATTTATAATTAAAGTCGATTATCATTAATTACTGTATCTACAAATCCTTCTGTTTAATCTTCCCGCGGTTCATCTGCTTATATTTTTTGTACACATGATCTCAATAACACCGCAACACCGGGGCCCCGCAGGGGACAGTCCTCTCTCCCTTCCTCTTCACTGTCTACACCAACGACTTCCACTATCGGTCAGAGTCCTGCCACCTTCAGAAGTTTTCTGATGATTCTGCGATAGTGGGATGTATAAAGGACGGTGACGAGAGGGAATACCGGGAACTGGTAGTGGACTTTGTCACATGGTGCGACAAAAACCACCTGCAGCTAAATGTGGCGAAGACCAAGGAACTGGTTGTGGAGCTGGGGAGGAGGAGGAGTGCACCCGTGACCCCCGTTTCCATCAGGGGAGTTGATGTGGACATGGTTGAGGTGTACAAATACCTCGGTGTGCACAAACTGACGGGTCAAAACATGCAGAAGCACTATACAAGAAGGGCCAGAGCCGACTCTACTTCCTCAGAAGGCTGAGATCCTTCAATGTCTGTACAAGGATGTTGAGGATGTTCTATGAGTCGGTGGTGGCGGGCGCCTTCTTGTACGCTGTGACCTGCTGGGGCAGTGGACGGAGAGCAGTGGACACAACCAGGCTGGATAAGCTGGTCAGGAAGGCCAGCAGCGTGGTTGGGGTTGAGCTGGACTCTCTAGCGAGGGTGGCGGAGAGGAGGAGCCTCGCTAAGCTCCAGGCCATCAGGGAAAACCCCTCCCACCCACTATACACAGACTTGGCTGACAGGAGGAGCATGTTCAGTGCTAGGCTCACACTACCCAAATGCAGCACTGAACGGCACAGGAAGTCCTTCATTCCAACAGCCATCAGACTATATAATGCATCACTGTGCCTCACTGCATCACTGAGCACAGAGCGGCAGCTCAATAGTGGCAGGAGGACGCGACTAGCGGCCTCCAGGCTCCACAACAGGGGGCAGCGACGGCTGCCAGACATTGATCTAGGTCTTATTGGAACCCAAGGAGGACAATACACTACCTAAAGCATACTGCACCTAGTTACACTGAGTTACACTGAATACTGGAATATATATTTCATATTTCATTTAGTTAGATTTAAATTATAATTATATTGACCAAATTGTTTACCCCATGCTCAGTATGCTCAGTATATTCTTACTGTATTTATTTCTGTATATTTTATTTCATTTCATTTTATCCTATTTTATTTTACTCTTATCCTAGGCAATTTGATTTGTGTTATTATTCTAATTTGTGACCTGTCCTGTCTAAATGTTTAAATGTTGAGAGATTTGCAGTGTCTAATTTCCCACGGGATAATAAAAGTATTTCTATTCTATTCTATTCCATTCTATTAAGGTGGTGAGGTGAATGAGCTGAGTGAGCATTTATCAGAAAAGTTATACATTTTTGATCATCATCATCAAAATCATAAATCATAATTAATCATAATTAATGTATTCATTACAATTTACTCAGTCTAGTAACAGACACAATATTTCTGACACTGGAAATACATACCCCCAGGTCCCTAGATGTTCCTAGATACCAGGGGTGTAAAGTACTTGAGTAATTGTACTTCGTTACAATACTTAAGTACTGTTTTGGGGGATTTGTACTTTACTCTTATTAGGTTTGTATACTTTGTACTTTTACTCCATTACATTTCAGAGAAAAAAAACATACTTTTTACTCCTTACATTTAAAATGCAGACCTACAAAATACAAAGTACAAATCTCACATGTCCAACCATTTTAATTAGTATTTAATTGTTTATCTGGCCGAACTAACGTTAACGTTATTAATCCTGCGACCGCAGGTAAACAGCCAATCAAATCCCCATCAATGGAAAATGAACCCGCCCATACCCATGCTGATTGGTCCTTGTGCAACACTATAAAGCGGGGATCTTTGATTAAACACCTGCTATCAGAAGAATAGACAGTCAGATCCGCATTATGCTGTGGTTAATATTGTGATATTATTCAGGGTACTCCATTATTCTGTCTTTAATATTGTGATATTATTCAGGGTACTCCATTATTCTGTCTTTAATATTGTGATATTATTCAGGGTACTCCAGTATTCTGCCTTTAACACTTTGAGTGCCGTGGGTTAATTCACATTTAGTCCCTTGAATGCCACCATCGGCGTAAATGTTAACGTTAATATCGCCTAATCTATGTTTTAAATTTGGCTATGTGTCTAATCTGCCCGTCGTTTATCGAAGAATCATTTTCCAGTCAGTGTTGTCAAGGCAGATTGTTTTTTTATCGCTTCATTTCCGTTTGAGAGCATTTTGAAAAGCACCCGTTTTCAGGTGAAAAACAACCTATTCTATGATTATCGCCTTTTACTGGAATATTCCAGAACGTTGATATTTGTCGGCCTATTTATGAATCGTTTTCAAATAAACGCTAGATGATCAATAGTATATGTGCACGCACGCACGTTCGAGCCGCACGCTGATAATAGCTGCTTTCATTTCCTCATGGATTTTTGCAGTGAAACAGCTGGAGCACATATTACAAAAAAGCTTATATCTCTGTGAAAACTAGTCTGATTATCCTAACACTGATAACATTGATTCCTTACCTGACATCAGATGGTATCCAAATGGTATATTCCAATTCCTGATCACCATTAGAAAAAAATCGATAAGTATATTGATCCAACGTGTGTACAGTATAACCCATGCTTGCCGCGGCTCAGAGGCTCCAGAATGAACTCTGGTAACTCCGGCTGCATCAGTGGACTGGAATATTTTTTTTCCCCCATCCATTTTTGAGTCCATTCCAAAAGGGTGATTTACCATCTGGGAGATGATAGGGGGCGCTTTTTTCACATTCTGATCGCCGGCGGCCCCTGGATTTCCAACGGTAGGCTCGGGTGATGCAATATGATTTCAGATTGCTAAAAAAAATTAAATAAAAAAAAAAAAAATCCGAGAAAAGGCTTTATTGACTCTGGTTTCTCTTCAATACGTATAAGCCTTTCGCCTTTTACTAAAGACTTCCGTGGAGAGGAACACTTATGAGTTCAGAGTATTTTTGGAGAGGCTCTGCTATTTGGCAGAGCCCAGTATGACTGTGTAATAGGGGTGGACGGTATGGTCTAAAATTTATATCACGGTATAATTTGAAGCATAGACGGTAACAGTATATATCACGGTATCATCGTTTTTGATAATTTTTTTTATTTTTTTATTTTATATATATTTTTTTTTATAAAATATATATATTATATAATTAGACTTGTACTTGTATTATCTGCGAGACATCGCCACCACGCAACAAGCTCCACTGTCTGTGTGTACTCTAGTAGCCTCCAGCTACGGCCAGGATTCTCCGGAGCTGCACCTGGACCTATACTCGAGTAGCCTCGAGCAGAGCTACGGCCAGGATTCTCCGGCGCTGCACCTGGACCCTATTGTATTGGTATAACGTTAGCAAGCCCTCAGCTCGAATACGCATCGAATCAGTGTTATAAGACATTGATATCAGGAGCTATCCGGCTAAGCCGGATATATAACGTTAATACAACGCCTCAGTGAATTATTTAGTTCAATGGGACATTTCGTTTTGAACGGTGAACTAACTTGCGTTAACGTGAGCTAACGGCTAACAGGTAGCACACACACACGTCTCTCTCTACTAGACTTTGTGGAGCGTTTGTTGATGTCAGGAGCTATCGGTAGCTGGCCGACTAGATACCGTTCGGTTAGACAATGCCTCATCATGTATTAAACTAAAAGTGAATAGTTGACTGGGTCATTTTGTAACGGTAGCTAAGCTAACGTTAGCTCAGGGAGACGCCGCCGTCCTCCCGACAGCTCTCGTGTCCCGTCCCACTAGACTACTAGACCCGTGTTTACATGCGTGCGGTAGGGGCTGGCACGCCCACTGCGCGAAGCCTCCTAAATAACTTTTTCCAGTTCGCACATATCTATTATCTATGACTAATTCTATCTATTTTTAGGGGCAAATGCGAGTGAAATAGTCGCGCTGTGGTTACATGACGTCATTGCTATTTTAGAGCTGCACTACCGGTTACACGGTATAGTCAAAATCCATACCGTAGAGCAAATTCATACCGTTTATACCATATACCGTTTATACCGTCCACCCCTACTGTGTAATATAAAAGCAATCCGGGCTGGTATCTGATAGATAAATCCTATGTCAACGCTCTGTTCAACCTACTTAGGTTTGCTGCCATTTTTCTTAAAAACCAACCACAAAAAAAAAAATACAAGCCTTTACATTATGTATTTAACACTTTGAGTGCCGTGGGTTAATTAACATTTAGTCCCTTGAATGCCACCATCGGCGTCAATGTTAACGTTAATATCGCCTAATCTATGTTTTAAATTATGGCTATGTGTCTAATCTGCCCGTTGATAGATTTAGTTCATTGATGATGCCTGGTAATATCTGATATCTGTGCTTAGGCTGCACACTGCTCTCTGTGTCTCTCTCCCCCTGCATGTGGCGTGACCTGATGACCTCTGGCTAGAGGTTCCTTCTACACAGGGCCCCGTGCACACACATGCAAAATCATGTAGCACAACATGCAAAATCCTAGTTCCCTTGGCACTCTCTCTCTCTGGCACATCAGAGCACTCAAAGATAATTGATAGGTGTTTCAGTTATACATGCAAAATCATGTCCCTCCCTTTCAGCACACACACACACACACACACACACACAAGCACACACCACACAAACACCCATACATACACACACAGAGACATACACACACACCCCCCTCCCCTTTCTCAAGAGTGTATAAAGTGACATGTAATATGGACATTCGGCCTCTTTTGTCTACTGGTGATGTGCCCGCGCGGGGTGACTTCTCTAATTCATTCTCTAATGAATAAAAGCTCCGTTTGAGAAATACTCTGTCTCCGCTTCGTCTTTCGGCCGACTGGTCCACAACTAAATCAATTAAGAACTCACGACCAGGGATAGGCTAATCCCTAACAAATGGAGGTTCCGGAGTGAGAATTGATGTGGGCCAGCCGCAACCAAGGACGGAACGGGGAATGGGGACGCGGAGGAGGAGGAGACGGTGCAGAGGATCCAGCAGTCACTACCAGCTGTCTGCAGCGCGTCTGAACCAGGGGTGAGATACCAGCAGCCCCTCAGACGTCCGTGACCAGACCACCAGACGACCGGATGACAGGCAGGAGGAGACGAAGGACAGACGGGCCAGGATGAGAGGCGACCGGAGGAGATGGCAGCTGTGCGAGAGGCCGGAGATGACCACCGCAGCACCGGAGAGGAACACCGCAGCCAGGCACCGCGGAGACCGCAGATCAATCACCGCTGATCGTCGTCTACGACACGCAGTTCGTCCACGACGAGAACGGGGGAAGCGGCCGCAGGAGAGACACTGAGCTGAGTTGGAGTGATGGTGGGGCCGGCCGGCGAGAGGTGGAGAGGACAGTCTGAGACACTGGGAAGGCGGCGGACAGGGGAGACACGTTTGTCTAGGGGACCGCACCCTGGAACGGGGACCAACCTCAGGAGGTCAGCCCTTGCCCTCCAGAAGACGGGGCCGACCCAGGTGGGCGGTGCACTGTGACAGAGGGAAGGTAGCGCCCTGATGGACGTTGTGTGTGCCTGAGTAAGGGGGGTCCAACGGGGTTACTGTATCTTCTGTTAGGTTGCCAGAATCTGTGTTTCTCTCTTTCTTCTCTCTCTCTCTCCCGCATTCTCCCCTCCCTCTATCTCTCTCTCTGCTCTCCTGATGTTGATTATCCCGTCTGGTATTGGATGTGATGCATGTAATGAGGTGACAATCGACGGATACAGATCAATGAACTGTGTGTTGACGTTTTATTTAACGTCAAAAGGGGGAATTGATAGATTTAGTTCATTGATGATGCCTGGTAATATCTGATATCTGTGCTTAGGCTGCACACTGCTCTCTGTGTCTCTCTCCCCCTGCATGTGGCGTGACCTGATGACCTCTGGCTATAGGTTCCTTCTACACAGGGCCCCGTGCACACACATGCAAAATCATGTAGCAGAACATGCAAAATCCTAGTTCCCTTGGCACTCTCTCTCTCTGGCACATCAGAGCACTCAAAGAAAATTGATAGGTGTTTCAGTTATACATGCAAAATCATGTCCCTCCCTTTCAGCACACACACACACACACACACACACAAGCACACACCACACAAACACCCATACATACACACACAGAGACATACACACACACCCCCCTCCCCTTTCTCAAGAGTGTATAAAGTGACATGTAATATGGACATTCGGCCTCTTTTGTCTACTGGTGATGTGCCCGTGCGGGGTGACTGACTGTCTTCTTCTCTAATGAATAAAAGCTCCGTTTGAGAAATACTCTGTCTCCGCTTCGTCTTTCGGCCAACTGGTCCACAACTAAATCAATTAAGAACTCACGACCAGGGATAGGCTAATCCCTAACACCGTAGTTTATGAAATCTACAGTTTTTTTCCTAGATGTTCACAGAAAAGTAAATAAACAATATACGTTGTATTTTATGGCAATAACGTTGAGGTTTGTTCAACCTGTGAGATATACACACGAAAATCACATAGATATTTTTTTCCCCACGTCAAGCGGCTGCAGCTTTGACTGCGGCTGGTGTGAGCTGGGTAGTGTAGTTTTATAACATTTAGAAAAATCGAAAGCCCTGGGTCTCCTATTTCTTAGGACAGAGTCATGTTCTCGCATCTAAATCATCCGGTTTCCGATGCAATGTGCAGAGATTTTTATAAGCTCATATTTTGCTAAACAAATGTAGTGCTGAAAATATACACTTTGACTGCTGTTTTGATAGGGTTAGTGTCTTTACTCTTGGCTACATTATTTTGCAGGGAGAGGCTGTGTCTACGGCACTGTAACAAAAGCCCAGAGGAAATCTGTCCCGGAGGTAGATCATCATTATGAAGCTTTAGGTCGTCCAGAAGGTCAATTGGTGGAACAATCAAAAGCAGACAAAATTGCCACCATCCTCCTGTTAAGAAGAAAAACGGATTGCAAGCTTTATGACCCCCTGAAAAACAACCTGTGAACACCTTGCCACACTCGCACGCTACGGAAAAGGCGTCTCAGATCAGGTGAGGCTGTTTGTCTGTTTGTTCCACTCTGTTGTCTGTGCTAAATGCAGTAAACTGACCACATCACTTCTTGTGTCAATGGTTTTCACAGGACCGCGCTGCTGGGGAAAAATTATTCAATTTCATTGCTAAATGTACGGAAAAGAAAGTTAAGGCCGATTTGGTTCCTGCCGCAACCAATTTGGTTCCTGCCGTTGTGGATGATGCCGTTGTGACTGCCACAGCGCTTGGAGATATGGACTGCCCTACTCTACAGCCATGCCCTCCAGACACTGCTGTTGAAAAGTCATGCTCTACTACAGGGGCATGCGCTCTACCTAATGCTGGGTAGACTACTGTAGGAGTAGGCTACTGTACAACATGCCTACTGTAGGAGTAGGCTACTGTTTCATGCTCATCAATAACCAACCCATTTCAGCCACAGACACATTTAAATACTTAGGAACACACATCAGCAATAAACTCAACTGGGATCATCACACCACTCATCTACTTAAAACAGCCAACCAAAGATTATTTCACTTAAGACAACTCAGGAAGTACAAGGTCAGGAAGTCATTAATGATACAATTTTACACAGCCATCATACAAAACATCATTTCACTCTCCATCACTGTTTGGTACGGCAACACACCCAAACACACACTACACAGACTAGACAGGATCATCATTAGGGCATCCAAAATCATTAACTGCACACTCCCCACCCTGGACTCCATACACAAACATCACACCATCACACGCGCACACAAAATCATCAGTGACCCCCTGCACCCAGCTCATCACCTCTTCCAACTCCTCCCCTCTGGTAGGAGGTTCAGGTCACTGGGCAGCCGCACAGTCAGGTTTAACAACAGCTTCTTCCCCAAGGCCATACAATTACTCAACTCCAACTCATCCTAATTTCACCCCCTGCTGTTATATTATGTATGTATGTTATGTTATGTTATGTTGATGTTGATGTTATGTTATGTTCCATGTGGTGTATTGTCGCAGCTACCACCTGCACCATGCTCAAATTCCACCGGCCTGGCCGTGTGGCAAAAAAAGCTTATATCTCTGTGAAAACGAGTCTGATTATCCTAACACTGATAACATAGATTCCTTACCTGACATCAGATCGTATCCAAATGGTATATTCCAATTCCTGATCACCATTAGAAAAAATCGATAAGTATATTGATCCAACGTGTGTACAGTATAACCCATGCTCGCTGCGGCTCAGAGGCTCCAGAATGAACTCTGGTAACTCCGGCTGCATCAGTGGACTGGAAAATGTGGACTGGAATATTTTTTTCCCCCCATCCATTTTCATTGAGTCCATTCCAAAAGGGTGATTTACCATCTGGGAGACGATAGGGGGCGCTTTTTTCACATCTGATCGCCGGCGGCCCCTGGATTTCCAACGGTAGGCTCGGGTGATGCAATATGATTTCAGATCGCTAAAAAAAATATATATATCTGAGAAAAGCCGTGACGTGGCTTTCAACGTCACTATCGTAAACCCGAGATTAGCCGTGAGTGGCGCTCAAAGTGTTAATGTAGAGCCTGTGCTTGTGACGATTGAGCTGATTGGTCAGTGGGTGGGGCCACTCGTGAGTCAACTTGGAAGACAGACAGTCGATGGTTGATGGGCAATGCACCGTTTGGCTGTTGCCAGAGGCAGCTGAGGATGCTCAAGGCCTCGTAGGGAGTGGGGGCTGTATTGACTCTGGTTTCTCTTCAATACGTATAAGCCTTTCGCCTTTTACTAAACACTTCCATGGAGAGGAACACTTATGAGTTCAGAGTATTTTTGGAGAGGCTCTGCTATTTGGCAGAGTCCAGTATGACTGTGTAATATAAAAGCAATCCGGGCTGGTATCTGATAGATAAATCCTATGTCAACGCTCTGTTCAACCTACTTAGGTTTGCTGCCATTTTTCTTAAAAACCAACCACAAAAAGAAAAAATACAAGCCTTTACATTATGTATTTAACACTTTGAGTGCCGTGGGTTAATTCACATTTAGTCCCTTGAATGCCACCATCGGCGTCAATGTTAACGTTAATATCGCCTAATCTATGTTTTAAATTATGGCTATGTGTCTAATCTGCCCGTCGTTTATGAAATCTACAGTTTTTTTCCTAGATGTTCACAGAAAAGTAAATAAACAATATACGTTGTATTTTATGGCAATAACGTTGAGGTTTGTTCAACCTGTGAGATATACACACGAAAATCACATAGATTTTTTTTTCCCCACGTCAAGCGGCTGCAGCTTTGACTGCGGCTGGTGTGAGCTGGGTAGTGTAGTTTTATAACATTTAGAAAAATCGAAAGCCCTGGGTCTCCTCTTTCTTAGGACAGAGTCATGTTCTCGCATCTAAATCATCCGGTTTCCGATGCAATGTGCAGAGATTTTTATAAGCTCATATTTGTTATGGTTTGTAACCGACCCCAATCGCACAACACAAGACAGGTATGATGGTTTGCCAAGAAACAGATATTTATTGAAACACAGGGAAAAACAGGGAAAAGGGCACTGTCCCTTTAAGGGAGAATCACAAATACAGGAATATAATATGAGGGGAAGGAAGGGTGCCTTTAAGAGGCGGGCAGGAAAAAGGGAACACTATGGGAAGGTAAGGGAACGCCTAAGGGAAGGTTAAGGGAACGCCTTGGGACAGAGGAACTAGAGACTAGGTAAACAAGGGACAAGGAGAACTAGGGAGAGAGGACTAGGGACTAGGAGAGCTAGGGATAGAGGACTAGGGACTAGGAGAGCTAGGGATAGAGGACTAGGGACTAGGAGAACTAGGGAGAGAGGACTAGGGACTAGGAGAGCTAGGGAAAGAGGACTAGGGACTAGGAGAGCTAGGGATAGAGGACTAGGGACTAGGAGAACTAGGGAAAGAGGACTAGGGACTAGGGGACTGAGACCCGCGGAGGCGGGCTGGGGAACAGGGAGGAACTGGGAGGACTGGTGGAAATCAACTGGGCCGCTCTGCAGGACAGAGGAGATAGTTAATGCACAAAGGGAAAAAACAGAGCAGGTGCAGAACGGTCCAAATAACAAAGTGAACAAAGTAATAATATCTTCGTGTGACAAACACACAGGGGGAGATGTAAAGTCCAAAAATACTATTCTAAGTGAGAACCAAAAACAGAGGCAATACGCTGGGAGATGAAATGTCCAAACTAACTAACAGAGGCAATACGCTGGGAGATGAAATGTCCAAACTAACTAACAGAGGCAATACGCTGGGAGAGTGACATCACAATCAAAACTCACCCAGCGTATGCGTAATGGTACAGGAACAGCAGCGGCGGGGTGCCGGCTGTCCGAGCCGAGGACAGAGTGGTGCTGGAACAGGCGGCGGTGGCGAGGGTATCGCCACCGGGGAGCCGGCAGTCCGAGCCGAGGACAGAGTGGTGCTGGAACAGGCGGCGGTGGCGAAGGTGTCGTCACCGGGTAGCCGACTGTCGGAGCCGAGGACAGAGTGGTGCTGGAACAGGCGGCGGTGGCGAAGGTGTCGTCACCGGGTAGCCGACTGTCGGAGCCGAGGAACAGAGTGGTGCTGGAACAGGCGGCGGTGGCGAAGGTGTCGTCACCGGGTAGCCGACTGTCGGAGCCGAGGAACAGAGTGGTGCGCCACTGCTTGAGTGCGCACCGGAACCGAGGGACGCGTCGGGGTGCGTCTGCGAGGAGGAGTGTGCCAAGCACGAAGGTTCTTGGAAGATGCGCGTTGCGCGCTGGTCTGGAGAGCGTGCCAAGCTCGAGCGTCCTTGGAAGATGCGCGTTGCGCGCTGGTCTGGAGAGCGTGCCAAGCTCGAGGGTTCTTGGAAGATGCGCGTTGCGCGCTGGTCTGGAGAGCGTGCCAAGCTCGAGCGTCCTTGGAAGATGCGCGTTGCGCGCTGGTCTGGAGAGCGTGCCAAGCTCGAGCGTCCTTGGAAGATGCGCGTTGCGCGCTGAGGACTGGAGAGCGTCTGCGCTGGTCTGGATGTGCGTCAGGACGAACAGCTGCGCGGGGGTCTGCAGTGGAACGCTGGGGTGCCTCCCGTGGAAGTACAGGGAGCGCAGACCAGTCTCCCCCACAGGCAACGGCGACAGCTGGCGAAGGCTGGAGCAAACATCTCGACGCCGGAGAATGGAACAGCATAGGCAGACAGAGGATCTCCCGAAAGAGTCTAGATGTCTAGAGAATATGACTCGGCAAGTATACAACACGACCCCACGCCAAAACGAGGGGAAGCGCCCTGGTATTTAAAGCCCACAGGGGGACTAATTAGCCTGCCACCACAGGTGCGAGAGATAATAGAATATCGAACAGGTGTGGCCACTAAGGGTAAGGAACGAGAGGGTGGGGGCTAGAGAGAGTGAGTGAGAAGGGAAAATAAACAGTATAGAAGGGAAATAAACAGTATAGGCTTAAAGAAACAGAGAAAAGGTAGTGAGCAGCGGGCAAAACCTCACAATATTTTGCTAAACAAATGTAGTGCTGAAAATATACACTTTGACTGCTGTTTTGATAGGGTTAGTGTCTTTACTCTTGGCTACATTTGAAAAAGAAACACAACATCACTTAATACGCTACCGGGCCGATCGGGCTTAAGAGGTTAACAGCTTCCATTTATTTTGCAGCAAGCGGCCTGGGCTACACCACTGTAGAAAAAGCCAAGAAAACATGGTTATGGAGAGATTCTGTCCCGGAGGTAGATAATCATTATGAACAGCTGACTAAAAATCCTTTGCATAAACAATCAAGAGGAGATATTATTAACAATATCCAAAACATACAAAAGGAAAAGACAGGCTATAAGCTCCTGACAAACAACTGTGAACACCTTGCCACACTCGCACGCTACGGAAAAGGCGTCTCAGAGCAGGTGAGGCTGTTTGTCTGTTTGTTCCACTCTGTTGTCTGTGCTAAATGCAGTAAACTGACCACATCACTTCTTGTGTCAATGGTTTTCACAGGACCGCGCTGCTGGGGAAAAATTATTCAATTTCATTGCTAAATGTACGGAAAAGAAAGTTAAGGCCGATTTGGTTCCTGCCGCAACCAATTTGGTTCCTGCCGTTGTTAGGGATTAGCCTATCCCTGGTCGTGAGTTCTTAATTGATTTAGTTGTGGACCAGTCGGCCGAAAGACGAAGCGGAGACAGAGTATTTCTCAAACGGAGCTTTTATTCATTAGAGAAGAAGACAGTCAGTCACCCCGCGCGGGCACATCACCAGTAGAAAAAAGAGGCAGAATGTCCATATTACATGTCACTTTATACACTCTTGAGAAAGGGGAGGGGGGTGTGTGTGTATGTCTCTGTGTGTGTATGTATGGGTGTTTGTGTGGTGTGTGCTTGTGTGTGTGTGTGTGTGTGTGTGTGTGTGTGTGTGTGTGTGTGTGTGTGTGTGTGTGTGTGCTGAAAGGGAGGGACATGATTTTGCATGTATAACTGCCAGAGAGAGAGAGTGCCAAGGGAACTAAGATTTTGCATGTTCTGCTACATGATTTTGCATGTGTGTGAGGAGGGAGCCGGCCCTGTGTGTGGAAGGGGCCTTCAGCCAGAGGTCATCAGGTCACGCCACATGCAGGGGGAGAGAGACACAGAGAGCAGTGTGCAGTCTAAGCACAGACATCAAATATTACCAGGAATCAATGAACTAATCTATCAATTCCCCCTTTTGACGTTAAATAAAACGTCAACACACAGTTCATTGATCTGTATCCGTCGATTGTCACCTCATTACATGCATCACATCCAATCCCAGACGGGATAATCAACATCAGGAGAGCAGAGAGAGAGATAGAGGGAGGGGGGGGGAGAGCGGGAGAGAGAGAGAGAAGAAAGAGAGAAACACAATTCTGGCAACCTAACAGAAGATACCGTAACCCCGTTGGACCCCCCTTACTCATTCACCTAACCCAGAGGAACCCCCCCTCTATTTACAGTGCACCCCTGGTCCCGTCTTCTAGGGGATGTGGGTCTCCTCCTGAGCTGGTTCCCGTTCCAGGGTGCGGTCCCCTAGGCAAACGTGCCTCCTCCGGTCCGCTGCCTTCCCAGTGTCTCAGACTGTCCCCTCCACCTCTCGCCGGCCGGCCCCACCGTCACTCCTGGTAGCCGCTGCGATGGTAGCCACCACCGCCCCCCTGGTAGCCGCTGCGATGGTAGCCACCGCCCCCCTGGTAGTCACCACCGCTCCCCTGGTAGCCACCACCACCCCCCTGGTAGCCACCGCCGCACCCCTGGTAGCCACTGCGATGGTAGTCACCACCGCCCCCCTTGAACACTTTAATGAGGCTTTAACGAGCGGCCGCCGCCCCCTGGTAGCTTCCACCACCGCCCCCCTGGCCGCCACCACCGCCCCCCTGGTAGCCGCTGCAATGGTAGCCACCGCCCCCCTGGTAGCCGCTGCGATGGTAGCCACCACCGCCCCCCTGGTAGTCGCTGCGATGGTAGCCACCACCCCCCTGGTAGCCGCTGCGATGGTAGCCACCGCCCCCCTGGTAGCCGCTGCGATGGTAGCCACCACCGCACCCCTGGTAGCCGCTGCGATGGTAGCCACCACCGCCCCCCTGGTAGCCGCTGCGATGGTAGCCACCACCGCCCCCCTGGTAGCCGCTGCGATGGTAGCCACCACCGCCCCCCTGGTAGCCGCTGCGATGGTAGCCACCGCCCCCCTGGTAGTCACCACCGCTCCCCTGGTAGCCACCACCGCCCCCCTGGTAGCCACCGCCGCACCCCTGGTAGCCACTGCGATGGTAGTCACCACCGCCCCCCTGGTAGCCACCACCGCCCCCCTGGTAGCCACTGTGATGGTAGCCACCACCGCCCCCCTGGTAGCCGCTGCGATGGTAGCCACCACCTGGTAGCCGCTGTGATGGTAGGCACCGCCCCCCTGGTAGCCGCTGTGATGGTAGCCACCGCCCCCCTGGTAGCCGCTGTGATGGTAGCCACCGCCCCCCTGGTAGCCGCTGTGATGGTAGCCACCACCTGGTAGCCGCTGTGATGGTAGGCACCGCCCCCCTGGTAGCCGCTGTGATGGTAGCCACCGCCCCCCTGGTAGCCGCTGTGATGGTAGCCACCGCCCCCCTGGTAGCCGCTGTGATGGTAGCCACCACCGCCCCCCTGGTAGCCGCTGTGATGGTAGGCACCGCCCCCCTGGTAGCCGCTGTGATGGTAGCCACCGCCCCCCTGGTAGCCGCTGTGATGGTAGGCACCGCCCCCCTGGTAGCCGCTGTGATGGTAGCCACCACCGCCCCCCTGGTAGCCGCTGTGATGGTAGGCACCGCCCCCCTGGTAGCCGCTGTGATGGTAGCCACCGGCCCCCTGGTAGCCGCTGTGATGGTAGCCACCGCCCCCCTGGTAGCCGCTGTGATGGTAGCCACCGGCCCCCTGGTAGCCGCTGTGATGGTAGCCACCACCGCCCCCCTGGTAGCCGCTGTGATGGTAGGCACCGCCCCCCTGGTAGCCGCTGTGATGGTAGGCACCGCCCCCCTGGTAGCCGCTGTGATGGTAGGCACCGCCCCCCTGGTAGCCGCTGTGATGGTAGCCACCGCCCCCCTGGTAGCCGCTGTGATGGTAGCCACCACCGCCCCCCTGGTAGCCGCTGTGATGGTAGCCACCACCGCCCCCCTGGTAGCCGCTGTGATGGTAGCCACCGCCCACCTGGAAGCCGCCGCAGCCGCCTCCCTGGTTGCTTGTCTGTTCTGTGGACGGAGGAGAGGAAGAGAAGACAAAGTAGAAGAGGAGGGAGGATAGGAGAAGAGGTGGTAGAGGAGACGTTTAAATTCTCCCCAGGTCTACTGGCTCAAACACTGTAGAAACTTCAGTCCAAATGCAGGAAAAAAAACACAAAGGGTCCAGATTTAAACCCTTAAAATGTTCTATATTGAAGATAAGATGTTCCTTTATTGATCCCTTGGGGCCATTCGGGCATCATAGCAGCATGGGGAGGGGAGGTACAGGCAGGGTGCGAACCATGGGGGAGCTAGGGGAGCCATGGCTTCCCTAGAATCCTAGATGAGACATCAGCTCCCTTGAAAACATGATTTGTGAATTTTTGGGGGGTCTCTAAAATACTGACAATAATCTTGCAATTACCATTCGGAGCGTGGCGGCGCTGCAGCCTGCAGGCACAAATCAAACTTCACACGCCGTTTTAAAAGAAAGAAAATACAGGTATTCAGGATAATGTCGAAAGTTAAACAAAAAAATCAAAGAAGTAAGCCTTCTAACCAATTTTGGTTTTACAAAAAAGGCGAAGCAGCCAATCGACTCGACTGAGCAGGAGCCGGTAGGAGCATCTACTTCTTCAATCGCAGACAATTTTTTATTGACTGCTGGCAACGCTAACAACCTGCTGCGGGGACGACTTCTGTGACATGCAGATTTTAAGAATTGGGCAGATCTTCACCATCAGGTGGGTGGCGAGTAATTTTAATACTGTAAAAGCAGTCTGGAATAACTACCCTGCTTTGGGTTAATCGCAGATACGCATTGTATGCATGGTTCGCATGTGTGCCAAATGGTGACCTCGGAGCAGGTCCTAAATTATTATTATTATTAGCGCGCCACTTTAAAACAGCAAGTGAGGACGCACCTCGCAGGCAGCTGATCCCAGGCCTTTGTGGTCGATTCTGTGTTAAGGTAAGACCTTCTTTTCCTAATTACAGTAACTATTATTATCATTATTGCTCATTTATAAAATGTCTATGGTATGATTATTGTGCGTTGGTGGTTACATGCGCAGCTGCGCTTGTCTCGTGTGTGGGTGCATGCGGGTCTTTTAGTACTGACCAGGGTGCTGACTGGTGTGATAATGTTGCATTTGCCTATAATAATGTTAGACTCGATGTGTTTGGTCGTTGACTTGTTGTTCGGTATTGGTTCATCCGTGTGTTTATGTGTAAATAGGACTGTTGTGTGTGCATTTTTGTGTTGGATCAGAGGGGTTATTCTGAGCATGTGTATTTCAATCATAGCTGTCAACATTGGGATTTGAAAAAACTGGAGATTTCGCCCTGCCCCCCTCCCCCTCCCAATGTAGTCTCCTCCCCCTCGTATGTATATATTTTCTGTTAGGATGTTTGTTGACAGCTGCTCTCTGCTGAGCTCTCTGCTGAGCTGCCTCGTCGCTGCCATCTGCTGGTAAAAACCTGTATGTACCCAAGGACTGGGTGAACTACTAATTGCTACATTAAATTAATCAGATACCTGGTTGAAAGTGAAATGCTGTGTACATCTCTGCATTAAATGAATGGAAGTGTCAGTGTTTCTGTAGAGGAGATGGAACGTAGGGGTGTAACGGTACGCGGATACGTACTGTACCGCGTCAATGTGGTCCTCCGGTACAGTACGGGCTGTGCACCGTACGATTACAACGGTATGGTCAACCTTTTTTTGCGGAACTTAAATCCCCCCGGCCCCACGTAATTTATCAACAACACTGCGGTCTGCTGTGAGCATTATAAAACAAACGTGTGTTTAACCGACGTGAATTAAAGTGTCAATGCTGTTTGTCATTTTAACAGCAGATACTTTCTTAAATGCCATCCTCCCGAGAGAGGGGTGTTGACGGGGAGCTTGCTGGTGTTATTTAGCATTGAACAGCTAACCGAAAGCTAGCATTAACTAACATTAAAGGTTTAGCCATAACGTTACCTTGGCTTCATAATCCAGCAATAATGGCTGCAGACCTGCAAGCAAAGTACAGCAAGTTGGCAAAGGAGTATTCCAACGTAAATCACATTTTCACCAGTAACGTTAGTCTTTCCATCTCTCGGTAGCTCCTGCTAGCTAACCTAGCTCACGTTAGAGTCGTCGTCACTGAACCACCTCGCGTACAGAATTAATGACATGTTGCGGACAGCCATATCGGTGACAATGTTTAGCTTTTAGTGCCAAATGATAAGAGTCTGAGGCGGAGTCTCAAAAGAGAATGTTGAATATTTATTGTGCAAAAATCATTCACAACAGATCCTCTATGCTACATCAACGGAGCCTTGTAGACCGAGTAGGGTATATCTGCAGAGCCACTGGGTAGCGAGTGCAACACCGTGTAATGTCCGTGTGTGGATCATTGGAGTAGGGTATATCTGCAGTGCTGCAGCCCCATACTCATTGTATAGATTTGTATTAGTATCATTAATCAATCACCTGTTGTTGAATAAATACCATTACTTTCTAGTTATTACTAAAAAACAGTATATATAAAACAGTAGCTGTATACAAAAAAAAAAGTATAATTTATATATATAAAAAAAAAACTGTACCGAAAAAATACCGAACCGTGACTTCAAAACCGAGGTACGTACCGAACCGTGGATTTTGTGTACCGTTACACCCCTAATGGAACGCCTGCTCTTGTCGGCACTGCGCAGCCGTGGAATCGCAAGGCCATAGATTTAGAATAGATAGAAAGGGCACATTGTGGTGTATCATAATTAATTTGTTGAATACAATAGGATTTTTATAACGTTGACACAAATTAACACTTTAACTGCCAGAAGACGTTTTTAGGCGTCCTTCCCCGCCATGCTCAAGGTGCCGAAGACGCCGTAACTCGTCTTTGATATCAATATTTCAAAAATCTGTGATCGGATTCATATTTCCCATCCGCTGGCCTGAGACCCACCAAAAAGCCCCACCGAACCCTCCAGCGGTTCAAGAGCGCCATCTGGTGGCCGATCGGCGCAATCGCCCAACAGGAAGCCACTTGGACGATGTGCTATTCACTAGGGGTGGGAATCACCAGTTTCATCACGATACGATACGATATCGATTCTTTGGACAACGATACGATATTATCCGATATCACACAGTCTGCCACGATACGATACGATTCGATTCAGGTGCCTGCGATCGATATGAGACGATATTATATGCCCATTTAACACAATCAGTAACATTTAAATCAACAAAAAAAAGGCAATGGAAATATCATTTGACATTTTTATTTTTGAGCTCTTCCAGACATTTAAATGAAAACCAATCTATTGTTTTTAATACAAATAGACCTCCTGTTCACTGTTTTTGGTTTGTTTTTCTTTTTTTTCTCGATATTAATATCCTATTCACTGTCACAGAGCTGTATTTTGGCTGGAAAAGACGTCCAGATCCTGTTAGTGGGGCTATCCCGAGAATGCACCCTCCTTCCCAGTCCCCACTTCTCTCTGCCTATGGCTCTGGGTTAGCTTATTAGCTTACGCTAATGTAACGTTATCTTCGATCTTTAACGTGACGTGGGCATAATGGAGTGGCAAGGATTGCAAAGCAGGTTAGATGCATTGGACCCGTTGCGGAATAAAACAGCAGGGACATGTTTTGGGTCACAGAATAGGCACAATAGTCTTGCTCGGCTCTGGGTTAGCTTGTTAGCTTGTCGCTAACGTAACGTTATCTTCGATCTTTAACGCGACGTGGGCATAATGGAGTGGCAAGGATTGCAAAGCAGGTTAGATGCATTGGACCCGTTGCGTAATAAAACAGCAGGGACATGTTTTGGGTCACAGAATAGGCACAATAGTCTTGCTCGGCTCTGGGTTAGCTTGTTAGCTTGTCGCTAAAGTAACGTTATCTTCGATCTTTAACGCGGCGTGGGCATAATGGAGTGGCAAGGATTGCAAAGCAGGTTAGATGCATTGGACCCGTTGCGGAATAAAACAGCAGGGACATGTTTTGGGTCACAGAATAGGCACAATAGTCTTGCTCTAGTGACGCTGTGTGCTGTTGATGTTAAACAGAGTTTCACAACACTGGGCGCGGGGCGATGACGTCGCCGTCGCCGGCTTTTGAAAATAAGAGTATCGCAATATGAATCGATCTTTTTACGTGGCATCGATCCTATTTGATTATTGATAATAGATCGATATATCGATCTGGATCGATGTATCGTCCCACCCCTACTATTCACCCACACCACTTCCGGGCACTCGGTACATGTCCCGGGACTCGAGCTCGTCACAACACACAGCGATCCGTTGCCAATAACTCGATAAACAACATGATTTGGACGTATATACCATTATACAACCTGGAAATGGTTCATCAGGATAAACATCCCATAATCGAAAACGGTCTACACCACGCTGATCGTCCAACGGCGCGAGGAAGATACGGTAAGATTCAGCGTTATTTTTGAACGTGTTCGATATAAACTGCTCTGATGAACATATGACCCACACTAGATGAATGATATAACGCTGCCCACGGAATTATAAACGATCCCCCGCCCATCCGGTCAACATCAGATGATACGTAGAAACTTCTAGATGTACGTCCAATTGAAATCTTTTATATCGCGCCGATTGCCATCAAACTGTATTTCATCATCAATATAATGCATTTGGGGCTATAGATCACGTTCTGGAGAAAGCTGCAGAAAGAGATGAAAACATACTTATACATTAGACCATATTTTACTATGAATATGTGAATGAAAAAGTTTAACGTTGCTACACAATGAACAATACATATAGGACTTTGAATGGGCCATAATAATGGCAATTTAGCAATAGAATTAAAAAAGTTATAGCCCTGCAAAGAAGGGGAACTTATCCATAGACAAATAGAGCTGGCAACAGATGGTATATCATGAATTTAACCTCCGGCAGCCAAAGTGTTAAGGAATATTTACACTAAGTTCTCTTTTACCTCTTATTTAATTCATTCATTAATTTAATTGTAGGTACTGTTTATATTGTGTGTTGTATATTGTGTCCTATGTTACTTTTGTGTTTATTGTCTCTTTCTATATACACCGTGGGAAGGGGCCCCCGTATAGAACAGCAATGTCGATTCTATCAACTCCAAATCTGTGAGGTTTGGTCCGCTCCCCACCCACACGCTCCGTTTCCTTTAAGGTATTTTGTTGATTAATTGCATTCCCCGCCACACGCTTCTTTCCCGTAAGGTGCCGTGTTGATTGGTGCTCTCCCCACCGCACGCTTCTGGAGCAATGATCAATTTCATCCCGCAGCTGTCACAGCTTGTCATCAGCGCCCTGTGGCTTTATATACCCTGTTCCCCCTAATATCGATGTTGGATCGTTTTGAATATTCTCCTGCATTTGCCTGTCTTCCCGTCGCTGTTCCCTGTCTGTTGCTCCCCAGGACTTTCGTGAAGTTATCCCTGTGGAGAACCTGATTCCCCGTACGAAGCTGCGCCTCGTTTATCTGCCCGCTTTACGCGTTGCGCTCTGGTGAGTTTTTGGAAACAGTTCTTTTTGGATCACCAGTTTTTTGTGTGTTTGTGAAACACCGAAGAGATCCCGTTTTTGTTATACTGTTCTCACCTATTTTTTGTTGTTGGATTTACACTTTGGATTACCGTATTGTTTTTATCTGGACTCTGCTAACTGTGTGTATCACACCGAAGATCAAGTCACTTGGATATTTATTTGGATCAGTCACCTCTCTGTTTCTGTTGTGCGCTGGGCTAACTGGGATTTCTCTCTCTCTCCGTTTCCACCTGGAGTGAATACTGGGAGGATCTGCAGAGCGGCTTCAGACGTCACAAGCTAATTCCTCACCACCACCTACTGGGAGAATCTGCAGAGCCGCAACAATCTTCGCATGCCAGATTCCCCGTTTGTTCTGTTGCTCAACCTAATTCTTTCTTGCGACTCTGAGAATAAATACGCCCTTGCTTTGGCTAACTCTGAAACAACTCTCTCTGTGCCGTTGCACTTGAGGTCGGTTACAAACCCTAACAAAATCTGTGCTATGAGCTCAATTCTCCCGGTGCATGCAGAAGTAGAATTGCTGTCTTGTTTTGGATGAATGAGTAGAAATGAAAAACGGAAATCTTGTTTTATTAAAGTAGTTTTGACATGTGATATTTGATTTGATTTGATGTTTAAAAAAAATACAAGATTCCAGAAAAACATCAAGGATGCTACACAAAAAAGTCAAGACTTATTTCCATTGTGGTCGTTGATATAGATAAAGATATAGATAAAGATATTGTTTCATTGTGTATTGATTAACTTTACATTTGCGCTTCATTACTTTACAAAAGTTATACTGGCACATGGGTCTAATACAGCAATGGATTATGGGTAAATGCAACGTTAACGCAGTGCCAATGTAAGACTGACTTTACATTAAACGAATGACAATAATATAGTATAAAGTAGGGTATTATTTGGACTAAAGAATAGTGTTGTCTCACCCTACTCGCATGTTGAGGGAGAGCACCATACATTATACAATGAGAAACCACGGCGGGAACAACCCCACTTTGCCCGACAGTTTTCTCAGCAACTGTCTTCCGGGCTGACTTCCTGTGCTAACGGCAGGGATTAAAGCAAAAAAAATTCTCCTGACTGAACTTTTTTTCTGGCCAAGTCATATTCTTATTTTAACCTCCACTGTATTTTTTTTTTTAAATAGCGTTAGCGTTTTAAGGGAGCCTACTTGTAGAGCCTACTGTCCTGGCTGTGACGATATACCCTACTGTTGTGGTTGTTGTGCCAGGCAGGGAGGCTTTGTGCTGGAGAGCGTGAATGAAAGTCTTGTGGCTAGCTTCTGATTGATGGCGAGCTTAGTAGCACCCTTTTCCCATTACTTTGAACGATGAACTAAACGGCTTGTTATCATACAAACAAGGGACTAAACACGTTTCGCAATTATGCCACAACAACTGTTAGGGTTTGTAACCGACCTCAAGCGCAACGGCACAGAGAGAGTTGTTTCAGAGTTAGCCAAAGCAAGGGCGTATTTATTCTCAGAGTCACAAGATTGAATTAGGTTGAGCAATAGAACAAACGGGGAATCTGGCATGTGAAGATTGTTGCGGCTCTGCAGATTCTCCCAGTAGGTGGTGGTGAGGAATTAGCTTGTGACGTCTGAAGCCGCTCTGCAGATCCTCCCAGCTCACTCCAGGTGGAAACGGAGAGAGAGAGAGAAATCAGAGTTAGCCAGCGCACAACAGAAACAGAGAGGTGACTGATCCAAATAAATATCCAAGTGACTTGATCTTCGGTGTGATACACACAGTTAGCAGAGTCCAGAGAAAAAACAATACGGTAATCCAAGGTGTAAATCCAACACAAAAAATAGGTGAGAACAGTATAACAAAAACGGGATCTCTTCAGTGTTTCACAAACACACAAAAAACTGGTGATCCAAAAAGAACTGTTTCCAAAAACTCACCAGAGCGCAACGCGTAAAGCGGGCAGATAAACGAGGCGCAGCTCGGTCCCTCTTCCTTTCTTTACATACAGCGGGCCGAAACAGTCCATACCGGTGGAGTGAAAGGGCTTGTCGCTGAGTCGGAGGCGACAGGGGGGTAGGTCAGCCATCCGGGGTATACTGGGCTGTGCTCGCCATTTACGACAAGACAAGTCCGCTGGAAACGTCGTACTGCTTCTCTCCCTTGCAGTATCCAATAACGGCGTCTGATCTCCGCGAAGACTCTCTCTGCCCCGGCGTGATGCACGTCCTTGCCGTATTTCTTTATGATAAGCTCTGTGACCTTGTGTCGGCTGTTCAAGACTATCGGGTACTTGACGTCATCCGGTAAGTCTGGGGCTCTCCTCAGACGACCACCCACTCTGATGAGATTATGGGCGTCGCTCTCAGGGGCTAAGTGGAGCAATCTGCTGTCTGACGGGACTGGCTTTGATCCCTGTAGACAGTCTAGCTCGTCGGGGAACGAGTCTCTCTGGGCTCGCTGTAGCAGAAGAAGTTCTGCTTCTTCGTAGTTAGCTGCAGTAATGTCAGTAGTGGGCTGAACCTCTGGGTGGTGCCACAGGAATGTCTTTAGCTGCGCACTCTCAAGGGTGAAACAGTCGTCTATGTTGGGGTCTGTGGGGACGAGTGTGTGTGTCAACCCACAGAACCTAGATTTCTTGTTCTCTG
The DNA here is from genome assembly GCF_963971535.1 of Notolepis coatsorum. NCBI lineage: Eukaryota > Metazoa > Chordata > Actinopteri > Aulopiformes > Paralepididae > Notolepis > Notolepis coatsorum. The sequence continues at coordinate 7,940,033 of NC_140179.1, read as the reverse complement.
CCTCCTCTTCACTCGCCTCCCGTGGGGTGGGTGTAGGCCACTCTTCTTCCGGGAGCTTGAGGAACTCGGGCCCGTCACTATATAGATTGTGACGGGTGAGGTCATCCAGGGACATTCCCCGGGTGATGACGTCAGCTGGGTTGTGTTTTGTCTCCACATACCTCCAGCTTGCTGCTTCTGTTAAATCTTGGATCTCTGTGATTCTGACTCCCACGAAGACCTTGTATCTACACGAATCAGACTGGATCCATGTGAGTACGGTCATGGAGTCTGACCACAAGATTGTTCTTTGCACCGGGATGGTGAGTTCACGTGATTGATTGATTGATTGAAAACTTTATTAACATATTGCAGAATGGGTACAATACAGTACAGCTCAATACACACAATTGTTAAGGGGATGCAGACCAGAGAAAGACTTTCGTCTTGTTTACACCAGGGTCCCCCATTTTCAATTCATCAGGACATATATGACATACATGACATACAGATAGTCAGTACTGCTACATCTATACATTTATGACATACCAGATTTGCAAATACAGTACTGTTTGTGATACAGAAGGAGTCAAGAAAAGGGAGTATATACATTTGACGTAGAATCTGTACATTGGAGGAGGTTGGGTGGGGGGGGTTGGGTACACTGGGATATTGACAACCATACTGGGTAATTTACATTGGAGGTGGTTGGGGGGGGGGGGGGCACACTGTATAAACAAGCAAAACTGTTCATTGAGGGGGGGGAGACTCTGTACAAACAAACAAAATTGTACATTGGACTATTGACAAAACCATACTAGGTAAATGACTGTACATTGGAGGGGGTTGGGTTAGGATATTTACAGGGGCCAGTGTTGAATTGCAGTCTCCCGTAGGTGTCTCTTGAGAGAGGTTTTGAAAGTGGGTAGTGATCCACATTCCTTTACAGCTTTGGGTAGGGCGTTCCACGTTGGATTAACGTGGCGAGTTGCGCTCCTGCTAGGGCTGCGCAGAGCTCTAGACGCGGGATAGATTGTTGCTTGCGGGGGGCTATTCTTGAGCGAGCCAGGATGAAGGCAGTATGTATTTCTCCTCCCTCCTCTCGGGCACGCAAGTAGGCCACCGAACCGTAGGCTACTTCGGAGGCGTCGCTGAAGACGTGCAGGTCCATCTGGCACGTCTCCGGCCTCACTGTGGGTGGGAAGTAGCTGCGGCGTATGTTGACACCTGGGAGTGAGCTGAGTTCTGTCTCCCACTCTCTCCATGTGGAGGCAAGGTGTTCGGGTATGGGGTCGTCCCAGCCCTGGTCCTTGTCCCATAACGCTCTTACAATCATCTTTGCACTGGTGGTGTAAGGTAGAATACATCCCAACGGGTCATATTGTCTGCCGAGTGTTCTGTATACACTCCGTCTTGTGGTCGGTAGTGCAGTCGACCTTCCCTGCTCCTTGGTCAGGGGTGTGTGTTTATAATGGAGCGAGTCTGTTTTGAAGCGCCAGACTAGTCCTAATGTCATTTCTTGGGCTTATCCTGGGATCGTCGCCATCCAGGTCTCGCTGCTTGCTGCCTTATCCTCTGGGGAGAGGCTGCGCAATACTTGAGGGTCGCTGCTGGCCCACTGCCGGAGATCAAAGCCACCTTTGATCAGGGAGGCGCAGAGCTTGAGTAGGAGGGCCTCGGCCTCTTCTGGCATCGAGACGCTTTGCAGACAGTTGTCCACGTAGAAACTATTTCCTACACTTTGTCAGACCTCTTCATCAGCTGCTGGGTCCTCTGCGACGTGTTTTTGCAGTGCAAACGTAGCACAGCATGGGCTGCATGTGGTTCCGAAAGGGAGGACTTCCCATTGATAGATGGATGGTTGCTCGTCCCCGATCCTCTCTTTCCATAAGAACCGCAGCAGGGGCTTGTCCTCCTCCACTAGTCGCACCTGCAGGAACATCCCTTTGATGTCGCCGCTGATGGCCACCTTGTCTTGGCGGAAACGTAGTAACACGCCTAGTAGAGAGGGGCCGAGTGTTGGGCCGGGCAAGAGCTCTTTATTCAGATTTTGTGATCCGATCTGGTAGCTGCAGTTGAACACAATACGATCCTTGCCGTTGTGGTGGACTTTGTGGTGCGGCACGTACCATGATTCGTTCGTCTGATCGGCCTCTTTAATGTCAATTTTCTTTATGTGTCCCGCTGTGATTAGCTTGTCAATCTCAGCGCGGTACACAGTCGCTTGAGCGGGGTCTCTGGCTAGGCGCCGCTCTGTGTTCAATAGATACCGCTCCGTCGCTTCTTTTGGGGCGTGGAAGGTAGGCATACCCTCTCGCCTCAGGAGTGGAGTTGCGTATCTCATCACTCCGTTGACTTTGACTCTCTTTGTCCCCCGCTCGAGGAGGGCTATAGCATAAATGTCTTCCTTGGAACGAATGTCTTTCTTTTCGTTCTTAAAGGGCATTGTCTCTAGTGTCCATAGCCTCTCGACATGCTGTAGGAGGGTGGTGTCTTCTTCTGTCACTCTGGAGTGGAGGCAGCTAGTGGCTGCTGTTCGGTTAGGAGACCTAGCGAGGGGGCCTTGTAGTGTCCATCCTAGGCGGGTCTCGACTGCTGCAGGACAGCCTCTGGGCCCAGTGTGGACCCGGTCCATCGGGACGATGAGGTGTGCATGGTCGGATCCTATCAGCAGGGTCGGGGTGGCACCGTCTATGAGCGGTATAGGTAGTTGACGCAGGTGCACATATTTATCCATCAGCTTGGCGATGGGGTAGGTGTACTGCGACAGGCCTATGTCTTGGCTGGTGAAAGCGTTTGTGATCCTATACCGTCTCTCTGGCTGCCCGCTTGCTTCGATAGTGAAGGAGACATTCTCGCCCTTTATCGTCTTTAGGTCTCTTCTTATTGTCCGAATCGTCATCGTTTCTTCGCTCCCCCGCAGCCCCAGCTGGGCCGCAGCGGACGCGAGGAGAAGGGTCTTCTCTGACCCGTCGTCAAGGACGGCGTAGGTGTCCATGACCTTGTCTTCGTAACTCAATGTTACGCGGACCACCTTCAAGAGCACCCGGGCGCCCCCGCTGCTGGCGGGGTCAATGTACATAACACTTGCCTTTGTGCTGCTTGAGGGTGCAGGCTTTCTTCTGTTACTGTCATGTAGGACGTCCAAGTGGGCTCCGTCACACCGACTACACCTCTTCTTTAAGCGGCAATCGGCTGCCATGTGACTGCGCGCACATCGGTAACAGCGTCGGTTGGACTTTATCCATTGACTCACCTCGTCGGCGGTCATCTTCTTGAACGTGTCACAGTGTGACAGCCAGTGTTCCTTTTCACAGTACGGGCACACAATCTTCCACTTCTCTTTCATTGAGGGGGTACTGTGGGTCTTGTTGCTCGGTACTGATTCTGCTTGGTGCATGACGGTCACCAGTCTGCGGCCATCGTTTGCTCTCCTAGGTCCCTCTCTGGAGCTTGGTGTGCTCCGCACGAACGTATCCAACCGTAGGCTGTTGACTTCTCTCGCCAGGAAGTCGGCTAGTTCTAGGAGGGATGGCTCGGGACCGTTAGGATCACGGTGGTCTCTTTGCCGCCTGAAGCGCTCTTGTCGGGCGGGCGGGAGCTTCTCTAAAATCCTCTCGACATTAGAGTTTGCGTGCAGTTCGTACATACCCTTTTCCTTTTGCGCCCCCAGCATCCCTACCAGGGATTGTACCTTGATAGACAGGTCATCTAGTGAACGATTGTCTGTGGCTGGGGGTAGACGGTCAATATTCCTTATCTCTTGTATTACGTAGTCCCATATGCGTCCATATCTTTGGTCGAGTGCTGCTAGAGCCGCGGTGTATGGGGTAGTAGAGGTGGAATATGCCAGCGCTATATTGTGCGCTCGGGGCACCTTGAGGTGCTTGAGTAGGATAGCATATTTGTACGGTTCATCAGCTACATCGGACATCATTGTCTCTAAGCACATTCGTAGCTCTGTGTACTGTGCTCTGTTCTCGTGTGTGAAGTCCGGGAACGTCGGTGTGCCAAGGTACGATGCCATGGATGGCTGGCACATCGGTGAGCGTTGGAGGAGAGGCCTCCTAGGCGAGTCTCCTCTTACGTGTCGTGGTGGGCTGGTACCTGCTGGGTACCAAGGCCCGCGTACCCAGGTGCTGTTCCTCGGGGCTGGTCGTGCGTCAAGCTCACCCGTGAATTGAGTCGGGGGTCTGTAGCGCAGAGCCGCGGGGGTAAAGTCTGGGCTGTACTGGACCTCCTGGTCCTGTGGAGTACTGTGATGCTGTTGGGCTTGACTCTCCTCCTCTCCCTCTTCTTCTTCCTCTGGCAGGTAATCTAGATCCTGTAGTCGTCTATTTAGCCTCTCCACGGTATAGACCGGTTCTTCCCTGTAGCTGGGTCTCGCTTGGACCGGTCGGGGAAGGGGTTCGGAGAGGGGTATAGGCTCTCTCTGGTCGCCGGGCTCAGGGTCGCTTGATCGGGTAGGGGAGGGTGCCCTTGACCCTTGTCTTGACGAGGCCCTGGAGCCCCGTGCGGAGGTTGGGAGGGTTGCCCTGGTAATCAGCTGCTCCATTATCTGCGCTTGTAATCGGTCGCGCTCGGCTTCGCGCTTGGTGAGAGCGAGGTCGCGCTCTGCTTCTCGTTGGGCACCGGCGGCGGCACGCTGGGCTTCGGCGGCGGCGCGCTGGGCTTCGGCGCGGTCTCTTCCCATATTCTCTTACGTCTGGAGGCGTCTAATCTCTAGGCGTATGCGGTCTTCGTCACTCCGTTGCTGCGCTTGAAGGCGCTCTCTTTCCATGGAAGAATGTTCGCGCTCGCTAAGCGCCTGTGCTTGGAGTCGATCGCGCTCGGTTGAGGCTGCCAGGCTGGCGATAAAGGCCTGCGCCAGCGTCTTGTCTGCCTCGCTGGGGGAAGACGCTGGTTGAGGTGATCTGCTCCTGGTAGTACTCGTTGGAGATCCGTTCTCCTGTCGCGTATCGAGGAGATCCATCTCCGGGGTGCGCGTCCCTTCTTGTGGTGGGTCGGGTTCCATCCCTGGAGGGCTTTCTTTATCCTGGAGCTCTCCGGGGACTACTTCTTCGGTCTTGGCGGGGGGTAAAGTCATGTCAGGTCCCTCCTGGTCCCCACCGTGAGCTTGGTCAGTTACGTTAGAACCAACTAGGGTCTCTACTGGCGGGGTAGCCTGGTCGGTAGGGTCGGACATAATTTTACTATCTACTTTTTCCGCGTTTAACGTCTGTAGAAAGCTAGGTAGTATACTGGCAACGTAATCCTCTAAGTACTGAGGTGTCTGCCGTCTACGCTGCGGGCGATCTATTTTAGGAGAACCGTTTGTGGAGTGTTCATCATTGGCCATGTCAATATTAATACCACTATATTAATATTACGCTAGTTACCCTCCGGCTCGAAGGACCAATTGTAACTGAGGGGTACAATTCCCTGACTGTATTAATAAGTATGGTATCATTAAACCACTACTGTCTTATGTACATTACTACTGGCCATACAGTACACAGGTATCTTATGATGAACACTTCCCACAATGACTCGGTTCCACACAAAACTGGGTTTAAGTATTTATTAGCAGCAATGATAGTACATAATATACTTTACTTTGGATGCGCTTATAAGGCAAAGGAATGTGCGTAGGCAAATCAATAACGTATGTCCATTCTCATATTATGCAGGAGATAATAATACAACCTGAATCTTAGGAATTATATCTATGGTACTCTAGTAAGATAGCGGGAGATACTGGTAGGGTCCCTCCGGTCGTAAGCCAGCAAGGGGAGAGGATTTGTCGGTAGTAGAGTCTGGGTCAACGATGATAAAGAGACTCCAAGTACAGGAGACGGTGCAATAATCTCTTGATCCGCAGACGAATACAGCTGTTCTCCGTAGCATGCAGCTCCGCATGGAAGAAAGCTAGCCAGCCTCAGGCTTCTGAGAGGCGGGCTCGACGTTGCTCCTCACAGGGTAAATCCCACACAATTGTGGGTGTAGGCGATTCTCCGCTCCATCAATTACAGGACCAAAAGCAAATATAATCCAGCCGAAAAGGGCTATGCAGTCGTCGGTAGGTTATCCAGTGTACATGATCCACACGGTCCTCGTCTAGGGCTCCTCGGGTGAAAGCGCCAGGGTAAGCAGCCCAGCCTGGATAAGCACACTAGCTGGTATGAGGAAACGTTGGTGATGCTGGTCACTGTAGAACGGTAGCCGCACGATACACTATACATAAATAGACTATTACTGAATTAATAGAATAGGTCGAACTCGGGTGAGGCTTCAACTTATTGGGTAACTTAACTTCTGTATTCACCTGCGCCATATTTATACGTTAGGTGAACAAACTAGTACCAGCTTTATTCCTGTCTCATATCCTTGCGCAGAGCCGTTCATGTCCAGGCAAGTCTTTGGCGGTGACTTTGAACCAGACCTTGGGGGTATGGCAATGGCGCCTAAGGGACCGCTGTCCAATAGGAGAACGAAATATTATGGTCTGTACTAGGTTAAAGGGATATTCCGTGTATATATACAAGGAATACACAAGGGATATCAAACGATATACAAATATTATGCAATATATATCAATCAATAAATATATATATTCGGTTTAATCTGATCCTTCGCAACACTGACGTTTAAAACACCTCGCAGAGGCGGCTCGGTATTTTAAACTACGTGTCGGTCAATTATTTTGCGACAATAACCTCGTACCTATACATTATCCCTTACATGTTTGGCTGAGTTCACTCGATCTTTCCAGAGTAGAGAAAAGGACATAGATGAGAAGTGCATGTCCCATGAGCCACCACCAGGGGGCAGTATGAATCATGTTCTCTTCATCAAGTTCAAATCCTTCCTCCCGCCTTGAGATCCAAGTTCCACAACCAACACTAGAGGGGCCGCTTCTGGTAACATCAGAACAAAAACTAATCTAATTTTATTAAACTCACTGGCATATATAGGTCAATAGTACTGTGGAATGCTCTGCTGAAAAACATCTTATCTGCAATACATAACAAAATTACTTTCAAAGATTATATTGAGCAAACTTGTCAAGTATGCAACTTTTTTTTTTACTGTAATGTTCGATTTTATAATGTGCATTTGTATATTTGTATTCATTTTTTATTTATGCGTTTTGTTTTAATTAGTATTTTTAGTTTTGTATTGTATTTGTTTTGTCCAGGACCCCAGGAAGACTAGAGGCTCTTTCATGTGTCTCTAATGGGGATCCTTTAATAAACATACAACCATACAACATTTTATTCCCAGTCAGCGCTGCTCTGTCGCCCATCAGAGCTTAGTGACTCTATGCACTGCAAGTGATTTCAAGTACAACAGTCAGCAAAGTAGCCCTTGTTACAGCGATTGTCACAGGGGACCTGCATTGCTATTCCTAGCACTATTTGGGCAATTTTACAAAAAAAAAAAAATCATTGTTTTATATTTCTAATGGAGTACTCAAAAGCATCATTTTCCAGCCTCAAGATTTCAGCCTGTTATTGGCTGGGCTCCGCCCATAAGCACTTTCAGTGACAGTCATCCACACAGTCTGCGAGTGGCAGACAGAGAGAGAGAGCACTGTGTAAACACAGCTGCGAGCTACAGCTGCAGGTCCCGTTCTCTTTCTCTCTCCCTCTCCCGTTTGAGGAAGTCTTCCACTGTGCCGTGCGCTGCCTAGTACAGCTATAGACGGGGCGTTTCGGTTATGTTCCCGAATCGAGAGAGAGATAGAGAGGGGGAGAGAGACAGACCGAGAGACGACAGCGCGACACGCGTGTGTGTATGTGTGCTCTGTCGCGAGGGTCTATCTGATTCTCCCTCTCTCTCTCTGTCAAACCCCGTTTGGTGCGCTACAACCACAGAGCCAATCGGATCACTATCCGCTCCATCCTCACCTGATTACCTGATTTTTTTCGACCAGGAAATGAATGACCTGAATGACGGCAATCCGCCAATATGGTATTTAGAGACACAAACACATTGATACTAGGCTTGGGCGGTATGACGGTATACCAGGGTATTTAGAAATCCCGACGGTATTGAAAATCAATACAGTCAAAATCACAGATGCGTTTCAGTTTCTATTACACTGAAACGGAGTTTTGACAGGGACGGCATTGGTTGTAGTGCACACACAGTCCTCACTGTAGTGGAGCGAGCACACGCAGAGCTGGTTGTCTACACACAGGAGGACGCAATCGATAGGGGAAAACCCGCTTCAGTGGTGGAAATTAAATGAGACACGCTTACCGTTGCTGGTGCTGCGGGCTAACTGGCTAGTGGCTACCGTTCTGAGAGCTAATGTTAGCAGTACTGGATGCTGCGGGCGAACTGCTACCGTTCTGAGAGGTAACGTTAGCAGTACTAGGATGCTGCGGGCTAACTGCTACCGTTCTGAGAGCTAACGTTAGCAGTACTAGGATGCTGCGCCATTGCTGCGGGCTAACTGCTACCGTTCTGAGAGCTAACGTTAGCAGTACTAGGATGCTGCGGGCTAACTGCTACCATTCTGAGAGCTAACGTTACTAGCACTAGGATGCTGCGGGCGAACTGCTACCGTTCTGAGAGCTAACGTTACTAGCACTAGGATGCTGCGGGCGAACTGCTACCGTTCTGAGAGCTAACGTTAACAGTACTAGGATGCTGCGGGCGAACTGCTACCGTTCTGAGAGCTAACGTTACTAGCACTAGGATGCTGCGGGCAAACTGCTACCGTTCTGGAAGCTAATGTTAGCAGTACTAGGATGCTGCGGGCTAACTGCTACCGTTCTGAGAGCTAACGTTACTAGCACTAGGATGCTGTGGGCGAACTGCTACCGTTCTGAAAGCTAACGTTAGCAGTACTAGGATGCTGCGGGCTAACTGCTACCGTTCTGAGAGCTAACGTTACTAGCACTAGGATGCTGCGGGCTAACTGGCAATCGTTCCGTGATTTGTTTACTTGGTAACACGGGTTGCCCCCCCCCCCCCCCCCCGCTGATGAAAATGAAAGTCATGCCGTCATATACCGTATACCGGGGTATTATGTCAGCAGAGTATGACGGTATGAAAAAAATTATACCGCCCAAGCCTAATTGATACTAACTCCTATTACTATAATATAATGCTAGACAAAAAAAAAAAGACATTTATAATGCATGTCACCTTTAACACAATCTGCGCCAAGAACGAGTTAACTCATTATTGCCCGCCATGCGTCCAGCGCCAACGAGTTAACACATTTTTGGGATCGTTATTTCGTTTATCCGCTATATCTAATCATAATTCATGGCTGCAGCCTCTGCAGACCCTGTATGAGCTGGCAGACGGTCAACACCGCCCTCTACTGCCTTGCGGAGCTATTGTGCTCCATTGGAAATGGTCTGGTGTGTTTTCTGAGCCGATCTGAGCCGTGGGGGCGGGGTTTAAATACTCATGCGAGGCAGGCCTTTACAACGATGGCATGGAACACTAACCCCACCCGCCAGTTCATGTGTAACGCTCGGTAATGTCGGGGACAGGATCGCTGTGGATAACTGGAATGGCGCTCAGATAATTGGATTTTTTTTTTGCATTACATCAGAGACAAGGTAAGAACACTATATATAAAATCTTGCGTTGGTCTCATATATTTCTTTCTCCCGCGATCAAAGCTATCTGTGTGGGACGTGTTGTGCTTTCTACCATTGGCTGCGGTGGGGGGGGGGGGGACCGCTGCTGGCGGTCAATGTGTTAACCCTTTGCTAGTGAAAGGGTTAAAGGTTTAACACAACATCAGTGGTCTAAAAGGTTAGAGAAGCAGGCTTGCGACCGGAAGGTCGCTGGTTCGATACCCTGGACTCTGGGGAAATGAATGAATAACACTCTCCTCCATCAACAGCCATCGTTGACATGCCCTCGAGCAAGGCACTTAAAACACCTAACTGCTCCAGTTGAGATGCTCAGTGGCCAACTGTCAGACTGTGGTTAAATCAAATCAAATTTATTTGTAAGGCCCGACAACACACGTTAATGTCCGCATGGGCCGGACACGTATTCTTTAAACAAGTCAAGAAGAAACATCACAATGAATCAAGAAAAAAACAAAAACACCATGAAGTCCAAACATTTTTAAATAAATGAATGCAACACTCCCAGACATACCCCACGCGAAGGTAAGGAAAAACTCACCAAAAACCTAGCAATAGGAAAAAAGCACCACAGGCAATGTGGAGGGGAGAAACCTTAGAAGGGCCATTCAAGGGGGGGATCTCCCTTCTTAGATGTTGGTGATAGTAGTGTTGCTATAAAACAGGCGAAACAGTTGGTAAGCATGTACATATACGTGTAATGAAACACAGATGCATGCAATAGCAACTAGGGTATATAAGAACATTTTGAAAGATTGAAAATAGGTATATATACTGGGAATCTGCCAGGTGCGACTGTGAAGCACTGTCGAAATAAAGTAGTTTTTCATACTTTTTCCAATAGTAAGGATCCAGGGGATCTGCACAAGTCTCAACTTAAAAACGTATATTTCCACAGCAAAAAAAAATTAAAAACATTAAAACTATAATACTGTATACAATATTGTTGCGTTTCCTAAGTTAATTAGGGATGCTCTGCTGCCTAATCTTTGGTCAATGTAGTAGTCAATTGTTTAGGCTATAGACATATACATATATTAGTGCTGTCAATAGATTACATTTTTTTTACTAATTAATCTCACAATTTTCTGTAATTAATCTAGATTAAAAATCACATTTTTCTACTTACGACCGAAGCTTGTAACAGATATTTACTTGAGTAAAATCATGGAATTAATGTAAAATCAACACAAAGAAAGTATATTTAGATTCAAAGACTATTTTAATAGCTTTCTTTTTTTTTGTATCTACTTTTTCTCCCTTTTTAAAATTTTATCCCATCCCAATTTCGTATTATCCAATTCTAACCTCCCCTGTCTCGAATGTTGTTAGACCATGCCTCCCACTGGTCGGCTGCAATGTGGACCAAGCCTTGCATCACATGTCCCCTCCAGTACACGAGGAGGCAGCTGTCGCATCTTTTCACCTGTACAGCGCAATCTCACAGCGGCGAGGAGTTTGATTGATTGAAAACTTTATTAACAGATTGCAGAATGGGTACAATACAGTGCAGCCACGTTCAGAACAACACAGGAGAAGGTAAACAAAGGATGAGGTTGGCCTCCAGTAAGGCCATCTGCACCTCCTGCTTCTGTTCACTTGTTTAATCTCCTCCAGTAAGGCCATCTGCACCTCCTGCTTCTGTTCACTTGTTTCATCTCCTCCAGTAAGGCCATCTGCACCTCCTGCTTCTGTTCACTTGTTTCATCTCCTCCAGTAAGGCCATCTGCACCTCCTGCTTCTGTTCACTTGTTTCATCTCCTCCAGTAAGGCCACCTCCTGTTTATGTTCCCTTCTTCGATGGAAGTGTGGATCCAAGTAACTAGCTTTGTTCAGCAGCATGAACACCCTCTTTTCCTCACTATACCGCTCCTCCAGATCCGTAATGATCTGTCTCTTCAGTGTTTCCCCTGAAAAAAAATTCAGCAGCGGTGCTGTGCCTCTAGGGGGGTCCCGGGGCATGCCCCCCGTAACTTTTTTTTTTACATTTTAAAGTTAAATGCATCAATCTGGTGCACTTTGAGAGCAAAATAAAGAGGCTAGATCTATGATGATTGTACATGTCAAAATACTTCCCAAAGGTCAGTGAATACCACAACCACTACACCAGAGGAAGCTCAACAAATCATGTTAAACCCAGATTCGGCTCAAACAAGGGACTAAACACGTTTAGCAATTATGCCACAACAATGTGGAACGCCCTACCCAAAGCTGTAAAGGAATGTGAATCCCTGCCCACATTCAAAACCGCTCTTAAAGAGCACCCACGGGAGGCTGCAATTCGAAACTGGCCACCGTAAATGCCCAAAACCCCCACCACCTCCTAATAGACAGTCTCCTCCCCACCGCATGTATATATTCCCTCCCCACCGTATGTATATTTCTCTCCCACCCACCCACCCCCTCCTAATGTACAGTCCCCTCCCCATCATATGTATATACTCTGTCAGGATCTAGGGGTAACAGTACTGTATATTTGAATACCGTTTATGTCACAAATGTATCAGTACTAAATACCTATATATGTCCCTATGCCATAAATGTCATGTATGTTGCGTATGTCATAAATGTCTATATGAATTGAAAATGGGGGACCCTAATGGAAACAAGACAAACGTCTTTCTCAGGTCTGCATCCCCTTAACAATTGTATGTATTGAGCCGTACTGTATTGTACCCATTCTGCAATCTGTTAAATAAAAATAAAGTTTTCATTCATTCATTCATTCAGCTCAATACACACAATTGTTAAGGGGATGCAGACCAGAGAAAGACTTTCGTCTTGTTTACATCAGGGTCCCCCATTTTCAATTCATCAGTACATATATGACATACAGATAGACAGTACTGCTACATCTATGACATACCAGATTTGCAAATACAGTACCGTTTGTGATACAAAAAGAGTCCAGAAAAGGGAGTATATACATTTGACGTAGAAACTGTACATTGGAGGAGGTTGGGTGGGGTTGTGTGGGGGGGGGGGTTGGGTAGGGCGGGGAACACTGTACAACTGTACGAGCAAAACTGTACATTGGGATATTGACAACCATACTAGGTCATTTACATTGGAGGGGGTTGGGACTCTGTACGAACAAGCAAAACTGTACATTGGAATATTGACAAAACCATACTAGGTAAATTACTGTACATTGGAGGGGGTTGGGTTAGGACATTTACAGGGGCCAGTTTCGAATTGCAGTCTCCCGTAGGTGTTCCTTGAGTGGTTTTGAAAGTGGGTAGTGATTCACATTCCTTTACAGCTTTGGGTAGGGCGTTCCACATTGATGTGGCATAATTGCGAAACGTGTTTAGTCCCTTGTTTGAGCCGAATCTGGGTTTAACATGATTTGTGGAGCTCCCTCTGGTGTTGTGATCGTGGTATTCACTGACCTTTGGGAAGTATTTTGACATGTACATGGGTACCTTGGTCGTGTAGTGTATCTTGTAGACCAGGCCCATTGCAAGTTGCTGTACTCTGTCGTCTACTCTAAGCCATCCTAGGTTGTCAAAGTGGGCAGGGGTGAGGTGGGTTCTAGGAGTAACGCGTGGGAGGCTCACGCTGCCCCCATTGCTTCCTGATTCTGCTGTACAGGCGCACCAACCGACCTGTAGGAGTCGCTGTCCACAACGTCCGATCCCCACCCACCGGCTTTCCCACCCCCTAATACTGCCAATTGTATTAGTATGAACGACCAGCCAAGCCGGAAGCAACGCCGAGAGCTGGGCTCGAACCCAGCATATCCTGCGTTAGTGGTGAGCGCCTTGCCCACTGCGCCACTTAGCCGTCCTTTAATAGCTTTCTTTGAATACAGTTTCTCTCCTGTGAAATACAAATGTTCAACAAAACCATCAACATTGACTCAGCTAGACCGCTTTCTTATATTAATTTATATAGAATTTTTTTTCACTCCATAGATTAATCTAGATACATTTTTTTAACGCTTTAAAGAATTTAAATTAATCTCCAGAGTTAAAGCATTAATTTTGACAGCCCTAATATATATATATATATATATTAAAAAAGGCTATATCTGGCAATACTGGCTACTGGTTGTTTATGCCTTTCCTCTGCTTCAACATCTCAAGGAACACAATTTTATGAGAAGGTTGGTTGGTCTTCGCTGATGGAGAGGCGCAACAAACACTGGTATTTTTAGGGCCCTTAATACATTTTTTTTTTATTATTATTATCGATATTTTTATTATCGATTATTAAAATATATCACGATAATGATCATTATCGTTTTATCGCCCAGCCCTATAATGAAGACATACTTTAATGACCCCAGGTGTATACTGTAGGTGCAGGTCTTCGACAAGTAAGCTCTGGTAGCTCTGCCAGAGGGCTAGACCTTGTCATTTTGTATTTCTTCAGTGGCGTTTGGACTCTCCCTCGCTTACCTAGTTGTTGGATAACGGACAACACGGTCGCAGATCTTCTTTACGTTTTAATCCTTTCACTGCCACACAACAGCAGGTTAACCGTTTCACTGCCACACTACAGGTTAACCCTTTACTATCGGTAGTGTGATAATAAAGGGTTAACCTTCTGCAGTGTGGCAGTGAAAGGGTTAAGACTTTTGAAGGATCCGCAGCAGGGAACCGTGTGACCTGGACGACAACTCTCTGTTTCCACAAGAGGCAAACCTCAAAGGCCACTTCACTGCAGACTGTACACTATAAACACAGGACTGACTGCCCTGTAGATGGGTTTCCCCGTTTGTAAACAAGCTGTACTTTAGCCAATCGGTCATTTAAAATCAGTGTGGCTTGTGAGTGTGATACTCTGATCGGTTACAGAGTGCCTGGACACTGGATAGACTGGTTACATCACTAGCATGACTGTTACAGAGTGCCTGGACACTGGATAGACTGTTTACATCACTAGCATGACCTGTTACAGAGTGCCTGGACACTGGATAGACTTTTTACATCTGGGTGGCGCTCTAGGCGACCGCCTATATCGCCTGTAGGAAGGTCCGCCCCTGCCTGGACATTGGATAGACTGTTTACATCACTACCTGTTACAGAGTGCCTGGACACTGGATGGACTGTGTTTACATCACTAGCATGACCTGTTACAGAGTGCTGGGCACTGGATAGACTGTGTTTACATCACTAGCATGACCTGTTACAGAGTGCTGGGCACTGGATAGACTGTGTTTACATCACTAGCATGACTGTTACAGAGTGCTGGGCACTGGATAGACTGTGTTTACATCACTAGCATGACTGTTACAGAGTGATGGGCACTGGATAGACTGTGTTTACATCACTAGCATGACTGTTACAGAGTGCCTGGACACTGGATAGACTGTGTTTACATCACTAGCATGACTGTTACAGAGTGATGGGCACTGGATAGACTGTGTTTACATCACTAGCATGACTGTTACAGAGTGCCTGGACACTGGATAGACTGTGTTTACATCACTAGCATGACTGTTACAGAGTGCCTGGACACTGGATAGACTGTGTTTACATCACTAGCATGACTGTTACAGAGTGCCTGGACACTGGATAGACTGTGTTTACATCACTAGCATGACTGTTACAGAGTGCCTGGACACTGGATAGACTGTGTTTACATCACTAGCATGACTGTTACAGAGTGCCTGGACACTGGATAGACTGTGTTTACATCACTGACATGGCTAACATGCATGAAGATACTGTAGTCCGCCTCGTAGTTCCAATCGGGATTGGGTTCCACATCTTGCCCCGCGCACACGCACATGTACCTGACTCAGTCATGAAACCCATGGAGAACAATGTCTCCTCCCCCCCCCCCCCCCCCACAGTCTTCAGGGCAGGTGGTGGACTCTGTCTTCAGAAGGAGATTCCACCGGAGCCGTTGACATAGTCACGGAAGTCTGCGGGCACGCTGAGCAAGGAGCACACCTGGAGAGAGACGGAGGAGGAGGGAACGGAGATGAAGAGGGACGGTTAGTTTTCCTGAAAGTTCATTTAGTCAACAACATTTAACCAGAGCTAGAAATTTATTCTAGGCAACAGAGTTCGAAGCCCACTCTAAAGCTCACATAGACAAAAGGTTTGCCTGGTTTTTATTTCTGCCAATTAGGAGCTTATTCTTTGAGTCAGTATCAAGTGTTCTACCTTTTAGGATTCAGGGAAAACTCGTTCTTGGTTGCTCATATAGAACTAGTGTTGTTAAAATGCATGAACGTCTTAAATGGTGGATTGTTGAGAAAAGACTTTCTGCCAATTTACCAATTTGTTTTCAGAAAGTCATCACAACCCACAGTCCTAAATATATCTCTGATGAAATTATTTACAACACAAATGTGCACATGTATTTTACCAGAGGGGCAAGTAGAGGGCAGATTATTCTACCCCATGCAAAATCTAACAGTATGCAAAGAACGGTTTTATATAGGGCTATCAGGGCATGGCATTGTCTTCCAAGTGACAATAAAGGGCTCTACATGCTACCGCGACTGCAACAGTGTTGTAGAGTGTGTTGCGAGGATGTTGCGTACCGTTCACCCAAATCTAATCTGAACAACCGTTGCATTGATGTTGCGTAGTATTGATTGGTTAGTTACTGAATGGGGGTGGGGCTGTCATATAATATTGGTCCCGCAGGCAGGAATACTATCCTCGATAGTTAATGTAATTTATACAAATGGAAGTATTGATTTCGCCGTAACGAATCATTAAAAAAATATACCGTTAACTGGAATATGTTAGTTTCTTACACATATGTTGGATTATGTAATTGGTTTGTGATGACAAACCAATAAAAAATCGAGAATTAACCGGTGGTTATCCTATAGCCCATATTATGTACATTTCAACAAAGTGGAGCTGCAGGAGACTTCCATAGCATACGCCTTCAAATCCTTTTACCTTGACGATTAA
This sequence comes from Notolepis coatsorum, assembly GCF_963971535.1. Classification (NCBI taxonomy): domain Eukaryota; kingdom Metazoa; phylum Chordata; class Actinopteri; order Aulopiformes; family Paralepididae; genus Notolepis; species Notolepis coatsorum. Next base: position 7,923,568 of record NC_140179.1, on the reverse strand, counting down.
CACTTTCAGTGCCCAGCAGGGGGCGCACATTTAGTGCTTGAATGCCCACCATCCGCTTCAATGTTAACGTTAATATCGCCTAATCTATGTTTTAAATTATGGCTATGTGTCTAATCTGCCCGTCGCCCATCAATGACTCATTTTCCAGTCAACATTGTGGAAGCGGATTGTTTTTTTATCGGTTCATTTCCGTTTTATAGCATTTTGAAAAGCCCTAGTTTTCAAAAATAAAAAAAGATTCTCTGATAAACGCCCTGTGCTGTAATATTCTAGAACGTTGTCATTTTTCGGCCTATTTATGAATCGTTTTCAAATAAACGCTAGACCATCGATAGTATATGTGTATGCATGCACGCTGGTGCCGCGCGCTGAAAATAGATTCTCCTAGTTCCTGACCGCTCGCACAGTCAAAGAGCCTGGGGGACACATATGGGAAAAGCTTATATCTCAGTGAAAACGGGTCTGATCATCCCAAGACTGATCAGATGGTATCCAAATGGATTATTCCAATTCCTGATCGCCATTCCGAAAATCAATATTTTTTTATTTTATTGATCCAATGCTACGTACTGTAAAGACATATTACACGCTGTCCTGAGGGTCCAGAATGAATCTGATCGGCTCCGGTTACATGCGTGAGAAGTAAAATGTGGATTCCGGAGTTTTTTTCTCTCATCCATTTTCATTGAGTCCAATCCAATTACATGCATTACCATCTGGGAGACGATAGGGGGCGCTTTTTTCACATCTGAGCGCCTGGTGGGGCAGGCTTACCAACGGTAGACTTGGTTGATGAAATATGAATTCAGATTGCTAATAAAAAAAATAAAGCAAATATTCTCGTGATGGGCATTCAACCCGCGGGCTGATAACCCGAGAAATCTCATGATGGGCATTCAATGTGTTAAAAGCCTTAACATGGCTGGTGTTGATATTTTACGATGCCAGCTTGTGAGCATTCATTGTAGCCAGCCAGCTAACGTTAATGCCATTCAGAATTTATTAACATAGCTACAACAAGACAGTAACGTTAATATAATTACATGCATCATTGTTTACAATGAACGGTGGGGCTAATCGAAAGGACTGGACACGGACAAGTTAAACAGCAATCAATTAATTTAATACAACACAGTCAACATGTAGTTTTGAGCTGCATTTTCGTGCCTACGACCGCACCACAGCCACAGGGATATGCGGCTTTGACGAGCTCTCTCTCCTGCCGCTCTTCAGCAGCTCTTCCTCGACCTCGAGTGCCTGTAGCTGCCTGCATTTTCACAACGGCGTCCACCCCTGCTGCTAGCTAACGTTAAAACTAACCTAAAATTAGTTGTTCACCAACAATCTACAGATACCAACAAACACAGAACCGGACTACACAAGCAGATAGCGAAGCATCATAAATACTTCCGGTCGGGGGGTTTCAAAATAAAAGAGCGAGGTCTAAAGCACCGGAAATACGTTTATTTTGTACATTATCTAACGTTAAAACGAACCTAAACTAACATTACAACTAACCTAAAGTTAGTTTAAGTTCGTTTTAACGTTAACGTGTTGGGATGGGGATCGAGGGCGATCCATTTCTGGTTTATATAATACTAATACACGCCCAAATCATGTCGATTATTGAGTTATGGCAGCGATCCATATCCACGGTGTGTGGCTAGAGTCCTGGGATGATATGCAAGTGGCCGGACGTATTTAGGAGACGCACCGATATCCAACCGGCATATCCGGTTTGGCAACTCTCCGATCATCCACCAGGTGGCAGTATTGAAGCATTGCAGAGTTGTGCTGAGTCCCACAGCATCAGACAAGGCTCTGTGAGTGAAATATGAATACCATGGCGAAAATATGAAATATGATCAAAATAATGTCGTACGCCGTGATCTGGCAGAATTCGCATGAACTTGAAACCCGTTGTACGACGTTTTTGGCGCAGAAAGTGTTAAGGGATGTAAGTGTTTATCAATTCAAAAAATTTAAGAAAAAATAATATTTTGTCAGTATGAAAATAAAATGTGATCTGAATAGTGAGATATTTTCTTTTTTTTCTCTTTTATTTTTTATTATTATTATTATAATTTTTTTTCTTGTTTAACTGTGGATTGTGTGTTTCTTGTATAATGGTATAAATTATTATTTGTGTAAATTAGGTTGTACACCGACCATTAAGTAAATACTTGTTTAGTTTAGGAATAACTAAGATTTATTCTTCTTCCTGCTCCTTTTGTCCATGGAATGTTATTTATGATTGTGTAATGAAGAAACTCTGATTGTATGATTCCATGTGGCAAATAAAAACTCTGAACTGAACTAATAAACAAACAATAAACCCCTTATTTCTGGTGCAGTGTAAAGTCACCATTGTACATTACCTTTGTGTGAGCATACAATCACAATCACATCACAATACCTCTGTGTGGAATTGGTGCAACTCCACCTTTTCCTCAGTGAGTTACAGATGTTTATTTGGATATTGTTCTGGGTGTTTTTTAGCAGACAATGTGAAAATATATATCAATTTAGGTGTTGCCTTCATATTTGGACAAATATCTCCCTGCAACTCCCCCCCCCCCCCCCCCCCCACACACACACACACAGAGACCCTCCATCATGTAGCTCAACTCCTTTTCTGTTGTGGGTTCCTATCAATGTCCCTCTCTTCTGCATCTTATGCAAATAGCACAGTTACACACATGAATCATCTACAGGTGATTTTCATTCAAGCTGCACGATAAATTATAAGTTGTCAGATCAATTGATACAACAAGAGTAGAGGCCACTTTAAACGCATCAGATCCCTCACTACGCTCGTCATCATCACCGTCCGAGCTCTGCCTCAGAGTAGGGTTGCCGTGGTGATGATGTGGAATTTTCCATGACTAATACACTCATGACAACACTGCTGTTATACAGGCGACACCAGACATTTTACAAAATGACTCAATATCTGTAGAGCGCCTACTTTGATCTTTAACGTTATGTGGCTACATTGATCCACTGTATCCGTTTACATCTTGTTTTTAATCAATTCGCAATGATCAGTATCCATTTTGACAGAGAAAGTTTATTCTAATTAAGGTTCTAATAAAAATAAACCAAAGGACAGTAATACCTTCTAGGGCTGCACGATTAATCACGAAAAGATTGCGATCTCGATTCATGCGATCTAATTTCTAAATGACGACGATTCTGATGTATTTGCATTTGCGTCAAAATGGAGATCAGTTGCATTAAAACACTCACTCCCATTCCCCTATGCATTCACGTCACGCTGCATTCACATGTTGAATTATTTGCTTTGGAACAATCCCAGTTGCGATATCAATCACACTTACACGACGATTTAAAGCAAAACACGCTATTAATTCAAGATATTTTCGTACTTTTGTCGGCAGATTCCCGTTTCCTGCATTCCTGTCATACAGTCCAAAGTTTATAAAAATCCCAAATTTGTTTTGTAGAAACGTTTTTGTAATGTGTGTACCGGTAAAAATACAGCATTATTATCCAAAATGGCCGTCCAACTAATAACATTCTGAGTTTCTGACCCTAGAGTCGGGACAAAGGTCAGAACCGAAAGTGGTAATTTGACAGAGCGCTTGTCCAATGACGCCCTGAGCTGACTGACTTTAAGTTTAAGTGAAGCACTTTCATATATGTTATGTTTAAGTTTAAGTCAAGCACTTTCATATAGTCATGTTGTCTGTTTAAGAAAGAGTGCAATAAAGGTTTTTAATTGAAAAAAATAATTGTGTGAGAGAATCGTGATCTCAATTCTTAGGGAGAAAAATTGTGATTCACATTTGATCAAGAGTCGTGCAGCCCTACTTTTCTCTCCGCTGTTTGACGGATGGACCGATGTAGCTGCAGCCTCATTTAGTGCATCAAGCAAACACACTGAGCTCCTCTACAGTCCAGCTTTCACTAATTTATATCAGAGATCTTTCAGAATCCTCCGCTATCGTTGTATAACATGTCGCCTCGCCTCTAGAGACGTCTTTCTCTCCTTCAGAAATGTGTTTTGTCTGGTAATCCCAGAGGTTTCCGGTTTGATTCCCACTCCACCCAGGCAGCGTGTCGAAGTGTCATTGAGCAACAACACTGAACCCCTGACTGCTCCTGATGAGCAGGTTGGCACCTTGCATGGTTGACCCCGCCGTCGCTGTGTGAATGTGTGAGTGAAGCGGCAAAAAAAATTAGGAAGTTGTAAAGCGCTTTGGATAAAAGCCGTTATATAAATGCACCATTTTACACATCAACGTTTGAGTGAATGAGTGAAGAACAGGTCCTATAGAGCTGTGAATCTTCACTGGCCTCACGATTTGATTACGATTCAGCTCAATAATATATTACATCCTCAATTTTATAATCTATATTACTGCACATGGTTACTTTTTCATCAATTAATACAAGCAGTCGGATACATTTACTTTTATTTAGAAAGTTCTTAAATCAGAATGTCAAAATAAATGGTTTTACTGGTGTTGCATGATACAGAGATACTAGAAAGGTATCTCGATACCCAGCTGTTAAAAACGGTTCAATACTCCATTTTATTAGTATCAATACTTTTAGAATAGCCTGATGTTGTATTTTCTATGAGTTGAGTGGATGCATGACCAGAGCACTAGCTTTAATAATACAATAATAGCTTTATAGTTGTGGAGCAAATCCCAAAGCGCTACATTGTAAAAGAACATAAAAGCTAGCAAGAGATTTTAATAATGATTATGTTCCGTCACATGCATCGATGCAGAATCGTCCGTGTCGCGACGCATCTTAGAATCGAGAAATGTCCACACCCCTAGGTCCTACCTGTCTGAACTTGGCTCGGACCCTCTCCATGTCCTCCTGCAGATTCTCATACTGAGGGTCGCCGTGGGGGATCTTCTGGATCAGCACCAGGAGAGACTCCAGAGTCTTCACACGCTTCCTGGACAAACACACACAAGACACTTCAGGGACACGCCTACACCATGGTCTGGTGCCATTTCTCCACAAGATGGCAGAAACGGAAAAATATAATATATGGCCTCATACAGGTCCATGAAAGTCATACAGTCATAATTACCGGGGTATTATGTCAGCAATGTATGACGGTATAAAAAAAATTATACCGCCCAAGCCTACTCCGTAGTACTAATTTGTTTATTTTGTACCCAGTTTAATCACCTGTACATTGTATATTGCTGTTGCACTTTACTGCTACATTTGCACTCTGGTTGGATGCCAAACTTCTTTTCGTTGTAATGTACTTGTGCTGTATGATATGACAATACATTTTAATATAATCTAAATCCAATTATGTGGCCAAATTGCACTCTCGAGCCGGGAAAGTGTCTCAAATGTAACACAAAAACAAACAAGTCCTGTACAATGTGCTGTATAATGACAATGCATTTGAAATCTAAAAAGACAAAGCAAAGTGCTGTGGCAGCAGTAGATCATGCTCATGTCCACCAGGTGGCGCCAAACACAGCATATGTGCCATTAGTCTGATGACATTCATAGTAGTCTCATGTGTTGCCATTCAATATGGGCCACAGCTGGTAATGATTCTCTTTAGTTATAATCACCCATTTTGCGACTAAGATGTCTGCGGTTAAATACTATGGAGGGTCTTAGCTTGTGCTGTATGTTCCACCTATACCATTATATTAAAATGATATACCCTATGTGTAAATGTATTGTCATCATACAGCACAAGTACAGTACAACGAAAATAAGTTTGGCCTCCAACCAGAGTGCAAATGTAGCAGTAAAGTGCAAGAGCAATAAACAATGTACAGGTGATTAAACTGGGTATAAAATATACAAATTAGTACTACGGAGTATATACTACAGTGATACAGGTGTAAAGACAGTATGGTAGTAGTCATACTGTCCAACAGCGTAACTAGTAAGAGTAGGACAATGTAGATATAGTAAAGCACTATGAGAAGGTAAGTACAGACAGGTGAGGATAGGTATATATATATGCAGTGAGAACATGCATTATTGTACAATGCCATCATTCATACACAGCTATGGGTCATATGCAGGTGTACAAGCAAGTAGATAGAGGGGTTATATGCAGGTATATTCAGACAAATATGGATATATATATATAGGCTATATGCTGTGCCTGTAAATATAAAAAAATATATAAATGTAAATGACTCCATGTCAAAATTAGGGGTTCTCTTATCCAAGTTAACCGCCAGTCCACTTAACCCTTTCACTGAAAGGGTTAACCTGCTGTTGTGTGGCAGTGAAAGGGTTAACATTATGTGTATTGTCGCAGTGAAAGGGTTAACCGCTTGGTAGTGCGGCAGTGAAAGGGTTAATGTCGACACAGCAGGTAGTCGTTCCATGTTTGAGGAAGAGCCATAAAGTCCTGAGATTAATAACATTTCCTTTACAAATGATTGGGTGAATATTTACACACCACCAGGGTATTGTAATGACAAAGCCAACAAAGTAAATATCAAGTATTTACATGAAGTAGCAGCACCCGTTTTTGGTGATGATTTGATTTCTGGCCTATGTTTTATCATTCTATTTAATCCCAATATCATCAATATCATACTCTTCTATTGTGCATTAGTGTAGATTGGCCATGACAGCTGTGAGAGTCTCAAACATGAAATAATGAAAAACAAATAAATAAATAAAAACAGGCAATGAGGTGTGTGTGTAATGTATATATATATATATATATATATATATATATAGTGGACGTGAGACTGGGATCACATCCTATATATACAGGTTAGAATATCAGCGATCTAGCCCAAACGAAATAGACACCTTGCTTTAGCGTCCGTGTTGTTTTGAAGAAGACATTTCCATCCAACGGCAAATCCATGATAGAAGGAAACCTGTGGGAGAGAACACACGACAGCAGCAGGTGAGTAATGGCCATTCTGAAAACTGAAGGATTACAAAGTGAATATGTAAATGATATCTTCTTTAAAAATGTGTAAAATAAAAAATAAAAAAAAATAAAATATAGCTAATCCAAACGATCTTGTATCAATAAACAACGCATCGCCACGGCAGCATAACAGTTGTAACCGATCCCTGTATATAGAAGTGGGGTACAACTCACTGCTGGTAAAATCACTGTTTAATTTATCTTTTTACATCGTATTACAATCCTTTAAACAATCAAATTCCCACCGTAAGAGCTATGGCCTCATACGGGTCCATTAAACCTGGTTGTTTAGCGTATTCCTTGTCTTGAACTGAACTGTCAAACTGTCAACCAAAGAAAGTGACAGCGATAAAACACACTGTTGCCTCACAACACAGCGACATGGATTTAAATAAATTAAAGTCACACTTCAAAGTGGGGGACCCTGATGTAAACAAGACAAACGTCTTTCTCTGGTCTGCATCCCCTTAACAATTGTGTGTATTGAGCCGTACTGTATTGTACCAATTCTGCAATCTGTTAATACAGTTTTCATTCATTCATCATTCATTCTCATACACATACATAGGCTTCTATCAATTCTAATAATAAAAGTCCTGGATATTCCTAAACATTAATTGACATGGATCTCTATAAAAACCATCCAACACATTGAAACTAGTAACATCACAAATATTAAGCAGGTAATTACTCAAAAAAACAATAAACCTTTCATCATGGGGTTATTATTTACAACAGTCACCTCTGAGGAGAGCTTGGCCCCATGCGAGGCTCCATGCCGCCGTCCCTCGAGCATCCCCTTGCGGGTCCCCTCCTCGAACCCCTCGCGGTACCCCTCCACGTGGTACCTGTAAGAGCGACAGTAACTTAATATATACAACAGCAACACTAGTGAGTAGACAGATATTATATTATATTATGGTTGATACATAGATATTACGTCGTGGAATAGAACAACTGTCGCCAGTGGGTCGAGGACTTAATATCCCACCGGGTTTGGAAAATGTTTGAATGTGTAAGCTTTCAAGTGTATCGTTAGGAAGTAAAGTTAGCCTGAGGGTTGTTGTCAGTTCACCTGTCATCCGCCATAAGTATACAATCAAACAGATCTTCATTTCCAGCAGATACGCGTGCCATGTTCATCTAGTCGTTTAATCACTTTCTACACCTCTGATTCTCGTCAATCAACACTGTTGTTATGGAGCGTCTCTTCCGCAAGTGAAACCGCTTCCGTCAGCTGTTTCTACTACTTCCTGCGTCCTCAACCAGCAGCGCGTTGCCACACGGGCGCTCTGCTGCCACCTGGCGGCCAGGAGTGGTTCTGCTGAGTGATTGTGTAGATTGATTGATTGATTGAAACGTTTATTAACAGATTGCAGAATGGGTACAGTACAGTACAGCTCAATACATACAATTGTTAAGAGGATGCAGACCTGAGAAAGCCTTTCGTCTTGTTTCCATCAGGGTCCCCCATTTTCAATTCATAGTGACATTTATGACATACACAACATACATGACATCATGACATTTATGGCATAGGGACATACATGACATACAGGTATATAGTACTGTTACATTTGTGACATAAACGATATACAAATAGGGAGAGAGGGAGAACTCTGAGGACAGGAGCAGGGCTCTGAATCTGCGTTTTGTAAACATTACAGAGGAGGGCCGCGAGGGTAGAGACGTCACCCATCTTATGTCTCAACTGATTCCTGAGCTTCTGGGGAGAAAGAACTTACCGGAGCCCCTGGCCATTGCACCCCTAACCCCAACCCCAGACAGCGGCACAGCCTCATTACATCCTCCAGGTACCAGGAGAGAGCCAGGATCAGGAGTCTTGCCAGAGAAAAGAAGGAGTTGCTTTACATGGGACATCGCGTCTATATTTTCCCCGACTACAGTAAGGCAATGCATGACAAACACCGTAGTTTCATCATCACTGTAAAGAAGAAACTGTGGGGATGGGGGTTCAAGTCGCCCTGCGTGGCAGCACACCTGAAGTGAAGACTGAGGGCAAATGGAAGAAGTTCAACTCTCACGAGGAGGCAGAGGCCGTCTGGATGGCGTCTATACTTTCCGTAGCCGCATTTCTGGCAGACGTTCTCTGATTGGCCGACGTCAGTTTCTACACTGGTTAGGCTTAGGCACTCTTCGAAGTTGGTTAAGGTTAGAGTTTGTCTTAGAGCGTGACGGCAAGTTCTTTCGACGGTTAAGCTTAGGCACTCTTTCGAAGTTGGTTAAGGTTAGAGTTTGTCTTAGAGCATGGCGATAGAACGCCAGGTAGTTTGCAGGCTGTTCGACGCGGAAATGGGCAAAGACACAGCTCGTCACGCTATTGGGCAAACATGTCAGTGGCCAATCAGAGAGCGTCAGTCAGTGCCAATCAGAGAACGTCTGCCAGAAATGCGGCTACGGAAAGTATAGACGCATCAGAGTTCACTCTACAACCAGGAAGCACCTCCCACCCACACGATCAGAGTTCACTCTTGTCGTTGTCTTTGTAGAATAAAATGGCGCAGCAAGTTCTGTACCGGGACCAGTGCTGCTGTTCTCTCTGTCAGGATGTACTGAAGGATCCGGTAACTATTCCCTGTGGACACAGCTACTGTATGGGCTGTATTAAAGACTGCTGGGATCACGGTGATCAGAAGGGGATCTACACATGTCCCCAGTGCAGGGAGACTTTTACTCCGAGGCCTGTTCTGAAGAAAAACAATATAATGGCTGAAGTGATAGAACAACTAATGAAGACAGGACCCCAAGCTGCTCCTCCTGATCACTGTTATGCTGGACCTGCAGATGTGGCCTGTGATTTCTACACTGGGAGAAAGCGGAAAGCCCTCGAGTCCTGCCTGGTATGTCTGACCTCTTTCTGTGAAACTCACCTCCAGCCTCATCATACTGTAGCTCCGTTAAAGAAACACAAGCTGGTCAAAGCCTCCACACGGCTTCAGGAGAACACCTGCTCTCGTCATGACAGGATTCTGGATGTTGTCTGTCGTACTGATCAGCAGTGCATCTGTTATTTGTGTTCCATGGATGAACATAAAGGCCATGATACAGTCTCAGCTGCAGCAGAAAGGACGGAGAGAGAGAAAGAGCTTGGCATGAGTCAGCAGAAAGTCCACCAGAGAGTCCAGGAGAGAGAAGCGACTCAAAGAGGCCCAACAGGCTGTTGATTCTGTCAATCGCTCTGCTGATAAAGCAGTGGGGGACAGTGGGAGAATGTTTACTGAGCTGATACGCTCCTTGGAGACGAGGCGCTCTGAGCTGAAGAAGGTCATCAGAGCCCGACAGAGGACCACAGTGACTCAGGCTGAAGAACTGCAGAAGAGACTGGAGCAGGAGATAGCGGACCTGAGGAGGAGAGACACTGAGCTGGAGCAGCTCTCACACACAGAGGACCACATCCACTTTCTACAGAGTCACCCCCCCCCTCTCCAGTCCCAGTGAGTCTACAGACTTACCCAGCATCAGTGTCCTTCCTCTCCTGTACTTTGCAGATGTGACTGAGGTCGTGTCTGAGCTGAGAGACAAACTACAGGACGTTCTGAAAGAGCAGTGGCCCAGAATCTCAACAACAGTGAATGCAGTTAATGTTTTACTGCCACCACCAGAGCCCAAGACCAGAGCTGACTTCTTACAATATTCCTCTCAGATCACACTGGACCCAAACACAACCAGGGCCGTCTCAGGGGGTGTGTGAGCAGTGCGGTCGCACAGTGCCGCGCGGGAAGGGGGGCCCCAAATTTTTTTTATACATTTTATTTTTTTTTATTTTATTTTTTTTTTATACATTTTTTGCGAGGCCCCCCTTCCCGCGAGGCCCTTTTTCATCATAGACCTAAAATCTAGTTTTGCTTACATGCTTATAAATTTAGACACGTTTGTAGAATAGTGTTCCGGGCTCTGCTGCTCTGCAGATAGACACGTTTGTAGAATAGTGTTCCGGATTCTTTGTGCAAAGCATCGTTGGAGGACTAACACTAGGGGGAGCCGAGCTGGTTGGCGTCGGTCTGGTAGTCGGTAGAGAGATGTGAAGAAGACCGGATCCACGAAGAGGGGGTACAGCCAGGTAGAGGCTAGAGGGTCTATTCAGCGCTATCCATAACTGCAGCTATGGTTAACAGTTGGTTAATAGTTATTTACGTTTACAATTTATATGCTTATTTTTGTATATTAGTAATAATACACTCAATTGCATTTCAATGTATTTCTTATTTGTTTATATAAGATATATATTAGTGGCGCACAATTTTTTCTATTTGTTTGCGCAGTTACTTCATCTCACGAGACTTGACACACCTGGTATCCGGTGATGTGTTTCCGCCATCGCTCTCTTGAGTTGCAACAATGAACTTGGATGGATGGATTATTGACTTACCGGTCGATCCTAATAAGCAAAGGACAATCCTTCAAGACAACTTAACAAGACAATCTTCCAAGAAACGGATCGGAGACATACTACTATAACGCATCGATGTTCTCATATACTGGCACGCAGCCAATAAGGTATTGATTGTTTTAGATGATGATTGTGGTATATGTTACAGCGATGTTCCGACCATGGTTTAATGGACTTGTAATATTAATGGTATCTTTTGTATGCATTTGTATGTCATGCAGATTTTATGGTTTGGATGAGGTTTGGATGAGGTTTGTATGGAGAATCTTCATTAAAATCAGTTCAAGAAATCTACTTGTGTTTTGCGTCGTGCCCGGAGGATGTCACAAGTAGTAGTAGTAGTAGTAGTAGTAGTAGTAGTAGTAGTAGTAGTAGTAGTAGTAGTAGTAGTAGTAGTAGTAGTAGTAGCAGCAGTAGTAGTAGTAGTAGTAGTAGTAGTAGTAGTAGTAGTAGTAGTAGTAGTAGTAGTAGTAGTAGTAGTAGTAGTAGTAGTAGTAGTAGCAGCAGTGAATGAATGAATGAATGAATGAAAACTTTATTTAACAGATTGCAGAATGGGTACAATACAGTACGGCTCAATACATACAATTGTTAAGGGGATGCAGACCTGAGAAAGACGTTTGTCTTGTTTCCATCAGGGTCCCCCATTTTCAATTCATATAGACATATATGACATACATGACATACAGATAGTCAGTACTGCTACATCTATACATTTATGACATACCAGATTTGCAAATACAGTACTGTTTGTGATACAGAAGGAGTCAAGAAAAGGGAGTATATACATTTGACGTAGAAACTGTACATTGGAGGAGGTTGGGTGGGGGGGGTTGGGTACATTGGGATATTGACAACCATACTGGGTAATTTACATTGGAGGTGGTTGGGGGGGGGGAGGAGACACTGTACAAACAAACACAATTGTACATTGAACTATTGACAAAACCATACTAGGTAAATGACTGTACATTGGAGGGGGTTGGGTTAGGATATTTACAGGGGCCAGTGTTGAATTGCAGTCTCCCGTAGGTGTCCCTTGAGAGAGGTTTTGAAAGTGGGTAGTGATCCACATTCCTTTACAGCTTTGGGTAGGGCGTTCCACATTGATGTGGCATAATTGCGAAACGTGTTTAGTCCCTTATTTGAGCCGAATCTGGGTTTAACATGATTTGTGGAGCTCCCTCTGGTGTTGTGATCGTGGTATTCACTGACCTTTTGGAAGTATTTTGACATGTACATGGGTACCTTGGTCGTGTAGTGTATCTTGTAGACCAGGCCCATTGCAAGTTGTTGTACTCTGTCGTCTACTCTAAGCCATCCTAGGTTGTCAAAGTGGGCAGGGGTGAGGTGGGTTCTAGGAGTAAGGTCAAGCAGTAGTCTGACCAGTTTGTTTTGAGATGTTTGTAATTTTGTTTTTAGCGCCTTTGAGGTGCTTTGGTACCATGAGGTGCAAGCATAGTCGTAGTACCCCTGAATGAGTGCTCCTGCCAGAGTCTTCAGGGTGTTCTTGTTTACCAGAGAGGAGATCCGGTACAAGAATCGAGTTCGTTGGTTGACTTTTTTTATTACATTGGATGCCATTTTGTCACAGGAGAGATTAGCCTCTAGGATGGAACCCAGGTAGGTAATTTCATCTTTCCTTGTGACAATATTGTCACCCACTGTAACTGAGAAGCCGTCGGTCTTGCTGAGTTTGTTATTTGAACCGAAGAGAATGGACTCTGTTTTGCCCATGTGTAATGATAGTTTGTTATCAGCGAGCCATATGCAGATTCTGCCTAGTTCCGAGCTGAGGGTTTTTTCAACCTGTAACTTGTTCTTGTCAGAGACCAGCAGGGCTGAGTCGTCCGCAAACAGGAACAAGTTGCAGTCACAAGCTGACGACATGTCATTTGCATAAATTAGGAACAGTAGCGGTCCTAGTATGCTTCCTTGTGGAACACCACAGCTCACTGTGAGGGGGGGGGATAGGGTACCGTTTACCTCCACCATCTGTTCCCTCCCCTCAAGGTAGGATTGCATCCAGCTCACTGATAGACTATCAAAACCAATTGCTTTTAGCTTGTCAATCAGAATGGAGTGATTGACCGTGTCAAAGGCCTTTTGTAGGTCCAGCATGACCATGCCGCAGTATTTGCCTGCGTCCACCTCTTGTTTGATGTGGTCATTCAAATAGAGAAGGCATGTGTCAGTGGAGTGGGATGTTCTGAAGCCAGATTGGAATTCGTAGATTAGATTTTTTTCCGCTAGGTACTTTTCGACCTGTTCGTAGACTATTTTTTCCATGACTTTCGAGATGGAGGTGAGAATAGAAACAGGGCGGTAGTTGCCTGGGTCTAATTTGCTGCCCTTTTTGTGCAGAGGGGTCACCCTCGCAATTTTGAAGTCCTTGGGGACGTGTCCCTGTTTTATGGAGAGGTTTATTATGTGTGTGATGATTGGTGTGATGGCGGCTGCTGAGTCTCTGAGGAATTTGGAGGGGATGTTGTCATGGCCAGTGGCCTTGTTAGGTTGGAGGGCGCTCAGTTTATTGAGTACCTCATCTGTTGTTACCATTTCCAGCTTGAAGTCGTCCTTTCGGACCCCTAGGTTTTTGTAGTAAGCTACTATGTGTTCTACCCCATAAAGCCCTGAGTGAGAGTAGTAGTAGTAGTAGTAGTAGTAGTAGTAGTAGTAGTAGTAGTAGTAGTAGTAGTAGTAGTAGCAGTAGCAGCAGTAGTAGTAATAATAGTAGTAGTAGTAGTAGTAGTAGTAGTAGTAGTAGTAGTAGTAGTAGTAGTAGTAGTAGTAGTAGTAGTAGTAGTAGTAGTAGTAGTAGTAGTAGTAGTAGTAGTAGCAGCAGTAGTAGTAGTAGTAGTAGTAGTAGTAGTAGTAGTAGTAGTAGTAGTAGTAGTAGTAGTAGTAGCAGCAGTAGTAGTAGTAGTAGTAGTAGTAGTAGTAGTAGTAGTAGTAGTAGTAGTAGTAGTAGTAGTAGTAGTAGTAGTAGTAGTAGTAGTAGTAGTAGTAGTAGTAGTAGTAGTAGCAGTAGTAGTATTGTATCATGCAACTCGTTTTCAGTATCACCTTGGGACAAGCATCAATAAGGCACAAGACAAATATTTGTAATAACTGTGTCATTATGGCTTTATTCAATATGACATGGTATGAATTTCCACAAATGTACCCTTTTCAGCAATTCATAATTAACTAGCATTCATAACCTCTTCAATCAAACTCCTGTATCATTCAACAGCACACTCTACATGTCTTCTCGTCTGAAACATAGAGAAGCATTAAGAGTAGAACACTTAGACCGTCACATGTTTCTGTACAATAAGGCCCAGGATTCAAAACCTCAAGGATCAAGCTGTGGAATACCTAACAAGCAGTGGCATTTAAATAATTAAATAAATACAACTTTCTTTGTCCTTGTGTGTCTGGAGTGGTTGTATGCAGTGTTCCTGTCTGTTGATAGAGGTGACCTTGAATAAAGGACCCATGCAACCTGTGTCTTTAATCTCAACCCCAGGGTTCCCACAGACATTGCAAAATGAAATTCAATGACTTTCAAGTACTTTTCCAAGCACTATTTTTCATTTCTCAAAAGCGCATTTAAAAGGATCCAATTCACATTTAAATGCGTTAAAAAAAAAATCGGAAAAAAATCGGATCCAATATTTACGGCTTTCCGACAATTAGTTACACTTTAGATTTAAAAATAATTCTTTATTCAGAACAATGTTATCATGGATGAACAAAACGTTCAGTGCGAATGGTTGATTTGAATTCCAAGGACTTTTTAAGCACCTTGTTAAAAAAAAGAAATTGGCTGTTTTCAAGGAATTCCAGGCTTTGACTTTTTGTTGTAAAAAAATCAAGCACTTTATAAGCACTTCAAGGACCTTGTGCGAACCCTGCAACCCGTATTACTCTTCACGGCTCCTTGCCTTCTTCCTCGTTCCTCTGTAGGCCGAACAGCGGTGTGTTTCCCTGCAGCGCAGCGCTCTGACTCAGCCCAGCTGCACCACACGGTACTGCAGCGCAGCGCTCTGACTCAGTCCAGCTGCACCACACGGTACTGCAGTGCAGCGCTCTGACTCAGCCCAGCTGCACCACACGGTACTGCAGCGCTCTGACTCAGTCCAGCTGCACCACACGGTACTGCAGCGCAGCGCTCTGACTCAGTCCAGCTGCACCACACGGTACTGCAGCGCAGCGCTCTGACTCAGTCCAGCTGCACCACACGGTACTGCAGCGCAGCGCTCTGACTCAGCCCAGCTGCACCACACAGTACTGCAGCGCAGCGCTCTGACTCAGTCCAGCTGCACCACACGGTACTGCAGCGCAGCGCTCTGACTCAGTCCAGCTGCACCACACGGTACTGCAGCGCAGCGCTCTGACTCAGCCCAGCTGCACCACACAGTACTGCAGCGCAGCGCTCTGACTCAGCCCAGCTGCACACAGTACCGCTTGGAAGGTTTTGGATGTCAGCGGCTAGACGTTGTAGCCTTCTGGTGTCAGGAACCAGGCTCGCCCCCTCGCCCCGAGATTTCAGCCGTGCCACTTGTGTCGTCTCTACACGCTACGGGCACCGCACGCGTGCATTGCCTCACGCCGCGCACAGATCGAGACCTGTACAACGAGGACGTCTCTCTCTCTCCGTCCCGACCGTCTCAACCTCTGACGGAAAGCGGACATTTCCTTCATCTCTTACTGAAGCTGGGGCTGTGGATAAGGATCTGCGAGAGCTTCCCAAAGGACTCCATGGCGTCCACGTCGTCCCGATACGTCAGCGACGTGGGGCTCGTCGTCGAGAGCTCCTCCGGGGGGCCGTAACCGCGGGGGGACGCGTCCCGGCTCAGGGTGCTGACCATGGGGAGGAACTGGGAGAGGGCGGCCACGCCGCGGTCCCGGCCCTGCAGCCTCCGCCGCTGGCCGCCCAGGCTGACCAGGGTGCCGTGTCTGTCGGAGACGTAGACGGTGTAGCCGTCCGGCTGGGTCCGCTCTCGGAAGGTGCAGTCGTCTCGGGCGTAGGCGTGCTGTAGGGGACAGAGGCGTAAAGTACTTCGTTACAACACTTAACCTTCTGTCGTGTCGGCAGTGGAAGGGTTAACCGGCTGCTGTGTGGCAGTGAAAGGGTTAACCGTCTGTGTATTGTGGCAGTGAAAGGGTTAAAAGTATCTGTTCAACTATAGGGCTGTCGCGATAACCGCATCACCGCAACGTCACCCACGGGTGTAGAACAGACAACCGCGACAACCGCAGGTACAATAAAAGGGGCATCATCATTTTTTACTTCATTTAATGACGCAGCGTCCGTTTTCCAGTAGCATGAGCTAACTTCACGTTTCCATACAGTTTGCAACTCACAGATGAAATCAGGATTTATTTTCATATCTCGGACTCGAGCCCCCAATGTTTACCTTTTCCTGTATTAATCTGAACGTAGTAGAGTACAGGGGAGTACACTCTAGGGCCGAAGTGCCGGTCATGTAACGTGCTTGTTATAACTAGCCGGACTTCGGGGTAATTCCCTCTGTAAAGTGGTGACAGTAAACCAGGAAACTGGGTGTTTATTTCCGTTTGCAGCTCTTTATTCTTCATGTTAGTGACTAACGTTACACACAGATTGGGCGCTGCCTCTCTGCCGTGGTCCCGACGTTAGCTAGCCATCTGTAGCATTGATGTGGCCCCGACGTTAGCTACTGTATAGGCTAGCCATCTATAGCATTGATGTGGCCCCGACGCTAGCTACTGTATAGGCTAGCCATCTATAGCATTGATGTGGCCCCGACGCTAGCTACTGTAGGCTATAGGCTAGCCATCTGTATCATTGATGTGGCCCGACGTTAGCTACTGTATAGGCTAGCCATCTGTAGCATTGATGTGGATCCGACGCTAGCTACTGTATAGGCTAGCCATCTATTGTAGATGGATAGCCTGTGGCTAGCGTTGGGACCACACCAGCGTTGTGGCTGGATAGTCTGTGGCTAGGACCACGCCAGCGCCACAGATAATCTGTGGCGTTGTTGTGGTCCCGACGCTAGCCACAGGTCAGCCCTCCACAACGCTGGCGTGGTCCCGAGTGTGGCGGAGAGAGGCAGCACTTAGTTTCCCCTAATGATGAACAATGATGACACAAGTTGTGATATTTAACTAGCTATGTATATGTGCATTCACATTCACTAACGTTAAAATAGTGTTATAATAACGTTAAATGTTCGCTCAAATAACATTCGTTTTAAGTTGGAGAAGGGCATATATCCCACAATGCATCACTCTTAAAGGAGCAGGCAACACGCTACTACTTTGATCACATTTCAGAACGTTGAGGGACAAATGGATAGATTATCAAACATGTTTAAAATAGTTTCAGGACTCCTACGACCTTAGAATTTTTTTCTAATCATGATAGCGGGTAAACTCGCATGTCTTAATAATAAAAAAATATATATATACAGGTATATAAAAAAAATAATAATAAAAAAAACGTAATTTTTATTTTATTTTAAATTTTTATTTTTTAATAGAAGTGCGGTACCACCGCATCCCGCGGTGATTAGCCACACACACAACTGCGGTGAGAAAATGTCATACCGCGACAGCTCTATGTTCAACCGACGGGCTGCTCAGGCCAACTGTGACTCAAGCTTACCAGGGGTGTAAAGTACTTAAGTACTGTTTTTTGGGGATTTGTACTTTACTCTAGTATTATTAGATTTGTATATTTGTACTTTTACTCAATTACATTTCAGAGAAAAAAAACATACTTTTTACATTCTTACATTTAAAATACAGACCTACAAAGTACAAATCTCGCAGGTCCAACCATTTTAATTAGTATATTTGTTTCTCTGGCCGAACTAACGTTAACGTTATTAATCCTGCGGCCGCTCTTTATTTAAAAACAGCCAATCAAATCCCCATCAATGGAAAATTAACCCGCCCATACCCATGCTGTTTGGTCCTTGTGCAAGACTAGAAAGAGCGGAGATCTTTGATTAAACACCTGCTATCAGAAGAATAGACAGTCAGAAAAAAAAATTTACTTTAAAGGGGAACTATTTTACTATTTCTTTCTCTATTTGGGCACTTTTACACAATTCCTGTGAGTCTATGGAACACCTCTGTAATATATATATATTTTTTTTATTCATTGTTTTGTATTTCTAATCAAGTCCTCAAAAACAGCATTTTTCTACCTCAAGATCTCGAGCTGTTTTGAGCCTGGGCTCCAACCACTGCGGGTCGTCCTCTTCCCCTGAACATTAACATGCAGCAGTGACTATATGACATCACATATAGGCACATTTTCAAACGACTCAGTTCAGTGAGGGTGAATATTGTGAGAGGAGAATTGGAAGAATGCGCCAATATGAGAATTTTGAGACATAGATCATATTAATATAAGTTCACATAGCTAGGAAACAATGCTAAACACTCAAAAAGGCCATTTATAAGATAGTTCCCCTTTAACTTTTTAGTACTTAAGTACATTTAAAAGTAGAAGCTTTTTTACTTTTACTCAAGTGTGTTTTTAGTCAGATACTCTGACTTTTACTTGAGTACGATTTTGAGACGGTAGTGGTACCCATGCCCATACTTTCACTTAAGTATAATTTCTGGGTACTTTTTACAGAGACAGGGACAGAGGTGGGGGGGGGGGGGCGACGGTGACTAAGGGGGTTTAGAGGGAGAGTCGGCAGTGCAGAGTAAACAGCAGAGGGATGTATAGACATGTTTTATCAAGACGCGTGTGTAAAACCTGCCTCAGGCTCTTGTGAGAGCGTGTGTACATTGGGGATGTCGTCAGCCAGAGCCAGAGGCCAAGGTTGTTGCTGCTGTTGTATCGTTTCATTCAGGGTTTCTCTCTTTGCAAACAACACACACCCACCACCGCTCTGGACAAAGGTTGGTGAACTGGATGACTGTCAGAATGCATGGGGTGGTTTCTGACTTCTGTAAATATCATGCAAAAATGCAACCTTTAGGGGAATGAATTATTATATATTTTCTTTTTTTGCTAATGTCTACATATTAGGTCTCCGTCATGCTGAGGTTCCTGTAAAACCAGTGAGAATTAAATTATATGTCATTCCATTGTATTATGCAAGTGTGAGTATGCCCACAGTATTCACTTAAGGTTTTTTTTTTTTTGCCCCAGAATGGAATACATTCTAATAAATGTTTCAGTGTAATGTTAATCTCTGATTTTCTTTTTTAATTTACAACATTAATTTGTATTCATTCTGACACTTTGAGACAGAATATCTTTTTCCCTTTAGGACTGTGATGATGTGATAACATACCATGTGTCAATATTAAGCAACTCGGATTCCATTGTATTTAATGTAGGATACACGTAAAAAAAGAGCATCCTGATGTAAAGCTGTCGATTAGACTTTCATGTAATTTCAAAACAAACGCATTCACTTCTAAATAATGCCATATTAACCCTTTCACTGCCACACGACAGAAGGTTAGCCCTTTACTATCACACGACCGACGGCGATGCTCCATCATTAGCATCATTAGCTCCGCAAATTATGCTAATGATGGAGCATCACCGTCGGTTGTGTGATAGTAAAGGGCTAACCTTCTGTATTGTCACAGTGAAAGGGTTAACCGGCTGTCGTGTGGCAGTGAAAGGGTTAAGAGAATACTTTGGAGAAACTTTGTTTCACTTAACAACCTGACATGTAGGGATTCACTGACTGCTAATAGACGAGCAGATTTGAGGGAATCGGACACGGAACTTTTGATGCCGTTTAGAAAACTGTTTTTATCTCAAGACAACATGAAATTCATGATCCTCAAATTACAGTGTCCCATTTTAACAATAACAGGATGTCCCTTTTAAACAATAGGCGATTTATGAAATGGAACTAACAAAATGTCAACATCCTAAAAAGGTGAAATTCATTCAGTCATTTTTATTCACAATTACATCCCATTATGAAATACACTGTGATAAGACACTGAATACACTTCCTTCGATTTCTTAGTCTAGTGCTTACATAAAATGCCACGCCCCCTTGACATTGATGATGTCATGACCATGGAACCCATTTCATCATCACATACAGCAACACGTAGGCATTGGCTTTTGGTTCTGCCTTTGTACACATTTAAAGATATACACTCTGAAGGTTTAAAGGAGCACTTGCTCTAACTATATTTTTCACATAATCTCACATTGAATTCTTGTGTTATGTTAATTACAGTACCATAAAATGATGTAGACATCACTGGTGGTCATATTCAAACTAATTTACTCTCAATAACTGTCAAACTAAATGAATGTGTGCAAAACTGTTTAGAGATTTTGGCTGTGTCTGAGATTAAGTGCAAAATAAATCAGCATTGTTTTTTGATGAAGTGCCCCTTTAAGTGGCACGCGGTGGTGTAGTGGTTAACACTGTCGCCTCACAGCTAGAAGGTCCAGGGTTCGATTCCCGCTTGGGGACCCAGTTTCCGCGAATGTCAGGCCTTTCTGTGTGGAGTTTGCATGTTCTCCCCGTTCTCGCAAGGGTCTCCCCCCCCCCCCGGTAAGAGAAACCCAATATGGAAAAACATACAGAACAGATCGATAACACTGCCGCGTCCCTGATGAAGATGAACAGGAGAACTTGCATTGGTCCCCGGGGCATGCCCCCACGCCGCAGCCCCCATCAGCTCCCGGCTGCCCTTGGGGGGAAGGATGACGGGATGGGTCCAGTGCAGAGACTCAATCGCATCGGTGACCCCACTAATTGCATGTGTGTGTGTGTTCCTGTATGTGTGCCGCCCATCGCATGTGTGTGTCTGCCTGCATGCCGAATAAAGACTTCTCCAAAGTCAGTTATTATTATTATTATTATAAGTGATCGTCTGTTTGGTGGATTTGGCGACACTTGTGGTGACTGGTGGTAACATCAGTATGTTTTCACACTGCAGAACACAGGTGCAGCCACCACCACCTTGTCGACACGTGCCCTCATTAGCAGTCATCTATCTATCTAGCATGTATGTCAAGGCAGGTATACATGCAGGCTATATAATATAGTTTGACATTCAGGATTTATTTTTCTCCTTTTAAGTTTTTGCGTGGGAGTTAATGTCAGGCGGTGTTCCATTGTAACATGGGCCTGTCACGACCATTGATACATAATTATACCTGTAATATACAAACAGCTTAAACTCCACTCACATTTTCAGTCATTGTATATCACCTAACCCCAACGCATTATGTCATCAGCATCACAGCATGGCGTTTTTACAAGGTGTTTATATTACATATTGTGAGATTCTTACCGACGAGTAGAGTCTCCCGCTGCTCTCCATGCACAGAAAGTGCGAGGCCGCTACTCCTCTGATGACGACACGACCCGTGTCCACCGGGCTGATCTCCATGAGGCCTGAAACACCACGCGACAGTCAGAAACCATACCTACAGTACACTGTACAAAATAAATGTTTTTTTCACAGGAAATTCACTGTATTATTTTACAGATTACTTTTGTTTTTCTACTTTATTAAGTGTAAAGGCCCTAGAAATACAGTAAATTACCTTTTATCAAAATATTAACCATTAAATAAAGGTTGTAATCTGTAAATGTATTTGATTTTACTGAAATTTGACAGTAAGTATTTGGCAACCATTGATGCCAGACATTTACCATTTTCTTGCAGCTTTTTTTCTTACAGTATATATACATCCTTATTATTATTTAATTTGTTTCACGTTCATGTCCAGGCTATGTGTCAAAATGCCTAAACGATTCCCAAGATTATATTATTTCGGGAGCAGCTAATTCCAAGTGATCGATTTGGCATCCTTCTTTTGAATGACTGCATGTTTTCTTTGATTATGTGTTGGGTTCTCCTAAATAGGGGTACATGGTGCATTTATATATCTCTTTTATCCAAAGCACTTTAAACAATTCTTTGTCACATTCACACCCCGACTCTCTTTTTTAGACTCCTTTTGTATCACAAACAGTACTGTATTTGTAAATCTGGTATGTCATAAATAGATGTAGCAGTACACTGTCTATCTGTATGTCATGTATGTTATGATTAATTGAAAAAGGGGGACCCTGATGTAAACAAGACGAAAGTCTTTCTCTGGTCTGCATCCCCTTAACAATTGTGTGTATTGAGACGTACTGTATTGTACCCATTCTGCAATCTGTTAATAACATTTCCAATCAATCAATCAATCAATCAATCAATCAATCAATCAATCAATCAATCAATCAAAGGCGACCGCATGCAAGGTGCCAACCTGCTCATCGGGAGCAATTAGGGGCTTAAACTCAAGGACACTTCTTCGACACGCTGCTGCAGGAGGAGGAGCGGGAATCGAACCGGGAACCTCCGAATGACCAGACTGTCTGATGATGGGTTTTTACTTACTGTATGGAGATTGCTCTGCAGACCCGTGCACCGAGCCGTCCCCGTTAATCAACACGTGCAGCCCGTGCCGTGCCGCGTACAGGTGTCTGAGGCGCACGGTGTGGCCCCAGCCCAGCGCCACGTGGGGCCCCTCGTCCTGCAGCAGAGGCAAACACACAACCCCGACGGCGAGGAGGAGGTTAGCGACACAGACTGCAATAAAACACATGATTTGTCTGTTTCCCGGCGTCAGCCACGTCCTTATTATCCCAAACGGTATACTCCCGCGACGTCCCGATACACTCCAGTTGTTCATATTCACATTCCAGCCTATTTAAATGGGCTCCTTATCAGTTGGATCGATAACCCTCTTCCCAAAGCGAGTTCTGGGAACCACAACACAACACAACACAACACAACACAACACACCCCCGGCCGGCATCCAACGGAATCATAGCGTTGGTACATGCGCTCTCCATGCGCCATGCGCTCTGCATTGATTGATTGATTGATTGAAAAGTTTATTAACAGATTGCAGAATGGGTACAGTACAGTACAGCTCAATACATACAATTGTTAAGGGGATGCAGACCAGAGAAAGACTTTCGTCTTGTTTCCATCAGGGTCCTCCATTTTCAATTCATCATAATGCAGCTGTGCAGGTGAGAAGAACAGACTCAATATACCGTTTGGTCTTTATTCTTATATATATTGTAGCCTAATGGCTTTTATAATTTGCACTATTGTCATCTGGTAATCTACTGATCATTGTTACTCAGCTGAAAGAGTTGTACCCTTCCTGCTGACTTGTCGTACAGAAGTAGCTTTGGATAAAAGCGTTCATGCAGCTAAATGACTAAATGTAAATGTGAATGTAGCTTACTGGTGGTCACTGGTCACCGTCTGACCAATAGAACGAACTTCCCACCATGCAGTCAGGACAGATCAAACCCGCCCAATATTCCGCAATGACTAAAACACCTCTTCAATCAATATCTGAAATGATAATAATACAAATAATAATAATAATAACCTTCTTACTGTCTTTACTATTCTGTACTTTACCACTATCTATGTTACTATATAGGCTACTACCTATACCTACTAATATGTCTATACTACTATATAGAGTGTAACACGCATGTTCAACACTGTTTGATGAACAATGTGCAGTTATACTCTTAGCTGCCAGAGGTATTCCCCTCCTGCCGACTAAAAGCGTCAGCTAAATGTAAAATGACTAAATGTAAAATGTGAGCAGATATTTTGTGAAACATTTAAGAATGAGTTTTTAAGAAAAGGGTTTGTATAGCTATTTTTGACGATTACAAATGTGAATAATGTTTTTGTTATTTTCTTTTCGAATACTGTTTTGGAGTATTAATTTAGTTAATAACATATAGGCATGTATAAGATATGCTTCAGTCCCTTTTCAGTCACTGCCAAATCAAAGATAATGATTGTGTATAATGTATTGTGTGATGACTGAATAAACGACTACTATAATACGTGTCACATCCCATGATACCTATAATTTAGCATTTTAAAAGTTTGCATTTTGTACTTTTTGTTGTGCTTTAGTTTGTATATTGTATAGTGTTTGGTCTGCTTCTCAGCATCGTTTTGATTACTAAATGCTCGTACGTTTGCTATGTTTCTGAGATGAAAGAACGGGATGTCCGATATTATCGGCCTACTGATATTATCGGCCGATATTGGCATAAAAATGTGATATCGGAAAATATCGGTATCGGTTTTCAAAATTAAAAAAAGAAAATAATAATAATAATAATAATAATCTTTTTGCATTTATTTAACCAGCAAGCAAGTAAGAACAGATTATTATTTAATTTATTGTCAAAGTATGCATAATGTTGTGTTAATTACAGACAAGATATATGTAATGTTAATTACCTGAAATTATTCCGTTTTTGAGGGGGGGGGGGGGGGGGGGGGACCCTGCATATATCGGTATCGGTTGATATCGGTATCGGAAATTAAGAGTTGGACAATATCGGTATCGGTAAAAAAAGCCAATATCGAGCATCCCTTTCACTTTTTTACTCTATGAAGCACAATATCAGGAGGCTCAGAGCATCTCACTGTAATGTATGTGTTAGATATTAAGTAGTACTTCACTTAATAATCGACTCAATATTTAAACAATAGTCTTTATTTGCATTCTCTGGTCTAGTGCCCGCGCACTCGACTTGCTCTCAGTATGCATTCTCTGAAGTGAACGCACAGCGTCAGCTCCTATGACGTAACCACGTAACGGTGTGGCACGTCAGTACACAACAGTATGTGACAAATAAAACAACTTGAAACTTGAACTTGAAGACATAATATCATCTGCATGCCATGGCATTGTATTGCTAAGTTGTTGTTAAATTGTACTCAAAGGGACTCACTCCACTCAAAGCTACATACTGCTGCAAATAAGAACGTCACCCGATGTGTGCACAGGGTAAAGTCGACTCCTAATAAAGGGAACGACCTGGCAGAACTTCTGCAGCCCAACTAACTAACCCAGAACACAAGGACATTGGGTCAACCCCCCCCCCCCCAATCTCTTATCGGACGGAGCGTTTCCGCTGCCCGGGTGGCGTGAATATTAAAGGCAACCAACTTGTGTTCGGCTTTTCTCTGATTGGCCGCCCCCCCCCCCCGCCCCCACGCACAGGCAAGCGCAGTCGTCCCACGTCCCAAATGAAATCCAAGGAGCGCAAGCGAGCGGCAGCGCGGGCAACCAACTTCTGTACCATGGGCTGCTGTTCCAACGCACTTGTGTTGGGCTGCTGTTTCACTCGTGTATAAACAAAGCCCATACAGTTATGAAATGCGCTGAACTAGAAAGCGTAACGTTATTATGTTTCGCGTTTTTAACAACCAACTACCAGATTCACTTGTGTATAAACAAAGCCCATACAGTTATGAAATGCGCTGAACTAGAAAGCGTAACGTTATTATGTTGCCTTTAATATTCACGCGCCCCGGACAGGGCGTGAAAAGAGGACATGTCCGGGCAAAAGAGGACGTTTGGTCACCTACTGTCCTTTAAAACACCCTACTGTCCTTTAAAACAGCCTCAAAACCCACCTGCCAACACCCTACTGTCTTTAAAACAGCCTCAAAACTTCCCCTTGTAGAAGCCTCACACTTGTGGGGATAGACCCACACTGCACTTCCGCGTTACATGGAGCTTGCGTGGATAGACCCAGAGCCGTTATTAAAGGGCTCTGGATAGACCCACACTGCACTTCCGCGTTACATGGAGCTTGCGTGGATAGACCCAGAGCCGTTATTAAAGGGCTCTGGATAGACCCACACTGCACTTCCGCATTACATGGAGCTTGTGAGGGGAGCACCGGTTGATGAGTAGGTGCGGAAAAGAGACTACAACTTGGCAGAGAAAGGTCCGATCAACTTGGGATTGGTCTCTCCGTGTTTGGGAGACTCGGACGTATACCAAAAAAAGTATCTATTGGATCATGTCTGCTTCACCCCTGCAGCCGTAGGCGTAGCTACAACCACTTAGGTCAAAGCTCTAATCAACATTCATTCATTTTATCCCCCCCGCACTCTCTCGCTACCCACTTTCAAAACCTATCTCAAGGGACACCTACGGGAGACTGCAATTCGAAACTGGCCCCTGTAAATATCCCAACCCAACCCCCTCCAATGTACAGTAATTTACCTAGTATGGTTTTGTCAATATTCCAATGTACAATTGTGCTTGTTTGTACAGTGTGTGTGTCCCCCCCAATGTACACTTTTGCTTGTTTATTATACAGTGTCCCCCCCCCCCAACCACCTCTAATGTAAATTACCCTAGTATGGTTGTCAATATCCCAATGTACCCAACCCCCCCCCACACAACCCCACCCAACCTCCTCCAATGTACAGTTTCTACGTCAAATGTATATACTCCCTTTTCTTGACTCTTTTTGTATCACAAACAGTACTGTATTTGCAAATCTGGTCATTATGTCATAAATGTATAGATGTAGCAGTACTGTCTATCTGTATGTCATGTATGTCATATATGTCCTGATGAATTGAAAATGGGGGACCCTGATGTAAACAAGACGAAAGTCTTTCTCTGGTCTGCATCCCCTTAACAATTGTGTGTATTGAGCTGTACTGTATTGTACCCATTCTGCAATCTGTTAATAAAGTTTTCAATCAATCAATCAATCAATCAAACTCTCTTCCATGATCTTCCAAGTGTTGCGGTGGTCTGTCTGATGGAGCTGTAGCACTCGCCATCCACAGAAGAGCTGTGTAGCTTCTCTACTGCTTATTTAATTAAATCAACGTATCAATTCTGTAACCTGTAAATCCTTTTCTAACTATTACATTTAATTTCCCCCTAATTATATCCACAACGGTACGCGGTCTGCGTCTATACTTTCCGCAACGGAGCTCGGTTTCCGGGTTCCTCTGATTGGTCGTGACCCGCGCTAGCACGCCCCCTTATCCACCGCTGCCGCCAGAGCGGCAGAGGTCCCGTATTGACTACGCCGTAACGAATCATTAAAAAAATATACCGTTAACTGGAATATGTTGTGCCTTTACACATATGGCACAATATGGTTTGTCATGACAAACCAATAAAATATCGCACCGCCGGCTTGCTCAAAGCGGACACCAGAGCTCAGCGATGCGGCTCGCGGCAGCATATTCTCGCCGCTGGCTGAGCTCTGGTGTCCGCTGGAGCAAGCCAGAGACAGCCGGCGATGCGATATTTTATTTGTTTGTCATGACAAACCAATTACATAATCCAACATGTGTAAAGGCACAACATATTCCAGTTAACGGTATCTTTTTTTAATGATTCGTTACGGCGCAATCAATACTTCCATGCATTCGGGACCTCCATGTTTTGGGGGTATTCATCAGACAAATCGGATCCGGGGATTCGGCTCCCATCAGTCGGGCAAGAACTGCAGGTTTTCAGCCTCTCTCCTTTCTCCTGAGCCCTCATTCATCAACGTGTCTTACGCACAGATATGTGCTTAACCTGTGCGTACGATCATTTCTAAGCAAAGAGTGGGATTCATCAATTTCAACTTGAACTTGACTTAGTGCTTATATTTACGCACAGCTCGGAGCACACTTAGCTGACGCCCAGTGGTAGAATATATTATTACAACAAGGAAATGAGCTTCTGTGCATTAGTTTCAACACTGGCATGTTCTGTATGAACCGTAATTCATTATAGTTCATTGTAAAATAGCAACAGTAGTGTAATTATGGTCAAAACCCTATAAATAGCATTTGGAATAATAGATCTTTCTCTCAGAATGAATGCAGCATGGTTTATATAGCGTTATCGGAATATACGGGGTGTACTGACTGACTGCGCTCCGCGTAGCTCAACTCGTTATTATTTTGTGCACAGACCGCAGAAACACGGGAACGTTTTGATTATATTTAAAAGGCTTTACGTTAAACGAAACAAGTGGAATTTCGAAGCTGTAAGCAGAATACAAGTCATATGAACACCCACGATATAGTGTTCTTCCCCCTTTTTACTGTATAAGAAAGAATAAAAAAACGCATTGCAATGACACCAGGGTATGTGTATTACAAAACCCTTGCAATAATGTGTCTTAAATGAATGAAAAGCATACATGCTCTGGACACAGAGCATATCGTGTGGGTGATATGACTTGTATTATGCTTACAGAATTCCACGTATTTAGTTTTACAATGTCAAAGCCTTTTAATGTAAATCAAAACGTTCCCGTATTTCTGCAATCTATGTGCAAAATAATAACGAGTTGAGTTCTAACAAAGAACATATTACATGCTGGTATGCTGATAGAGTAAACTATTATATGAATATGATATGATATAAGGTATACACTGGTCCGTCGCATACACTGGTATGCGCAAGTTACTGTTGCATAATGTAGGCTATGGCTGCTATTATGTAATCCATATAGGCTACCTAATAGTATATGATTTTTAGAGGCATCTATTTTGTTGTCGGTAATACCGACAACAAAATAGATGCCTCTAAAAATCATATAGCCAATCGAACACAACTAATAAAGGCATTCATATTACAGCACGGTTATAATGACACACAACCAACGCCAAACAGTGGTCAACGAACGGTCTTTATTAGTATTTTGAGCTGTCCAGGCAGAATTGCAGCAATGGTCTTAGGGAGCCGTTGATATATGACATCACCGTTTACAAGTCCGCCTTTTATTTATCCCACAATACGCGTTGTGTCTTCTTGGTTCGACAGCAGTGAACAATCTCCGTGAAGTTTCTCAGAGTTCCGCTCGGGTCAGTCCATTATTTCACATCCCATGGGGGGTGTTTCATCACTTTCATGACCATATATGGATAATCATGCACGAGCATTGACGGTAGAACAAAGTCGGTATTCATCAACACGGAGGAGCATAGGACCTGTGTACGCACGGTTGATGAATCCCAATATTTCTGTGCGTGCACTGATTCTAAATTCTGTGCTTACGTGTGGAAATAGAACATATTCTACGTCACGTTGATGAATGAGGGCCCAGAGCTTAAGGGGGAGCTTAGTATTCCTGCCTCTGAGGAGGTGGCTACGACAACTACATGCAGTCACTGTGTGTTGTTGTAGCCAGCAGGTAAATTGCGATTTTTTTATTTGTTTGTCATGACAAACCAATTACATAATCCAACATATGTGTAAAGGCACAACATATTCCAGTTAACGGTATATTTTTTTAATGATTCGTTACGGCGTAGTCAATACCAATACTTCCATGCGTATAAATTGAGGAAGACAGGGACCTCTGCCACTCTGGCGGCAGCGGCAGCGGTGGATAAGGGGGCGTGCTAGCGCGGGTCATGTGGGGGTCGCGGCCAATCAGAGGAACCCGGAAACCGAGCTCCGTTGCGGAAAGTATAGACCCGTGCGGCGTCCTGCGTCTCTCTGTTATCACTGCAGCTCCGTGCTTTGGCCACTAGATGGCATGATGCCCTCACAACAAATATCATTCTAAATTCCAAATGAGATATCCATTGATTCTGGCATAAATCGATGTTGTAGATTATATCTATTGGCTCACAAAATACCTTTGCTGAAACAGTATCATGATATTATATATATATGTTTTGTATTGATCAGGTAGAAAATTCAAATTAATTGTTTTTAAAAGATTAAAGAAATCTTATAACAACATGATGATGTTGATGGACATGAGTATGTTCTGTTTGCCCCTGAAGTAGTCTCTGTGGGGGACTAGGGGGAGAACGACGGGATGGGTCAAGCGCAGAGAAGACATTTCACAATTTTATTGCGTGTGTTTCACTGAATAAAGACTTTTCCAAGTCCAGTATAATTCAAAAGATCTTTTTACATTTATTAATTAATTTAATAATTCAGATTCCTTTAATACGCCATATGTGTAAACACATTGGTAATTGTTTCGTCATTTACAGTATAATAATATCCCCAGATGTCCTATAGAGACAGTTTTCTAAAACATCAAGATGTCATAAACAAACTGTTTCTACACTTCACACTCTGTGTTCTGTATTGATGTTACCTGGAAAGAGAGGTGTATTATTATTATTTTGTCTGCCTGATAGCTAAGCCACCCGGGAGGCGGGCCAGCTTGGGTTGAGAGGGGGACAGACGGGACACAGGGACACTACTACTATCTGTTAGCACAGCTGAGGACTTTGCCAAGTCACACTCAATGTGACAACCAGTGACCACAGCTCACATGTTGGAGGTGTGTGTGTACTTGTATTGCTATACTACAGGGGACACTGACCTGTTTACACACTCACGCAAATTAGGTTATGGTTAGGGTTAGTTACAAAATGCATGTAATATATCCCCATTATATTTCACATAAACAAACGTTTGTGTGTGTGTCTGTGTGTGTGTTTGGGGATGGAGGGTTGATCCTTAACTGAAAATGACACAATCTGGATTAAAATCGGGCTGCTAATGCATGTTGTTTTTTCGACACGCCCGTTTAGTTGGAGACAACACATCTTGGGTTATTTCAATATATCTTTTCACAGTCTATAACCGTCCCCGTAGACCAATCAGAAACTGATGATTTCACTGACATCATACGCTGAAAAGTAGACCAATCAGAGCTGATGATTTCACTGGCATCATAGGCTAAAGCATCTAGACCAGCCGGCCTAGCTCTGAGAGCTGGCTATAGAGAGGCGGGGCCTAGCTCTGAGAGAGGCTACAGAGAGGCGGGGCCTAGCTCAGAGGCTATAGAGAGGCGGGGCCTAGCTCTGAGAGAGGCTATAGGGAGGCGGGGGCCTAGCTCAGAGGCTATAGAGAGGCGGGGCCTAGCTCAGAGGCTATAGAGAGGTGGGGCCTAGCTCTGAGAGAGGCTATAGGGAGGCGGGGCCTAGCTCTGAGAGAGGCTACAGAGAGGCGAGGCCTAGCTCAGAGGCTATAGAGAGGCGGGGCCTAGCTCTGAGAGAGGCTATAGGGAGGCGGGGCCTAGCTCTGAGAGGCTATAGAGAGGCGGAAGCCCCTCCCCTTCTGCTGCTAACCACCATGAGACCCTATTTCGGAAAGAAAACATGTACAGTAGTTGTAACTGAGGGGTTACAAAACCCTGACTGTATTAAAGATTGTGATAGATTAAACCACTACTACATATTATTATTATTATTATTATTATTATTATTATTATTATTATTATTATTATTATTACTTGCCAGACAGTACAGTTAATTATGGCAGACACTCAAATAGACGGCACGGTGACAAGGAGATATCATTTACAGTATTTTATTATTATGCAGAAGATACAACTGATAATTACTGGGTCGCTCTTTTATGGCGAATGATATTAGAAAGTCAGAGAGTAGCAAAGTCAGTGGGAATGAATAATTCCTAGGCTAGGTATACTAGACCAGACGCCGCCTGGCGTGGGTTGGCAATATAGGGGGGCAAAACGAGGGTACAGCTGGAGACTGGTGATATCCTCCCACAGAGTTGTAAGCTCCAGAGGAATGAAGAATGTACGGATACTCAGGCTGGTCACTTGAAGAAAAGGGGTTCTCATACGGATCCGGTCTTTATAATCCAAGTGCTCAGTAGCAAGGTAATAGCTGTAATCCAATGCCCGATAGCAATGATGATAGCCAGCCAGCTTCGTCCCCGAAGCTAGCCCGATGTAGAATATTCAGGGTAGTTAAATCCAAACGACAAGGGTATTAACGATGCTCTTCTCCACGGTACTACGTTTCCACAATCACTTTAATCCACCAATAATGGTTCTACAATATCGCCGCGGTAGGTTCCAATGCGCACATGTCCAATAGTTCTGCTACTAGGCCCACCTCGTGTTCTGGCACTAATTACTTTAAGTCCACACACACTTGCTAAGGTTCACGCTAGTTACTAAACGAACGAACTGCTTGTTAATGCTGCACACCGAACGAACTGCTGTAATACGATTCACACTAAATGACGACTCTTTACTTCACATTAAGTTAGGTCGAACTTGACTCTGCTACTATACGCTAGGTTCAACTACTGCTGTTGCATTACTCCGGACGAACTTCACGTTACTGCATTAGGTCGAACCGGTACGAACTGCTACTGTTTGCGCCTTCCACAATATATATACTTAGAGGGCTTTCTAGTGCGCAACCGAAGCTCTTGTCTGGAATCAATGCGCTGGCCCCAGGCATGTCTCAACTTGTCCAGACTCGTCTTTGAACTTGTCTGAGGGGCGCGATTCTTGGCGCCGCCAACGTCAAGGGCATTATCCAATGAGGAAAGCGAATAATGCTATGATTCAAACGGAGGCTTAAAGGGATATAGCTTATATATATAAATAATATACAAGTTATATAAAACAATAAAACGTAGATTCTCAATGTTAATCTGGCCCTTCAGAACAGTAGTCAAACAAAGAGACAAATAATTCTATGAATTACACATTTATCAATTCAAAAGATCATTTTGCAAGTCAAATAGGTTGATTGACAAGCAAGGTAGCTATTGTTAGCTAACATTATTGATAGCTTTCGATGCTGTGACATACAGTGGCGTTGCATGGGTAAAATGACTGAGGATGCCAAGTCAGAATGTTTCTTTTTTCTTTTTTTACAACCTGTTTTGATAATGCGTTATTAGATCTACGTTGCAAGCAATAATGGGACCGTTATGCTATAAGGCCGATAGCGGCATCGTTTCACTAACAGAGCTCAAAGTGTTACAAATGAAAGTGTTACAAAGTGACGGAATAAATTCAACCACATTGTCTATGTTTGGATTCATTAAGTACTAAAAAGTAAAAGTAAAAATTTTTTTTTTATTCCGGGGCAATGAAATGTTCCGTTTCGTCCTCTTCATCACTCGTACTATCGTTTGTCGCCGTCTTCTGTAGCTTGTCACTCTGACTGTCTATTCTTCTGATAGCAGGTGTTTAATCAAAGATCCCCACTTTCTAGTCTTGCACAAGGACCAATCAGCATGGGCATGGGTGGGTTCATTTTCCATTGATGGGGATTTGATTGGCTGTTTTTAAATAAAGCGCCCATCTCTGCTCTAAATATATGATCTGATGAAGTATTCAGTATAAGGTGCGGTATGCATAAGGTAGTATATTGTCCTTTTAGGTGGGAGTCAGCTACTAGGTTCCTAGTAGTTGGATGTCTGGCAGCAGTCCCTGCCCACTGTTGTGGAGCCTGATGGCCGCTGGTATGAAGGACTGGCCAAGGCAGTTAGTTGAGTGTCGGGGGGGTATGAGTCTGTGACTGAACGTGCTTCTCATCTTGACTAGCTCGTCGTAGAGGGGGTGGGAGGGATTCTCCATGATAGCAGCCAGCTTCCTTCTCATCCCCCTCTCTCTGCCATCACCTCTAGTCTGACCAGCTCGACTCCCACCAACAGAGCTAGCCTTCCTCACCAGCCTGTGTGTTTGTGTTTGTGTGTAATCTGGACCCCATCTGTTGCTGGTGCAACAACAAGGACACGAAGAAGTACATTACTCATCATTTGTTCCAGAATGTTCTGTTTCGTTTGCTGCTCTGCACACGAGGATCCACCATCATAGACACAGCTGCCCGCTCACACACCTACTGGCCACAATCCAACATACCCAGCTGTGCAGATGGCACATGTACATTACGGCAATCTGGATGTGTGTGTGTGTGTGTGTGTGTGTGTGTGTGTGTGTGTGTGTGTGTGTGTGTGTGTGTGTGTGTGTGTGTGTGTGTGTGTGCATGTGCGTGTACACTCGGCTGATTGTACGTTTGTAAATCCTACAGGTGTTACGTTGAAGTTCAACTGTGTGACACATTGTCTGTCTGTGTGTTTGTTTGTTTGTTTATGTCGGGTGAGCAGGTTGTGTCCTAACGCGGGGATCAATGTGGTCAAGCCCGGTGTACTTCCAATCACATTGCCTTGGCATGGTCCCCTGCACATCTCCAGAAAGATAGGACAGATTGTCTAATGTGTTTTCAAGTCATGAAAGTAATTATTTTTGTAGGGAGTATTTTTCCATTTTTGAGCTGTGTGTGTGTCAGTCACATAATCCAACTTTATTATTATTCAAATCACCATCTTGTTACCGAAAACATACAGCAGTTTGGCGATTGGCGGTATAACAGTTGATCCAGTCTACTGGTAGGAATCTGTGCCAAGGTAGACATTAAGGCTACGTTTAGACGAGCGTTTTGGGATGGAAGTCTGAACAGAAACCGCAAAAGTCGCCTTGCGGTTTCACTTTTAATTTTGCGTTTAGACGAGCGTTTTGGGGTGGAATTCTCCGTGCAGACGAGGCTGTAACAACTCGAGACAACGGAGCCCCGCTGTCACACGATTGGCGCATATGTCACATGACGTGCTGTGAAGACCCGCCCTACTCTGCCTCTGATTCGCAGAGTGTGGGTGGGGAATGTGATTGGACCAAAGCAGAGTCACTCACAGACAGTGGGTCCAGTCATAATAGTTGTGATAGCCGCGGGACAGATTCTTGTGTATTTAAAAGTACTGTCAATGTAGCCTTCAGGTGATCGCCATGGATAGAATCAGACATGCTTTGTTTACGCTTCTAGGCTACTGGCGCATGCCTGTGATGTAAGCAGTAGGCGCGACAAGAGCCTTGACGACCCTTTCGTCATCGTTTTATGCGGTTTGACAGTTTAGACGAGAGCGCAAAGGTTTACCGTTTCTAGGAATTCCACCCTGGAAGGTGGTCTCACTTTTTTACGGTTTTACCCCGTAAAAACGCCGTTTCCGTATAAACGAAAGGCACATCTGAAAAAATATTTTTGCGGATTCACCTGCTAGCGTTTCCGTCTAAACGGGGCCTAAGACTATTATGTACCAGTAGAGTAACCAGTAGGCTACTTTTAGGGTGTTTTCACACCTGTAGTTCGTTTGCTTTGTTCCGATTCAGGGAGACACAGGGACTATTATGATACAATTGTTGCACTTGTTGCACCCTTAGTTCGTTTGTGTTCACACAGCTGTTAGAACTGGTTTTGTTGAGGAATATCAGTGTTCAAAACACCCTTTTGTATCCAGCTATATAAATGGTAAATGGAATGCATTTTTAGAGCATTTTTTATCCAAAGCGCTTTACAACGTAGCCTATTATGTCTCACATTCACTCTCACGTTCACACACCGACGCCTGAGGCGACCATGCAAGGTGCCAACCTGCTCATCGGGACCCTGGCAGCCACGAGTTGAACTTGGTGTTTGCAGGTAGCGCCTCAGGCCCTGTCTCTCACAGATAAGACGCGGTAGTGATCCCGGTGCCGGTGTTTCTGTGTGTTGTCCGGATGATTCTAAACGAGCGTATCAAGGGACCGAGAACATTTTTATTCTCAAGCTTTATAATTTTTTCCCTCCTTTTTTCATTTTTTTTCTCCTCCAAAAGTGTCATTAACTTTACTTCAATTTTTTTTTTTAAAATGAGCCTCTCTCTCCCTCCCCGCTTCAAGACTGTTACGTATCAGATCCTAATGACAAAACAGATCGGGAACTTAATGTCATTCATCATCGGTATTTAAAAAATAAATCAGATAAGTGGACCCAGAAAAAAAAAAAAGGCCCCCTCTTAGAAAAGCACCCTGGTGTTTGACATGGCGCCAGTCTCAATGAAGGGGGAAACGCCAAGCTCTCTTTTAATGGATCTATATTCATTTTCAAATGAGTTGATTAGCCAGCACAATGTCATTGGCTTCAGGGGCCCATTACACATTTATGATTGTAAATTACTGAACATTTACAATCCAAATGAAATTTCACGAGGAGGGGGGGGTATTGAAAAAGAAAAGGGTGGGAGAGTGAGAGAACTGTGTTCTGTTCATCCCTGTAAGCCTTGCCTCGTTGCATCTCTCTCTCCTTCTCTTTCTCTCTCTCTCTCTCTTAGACACACACATTCTCCCTCCATCTCTGACACACACACACTCTCTCTCTCTCTTTCTCCCCCCCCTCTCTCTCTCTCTCTCTCTCTCTCTCTCTCCTCTCCCCCCTCTCTCTCTTCTCTCTCTCTCTCTCTCTCTCTCTCTCTCTCTCTCTCTCTCTCTCTCTCTCTCTCTCTCTCTCTCTCTCTCTCTCTCTCTCTCTGTCTCTCTCTGTCTCTCTCTCTTTCTCTCATACACATATATCACATCAGTGCCCCCTGTGATTAAACAAGGTATAACAGGAAGGACTTTTCTTCACATTCCCTCACAACACTGTATAATATCCCGCATGGAAAGCATTTACATAATGATCCTTCTTGCTGCTATGAAGTCAGATGTCCGTGGGTTGATACTGTATGAGTTGAGACTAAAACCTTTATGGTAAACATTCAGTTGCATTGTTTAATAACGACACTTCAACATAATGCATAATGCACTTTAAACCAATGCTTAACACAGGGATATAATGGAATCTGCTTTTATAGCAGGTAATCATGTTATGTATCTGCATGAAGTAAATTAGAAACTGCCCTATCATGGCTGAAATGGCATGTGGGTATTGATACAAGGAATTATGAGCCATCATGTGTGTTAATGATTACACTTAGGCCTATACTTATATAAGTAATATTGGAATATCCCCATAGAATAGAATAGAATAGAATAGAATAGAATAGAATAGAAATACTTTATTTATCCAGAGGGAAATTTGGCACTACAGATCACTCACAGTAAACAGTAAACATTTGGGTATACAAAAACACACAAATAAGAACCCACCCCCTCCTAATGTACAGTCCCCTCCCCATCATATGTATATACTCTGTCAGGATCTATGGGTAACAGTACTGTATATTTGAATACCGTATGTCACAAATGTAACAGTACTAAATACCTGTATGCCCTACTTCATACAGTAAAAAAAGTAAAAATAATAAAGACCAAACACTATACAAAATATGCAATATACAGTATACAAACTAAGTACAACCTAAAGTACAAAATGAAGGACAGTCAGTTGTATAAGTGTTCCTACATGCTACTTCACATGGAAAGGCCTTCCACCGGCGCGGCTGGGTAGCGTAGAGGTCTAACCACTCGCATAGTCTCTGGTTTCACATCCAGCTGCCAGTGGTACCTCCGGCTCGGTCAGTCGTCCCTACGAACACCATATGTCAGTGTTCGTGGGTGGGAAGCCGGTGGAGGTATGAGTCCTGGTTGTTGCAATAGCGACTCCTACTGGTCGGTCCGGGCACCTGTTCAGCAGGGAGGGGATCTGGGGGAGATGGTGTGAACTTGCTGTCAGGTGAAAAGTGGCTGGCGACTCCACATGTATCGGATGTCTCTACACCCTCCCCAGACCGACAGTAGGGCAGCATGTGGTAGTCTACACCCTCCCCAGACCGACAGTAGGGCAGCATGTGGTAGTCTACACCCTCCCCAGACCGACAGTAGGGCAGCGTGTGGTAGTCTACACCCTCCCCAGACTGACAGTAGGGCAGCGTGTGGTAGTCTACACCCTCCCCAGACCGACAGTAGGGCAGCATGTGGTAGTCTACACCCTCCCCAGACCGAAAGTAGGGCAGCGTGTGGTAGTCTACATCCTCCGCAGACCGACAGTAGGGCAGCATGTGGTAGTCTACACCCTCCGCAGACCGACAGTATGGCAGCATGTGGTAGTCTACACCCTCCCTACCCAAAGCTGTAAAGGAATGTGAATCACTACCCACTTTCAAAAACACTCTCAAAGAACACCTACGGGAGACTGCAATTCAAAACTGGCCCCTACAAATGTCCTAATCCAGTTGTACAGTAAAGACCAAGTATGGCCATGTCAGTATTCCAATGTACAGTGCCCCCCCCCGTACCCAACCCCCCCCCCCCCCCCACCTCCAATGTACAGCCCCACCCAACCCCACCCCACCTACCCAACCTTCTCCAATGTACAGTTTCTATGTCAAATGTATATACACTCTTTTTCTGGATTTTTTTTAGTATCACAAACAGTACTGTATTTGCAAATCTGGTATGTCATAAATGTATAGATGTAGCAGTACTGTCTATCTGTATGTTGTGTGTGTCATATGATGAATTGAAAATGGGGGACCCTGATGTAAACAAGACGAAAGTCTTTCTCTGGTCTGCATCCCCTTAAAGGGGAACTATTTTACTATTTCTTTCACTATTTGGGCACGTTTACACAATTCCTGTGAGTCTATGGAACACCTCTGTAATATATATATATCTTTTTTTTTCATTGTTTTGTATTTCTAATCAAGTCCTCAAAAACAGCATTTTTCTACCTCAAGATCTTAAGCCGTTTTGAGCCTGGGCTCCAGCCACCCTGCAGCTGAGTTTCTGCTACTCCTGGACTGCCTCAACCTCACACAACACATTGATGTCCCCACACACACAAAGGGCCACACGCTCGACCTGGTCATCACAAACTCCGCCCCCATCAACAACCTGCTAGTCTACGATCTAGGGGTATCCGACCACAAGACCATCTCAATGGAGCTGTCTTTCCAGTCTCCACTCAACAAGCCCAAGCGCCAAATCCGTTTCAGGAACCTCAAAAATATCAACCCGGACACTATGACCCTGGACCTCCAGCTTCTCTCCTCTGTCAACTTCTCATCAGCAACTGAGTCAGTGGACTTCTACAATAAATCCCTGAACAGTCTTCTGGATCTCCATGCCCCTGTTAAATCCAAAACGGTCACCTTCGCACGCTCAGCCCCCTGGTACACCAGCGAGCTGCGTAGTATGAAGACTGCTGGGCGTGTCCTTGAGCGGCGACTCAAGGTCTCAGGACTCACTGTACATAAATTGGCCTACCGTGAACACCAGAAGGCCTACTCAAAATCCCTCAGTCTGGCACGGTCCCAGTACTACTCTTCCATCATAAATGACAGTCCTGGAAACTCCAAGCAACTATTCTCCACCATCAACCACCTCCTCAAACCCCAAATATCACCTCACTCTGATTCTTCTGAGGAACAGTGTAGCAACTTTGCCACCTTCTTCAGGACCAAAGTTGACACCATCCGCTCCCTCCTCTCTAGCCCCTCTGCCCCTCCAGTCCAAACAGTTGAACCACAGCCGGCGACTACTCAACCTCTCTGCTGCTTTTCAATCATCACACAGCGAGAGGTTGAGGAAATCGTCAGGAAAATGAAACCTTCCACTTGTATCCTGGACCCCTTTCCCTCAGCCCTGGTGAAATCCAATATTGTCACTATGAGCCCTCTCATCACCAAGGTCATAAACCTCTCTCTCCAGGCTGGCCATGTCCCCTCTGCCCTTAAAACTGCAGTCATAAAGCCACTAATTAAAAAACCCTCCCTAGACCCGGAAATCTTGGCTAACTACAGACCTATATCCAACCTCCCATTCCTATCTAAGGTGCTGGAGAAGGTAGTTGCCGCTCAGCTTCAGGACCACCTAAACTCGAACCAACTTCTCGAGAAGTTCCAGTCAGGTTTCCGCTCTGGCCACAGCACAGAAACTGCCCTGGTCAGGGTCACCAATGACCTACTGATGACGGCTGATGCTGGCTCTCCTTCCCTCCTCATCCTCCTTGACCTCACAGCAGCCTTCGACACCGTCGATCATGACATCCTCCTTCACCGGCTCCAGTCCACCATCAGACTTTCAGACTCTGTCCTTGAGTGGTTCAGATCCTACCTCACCGGAAGAACGGAGTATGTCTCCTTGGGAGAGGCAGGGTCTGACACCCATCATGTCACCTGTGGTGTCCCACAAGGATCAGTCCTCGGCCCCACCCTATTCACCCTCTACATGCTCCCCCTTGGCTCTGTCATCAGCCGGCATGGAATATCATTCCACTGCTACGCTGATGACACCCAACTATACCTAAAAATAAACCCCACCCCATCCACAGTTCTGCCATCTTCCACGCTGACCACATGCCTGGAGGAGACCAAGGCATGGATGAAGCACAACTTTTTTACAGCTAAACAGTTCAAAAACTGAAGCCATTATCATTGGCACCCCACACCAGGTTCGTTCATCCACCATCACCACCATCACCTTTTCCGGCCAAAACATCACCCTGTCACCAACAATCACCAACCTAGGGGTAAAAATGGACCCTCACCTGACCTTTGAGGCACACATAAATCAACTATACAAAAATTCTTTCTACCACCTTAGAAACATCGCCAAACTACGCCCCTCACTCACGCTGTCAGATGCCGAAAAGCTCATCCACGCCTTTGTTTCCTCCAGGCTGGATTACTGCAACGCACTCCTCATCGGGATTCCTAGCAAGAACATCCAAAGGCTACAATGTATCCAAAACAGCGCTGCTAGGATCCTGATGAGAGTGCGGAAATACCACCACATCACCCCCATCCTCAAGTCCCTTCACTGGCTCCCTGTCTCACTCAGGATTGAATTCAAAGTCTCCCTGCTCACCCACAAATGCATCTACGGAAACGCCCCCCTATACCTCAAAGAACTCATCACCCCTCACTCCTCCTCTCGACATCTCCGCTCTGGCCAGGCAAACCTCCTCCAGCGCCCAAGGACAAATCTATGCACTATGGGAGATCGGGCTTTTTGCTCCTCCGCTCCCAGTCTGTGGAATGCTCTCCCTGACTACCTGAGAGCACCACAGACTGTGGATGTTTTTAAGAAAGGCCTCAAAACCCACCTTTTTAGTAGAGCCTTCTGTTGACCTTTTATCAAATTATTTTTGCTCCAGACATTTTATGTTCTTTTACCAATTTATTTTATCAGTTTTATTATTCTATGTTTCTCTGCTATTTTATGTTTTAGTCTTGCCTATTTTTATATTCTTTCTTTCCTTTATTCTCGCTAGCTTTTAAGTCCCTTAACTGTAGCGCTCTGAGAGTTGCCCCGCAACTGTAAAGCGCATTACAAATGAAATCTATTGTGCAGCTCATCTTGTACCTGATGCCACACAGCCACATTAACATGCAGCGGTGTCTCTCTGACATCACAAATCATCACATTTTCAGATGACTCAGTTCAGTGAGGGTGAATATTGTGAGAGGAGAATTGGAAGAATGCGCCAATATGAGAATTAGAGACATAGATCATATTAATATAAGTTCACATAGCTAGGAAACAATGCTAAACACTCAAAAAGGCCATTTATAAGATAGTTCCCCTTTAACAATTGTATGTATTGAGCTTTACTATACTGTACCCATTCTGCAATCTGTTAATAAACTTTTCAATCAATCACTCAATCAATCAATCCCCAGACCGATAGTAGGGCAGCATGTGGTAGTCTACACCCTCCCCAGACCAACAGTAGGGCAGCATGTGGTAGTCTACACCCTCCCCAGACCGACAGTAGGGCAGCATGTGGTAGTCTACACCCTCCCCAGACCAACAGTAGGGCAGCATGTGGTAGTCTACACCCTCCCCAGACCAACAGTAGGGCAGCATGTGGTAGTCTACACCCTCCGCAGACCGACAGTAGGGCAGCATGTGGTAGTCTACACCCTCCCCAGACCGACAGTAGGGCAGCGTGTGGTAGTCTACACCCTCCCCAGACCGACAGTAGGGCAGCATGTGGTAGTCTACACCCTCCGCAGACCGACAGTAGGGCAGCATGTGGTAGTCTACACCCTCCCCAGACCGACAGTAGGGCAGCATGTGGTAGTCTACACCCTCCCCAGACCGACAGTAGGGCAGCATGTGGTAGTCTACACCCTCCACAGACAGACAGTAGGGCAGCATGTGGTAGTCTACACCCTCCCCAGACCGACAGTAGGGCAGCATGTGGTAGTCTACACCCTCCCCAGACCGACAGTAGGGCAGCATGTGGTAGTCTACACCCTCCCCAGACTGACAGTAGGGCAGCATGTGGTAGTCTACACCCTCCCCAGACTGACAGTAGGGCAGCATGTGGTAGTCTACACCCTCCCCAGACCGACAGTATGACAGCATGTGGTAGTCTACACCCTCCCAGACCAACAGTAGGGCAGCATGTGGTAGTCTACACCCTCCACAGACAGACAGTAGGGCAGCATGTGGTAGTCTACACCCTCCCCAGACCGACAGTAGGGCAGCATGTGGTAGTCTACACCCTCCCCAGATGACTGTAGGGCAGCATGTGGTAGTCTACACCCTCCCCAGACCGACAGTAGGGCAGCATGTGGTAGTCTACACCCTCCCCAGATGACTGTAGGGCAGCATGTGGTAGTCTACACCCTCCCAGACCAACAGTAGGGCAGCATGTGGTAGTCTACACACCCTCCCCAGACCAACAGTAGGGCAGCATGTGGTAGTCTACACCCTCCCAGACCAACAGTAGGGCAGCATGTGGTAGTCTACACCCTCCCCAGACCGACAGTAGGGCAGCATGTGGTAGTCTACACCCTCCCAGACCAACAGTAGGGCAGCATGTGGTAGTCTACACACCCTCCCAGACCAACAGTAGGGCAGCATGTGGTAGTCTACACATCCTCCCCAGACCGACTGTAGGGCAGCATGTGGTAGTCTACACATCCTCCCAGACCGACTGTAGGGCAGCATGTGGTAGTCTACACACCCTCCCATACCAACAGTAGGGCAGCATGTGGTAGTCTACACACCCTCCCAGACCAACAGTAGGGCAGCATGTGGTAGTCTACACCCTCCCAGACCGACAGTAGGGCAGCATGTGGTAGTCTACACCCTCCCAGACCAACAGTAGGGCAGCATGTGGTAGTCTACACCCTCCCAGACCAACAGTAGGGCAGCATGTGGTAGTCTACACCCTCTCCAGACCGACAGTAGGGCAGCATGTGGTAGTCTACACCCTCCCAGACCAACAGTAGGGCAGCATGTGGTAGTCTACACCCTCCCAGACCAACAGTAGGGCAGCATGTGGTAGTCTACACCCTCCCCAGACCAACAGTAGGGCAGCATGTGGTAGTCTACATCCTCCCCAAACCGACAGTAGGGCAGCATGTGGTAGTCTACACCCTCCCCAGACCGACAGTAGGGCAGCATGTGGTAGTCTACACCCTCCCAGACCAACAGTAGGGCAGCATGTGGTAGTCTACACCCTCCCAGACCAACAGTAGGGCAGCATGTGGTAGTCTACATCCTCCCCAAACCGACAGTAGGGCAGCATGTGGTAGTCTACACCCTCCCCAGACCGACAGTAGGGCAGCATGTGGTAGTCTACACCCTCCCCAGACCGACAGTAGGGCAGCATGT
Source organism: Notolepis coatsorum (assembly GCF_963971535.1). NCBI lineage: Eukaryota > Metazoa > Chordata > Actinopteri > Aulopiformes > Paralepididae > Notolepis > Notolepis coatsorum. The sequence goes on along the minus strand of NC_140179.1, from coordinate 7,880,256 downwards.
GGTAGTCTACACCCTCCCCAGACCAACAGTAGGGCAGCACAATGACCAGGAAGGGAATTGGCAGAACGATTAAATTGGGGGATGGGAGGAAAGATAGAAAGGAGAAAAAAAGAAGAAAAGGCCTTCCACCCAGGACCTTCTTGCTGTGAGGCAACAGTGCGTCCGAGATTGTGTACCTGAAAAGGTTCATATTAATTTCACCCTTTATGAGCGCACAGTCACATCATTGCGTATAAACACTGGTCCTCGTTTTAAACGGATCACAGCGTTGTTGTGAGACTGGAGTCCATCCTTACAAACCTACAAACAAAGCTGACAATATGGCTTGGTGAGGCACCTGTCTGGCACAGTCTGTTTTGTTTTCCTCCGGTACGTTACCTTCTCTCTGCGTGCCAAAGAGACATGTAAGGGATACCCCCACACTCTGGCACCGCTACATCATGGATACTGCCCAGGAAGGACCACTGAGGTCGGAACAGGTTTGTGTGTGTGTGTGTGTGTGTGTGTGTGAGCATGTGTGTGTGTGTGCGTGTACGGGTGGGCGTGTGCGTGTGCACCAGCTCGTGTGTGTGTGGGCGTGTCCTCCCATGCCTGGTAAATGGTGCATTTATATAGCGGTTTTAAGCAAAGCGCTTTACAATTTGTTCCTCACATTCACCCATTCATGTATACAATATACATAACTGTATATTGTACATAGTGTGTTACAATGCTTCTTAGCTTAGCACTGTATTGCATTTTATTCTTATTACTTTATCATGTCTATTTTATTATCTATTCTATCTTATTATTGTATTTTTGCACAATCAAGGCGGGCATGGCCACCTTCATTTCACTACTATGTCTGGATATGTATGTGACAAATAAATCTCTTGAATCTTGAATCTTGATTCACTCACACATTCACGGCGGAGCCGACCATGCAAGGCGTCGACCTGCTCATCAGGAGCAGTTAGGGGTTAAGTGTCTTGCTCGAGGACACTTCGACACACTGCCCAGGAGGAGCGGGAATTGAACCGGGAACCTTCTGTCTACCAGATGACCGCTCTACCTCCTGAGCCACTGTCGCGCCCTGCCTCTGTATGTGTGGAAATTAGGAAATGACTTGCTAACACACTGTAGAATAACTACAAGTGGTGTTATCAGGTGAACTCAGTAACCCGTGAAGACACGGAGCCCTTCTCTAGAACGAGCCTGCTTCTGTTTGCTCCGACTATCACTTCCATGCCGTTCACCTTGCTCCGGGGAGGGGGGAAGTGCCTTGAAGAACAGCGCTCCGCTAGGCTATTATTATAGCTACATCATATTGTTGTTTACTGGATGTGTGGACGATGACACAACACTAGGTGTGTAACAATGCATCGATCCTAAAGTCGAATCGAATCGTGGTCAAGAGATTTCATGATGCATTGAATCGTTGCCTGAGGAAACGTAATCTAATCGAATCGTTGTGGGGTCAAATATTTATACCCCTATTATTGACCTATAGTCCATTCATGCTGAGTGAATCAGTTCCCCCAGCCACATTTGTGTATTCAACATTTTTTGGGGAATTAACTGATAGAAAATGTATCGAATCACATCCAATCGAATCGTGGTCAAATGAAGAGATTTCATGATGCATTGAATCGTTGCCTGACTAATCGTAATCGAATCGAATCATTGTGGGGTCAAATATTTACACACCTACAAACACACACATACCCCCTCGGTAGATGAGGTAAGATCGGACCCTTTTGAAATTGTCCATTTGCTTTTGCTATCTATCATCCAGTTGATAACCTCTGACCTCTAATGACGTAGAGGTTACAGTGGTTCAAGCTCTATGGCATGTATATGGAAGAGTTTACAGTGTGACCTACATCGGGGAACATAATTATGTTGAGCAACATATTCTTCCACGCAAAGCCTCCGTTGGAACTTGCAACAATCGTACACTACTTATTATTAATCGACACTATGAATTTCAATTATTAAGATTAACAGTAGCTTAAAGGGTGAGTAAATAATTCACATAATGCAAAGGTTGGTAAACTTGAGTTTGAACTGGAGTTACTCTCGACTACATCCCAATAGTGTACCATTTTCCAAGAAGATTTCATGGGTTTTCAGAAAGAGAAAAAAAACGACAATCTATATTATTATTATGTGTCCCTTGTTCAAATCTGTTCCAATTACAAACAGCAATTTAAGTCTTTACTTTACATGTATAGGCCCTGTAACACTGGATAATATAATAACACTGGATAATGTAATAACACAGGATAATGTAACATCACTGGATAATGTAATAACACTGAATAATGTAATAATACTGGATAATGTAATAGCACTGGATAATATAATAACACAGGATAATGTAATAACACTGGATAATGTAACAGCACTGGATAATATTTTTTCATTTCAACCTTTATTTAAAATCGTAAGCATCTGAGGTTTCCCTCATTTACAGAAACGACGATTGTACAGTACATAATAAAAACAATATTCACAGAAATTTAAACACCAGAGTAAAAGAAATTAAAAACGTTTAAAAATCATTTTAAAATATCAACTAAAACAGTTACAGGTAGTCACACAATGGTCTGAAATCATACATTTAAACATTCCAAGGGAAGGGAGAACCTCCAATTTTAGCGTGAGTTGAAGGACATTCCATGAGTTAGAGGCATCAAAGGATAATCAATGGATATATAATAACACAGGATAATGTAACATCACTGGATAATGTAACATCACTGGATAATATAATAACACAGGATAATGTAACATCACTGGATAATGTAATAGCACTGGATAATATAATAACACAGGATAATGTAACATCACTGGATAATGTAATAGCACTGGATAATATAATAACACAGGATAATGTAACATCACTGGATAATGTAATAGCACTGGATAATATAATAACACAGGATAATGTAATAACACTGGATAATGTAACAGCACTGGATAATGTAACAGCACTGGATAATGTAATAACACAGGATAATATAATAACACTGGATAATGTAATAATACTGGATAATGTAACAGCACTGGATAATGTAATAATACTGGATAATGTAACAGCACTGGATAATATAATAACACTGGATAATGTAACAGCACTGGATAATGTAATAACACTGGATAATGTAATAGCACTGGATAATGTAATAACACTGGATAATGTAATAACACTGGATAATGTAACATCACTGGATAATGTAACAGCACTGGATAATGTAATAACACTGGATAATGTAATAACACTGGATAATGTAATAATACTGGATAATGTAACAGCACTGGATAATGTAACAGCACTGGATAATGTAATAACACAGGATAATGTAATAATACTGGATAATGTAACAGCACTGGATAATGTAATAACACTGGATAATGTAATAATACTGGATAATGTAACAGCACTGGATAATGTAACAGCACTGGATAATGTAATAACACAGGATAATGTAATAATACTGGATAATGTAACAGCACTGGATAATGTAACAGCACTGGATAATGTAATAACACAGGATAATGTAATAATACTGGATAATGTAATAACACTGGATAATGTAATAACACAGGATAATGTAATAATACTGGATAATGTAACAGCACTGGATAATGTAACAGCACTGGATAATGTAATAACACAGGATAATGTAATAATACTGGATAATGTAACAGCACTGGATAATGTAATAGCACTGGATAATGTAACAGCACTGGATAATGTAATACTATTTTCATTTAGAAGGACTTTGTAATGTAATACAACTGGATAATGTAATAACTTAAAACATTTAGACAGACTTCATAATGTAATACAACTGGATAATGTAACAACTTTTCATAATGTAATAACTTTCTTCATTTAGAAGGACTTCGTAATATAATACAACCACATAATGTAACAACTTGCCAGATAATGTAATAAATATGTGGAACGGATGATGCAATATGTTGTTACATTATCCGGTGGTTTGTGGTTGTTCATTTTCCGATATGGATCCATTTTGGATGTATAATGTAATAACTTTACCAGATTATGTAGGTCTACTAACGTAAAAAAAAAGAAATCACTGTATTTATATACACATATAATATGTATATTTGTATACAAACATTTCTATGAGACACATTTTGTGGTCAATCAATGTAGCACCAATAACATTTGTTGCAAATAATAATGTTAAAATGTATAGTGTTTGAGTGGCGCTCTGAGGTTGAGGTCGGTGCAGCTCCCCCTCCAGGCGGTGATGCACCCCGTCAGGACGCTCTCTGTTGTTCCTCTGTAGAACGCCTTCAGGATCTTGGGTGTCATGCCAAACTTCTTCAGCCTCCTGTGGTAGAGGTGTTGTTGGGCCTTCTTTACCACATGGTTAGTGTGGACGTCCCAGGTGAGTCTGTCGGTGATGTGGACACAGAAGAACTTAAAACTGACTCTCTCCACTGCAGCCCCGTCGATGGTGATGGGGTCCAGCTTCTCTCCCCCTCTCCTGTAGTCTATGAGCAGCTTCTCTCCCCCTCTCCTGTAGTCTATGACCAGCTTCTCTCCCCCTCTCCTGTAGTCTATGACCAGCTTCTCTCCCCCTCTCCTGTAGTCTATGACCAGCTTCTCTCCCCCTCTCCTGTAGTCTATGACCAGCTTCTTTCCCCCTCTCCTGTAGTCTATGACCAGCTTCTTTCCCCCTCTCCTGTAGTCTATGACCAGCTTCTCTCCCCCTCTCCCCCTCTCCTGTAGTCTATGAGCAGCTCTTTGTTTTTTTCCACATTGAGGGAGAGGTTGTTCTCCTGGCACCACTTTGCCAGGTTGTCAACATCTCTCCTGTAGGCCGTTTCGTCGCTCTTGGTGATTCGGTCGCTCACTGTGGTGTCATCAGCTAATTGAATCACCGCGTTGGAGCTGTGCGTGGCTACGCAGTCATACATGACCTTATAATGTGTAACATATTTATTACATTATCTGGCAAGTTGTTACCGGTTCTACTACATTATAAGGTCCTTCTAAATGCCTTTTCTTTTGATTCATGTGACCAAAAATAAAATGTGACTTGAAAAGGATAGGATACAAATCTTTAACCGTCTGTAGAGTGATAGTGAAAGGGTTAACCGTCTGTAGTGTGGTAGTGAAAAGTTAACCTTCTGTAGTGTGGTAGTGAAAGGTTAACCTCCTGTAGTGTGGTAGTGAAAGGTTAACCTCCTGTAGTGTGGTAGTGAAAAGTTAACCTTCTGTAGTGTGGTAGTGAAAGGTTAACCTCCTGTAGTGTGGTAGTGAAAGGTTAACCTTCTATAGTGTGGTAGTGAAAGGTTAACCTCCTGTAGTGTGGTAGTGAAAGGTTAACCTCCTGTAGTGTGGTAGTGAAAGGTTAACCTCCTGTAGTGTGGTAGTGAAAGGTTAACCTTCTGTAGTGTGGTAGTGAAAGGTTAACCTTCTGTAGTGTGGTAGTGAAAGGTTAACCTTCTGTAGTGTGGTAGTGAAAGGGTTAACCTTCTGTAGTGTGGTAGTGAAAGGTTAGCCTTCTGTAGTGTGGTAGTGAAAGGGTTAACCTTCTGTAGTGTGGTAGTGAAAAGAATATTGTTTAAAAGCTTTAACATTACAGCCTCCCCGATCTGTATTTTAGTGTATGTCTGTCACTGGATATGTTTTAATTGGGTTTTTATGTGGTTCCTCCATATTCTGGTTGTTTAAAAATGTGAAACAGAGTCTTGTAGGATATAACCAGAAGTTATCCATACGTCACGCTGATCCATAGCACGACAATGTCTGAGGGAGTTATATATTATTTAGTTGAGAATTCCATAACTGTGTAGATGGGGAGATAGCAACCTGGAGAGAGTGAAACCTGCGATCAGAATAGCCATCCTTATAAATCGTAAAATAAAAATGGTAAATGGTGCATTTATATAACTATATATCAAGTTTCAAGTTTGTTTATTATTTCTCACAATAAAATACAGAATACTTTACGATGAAATGCTTGTTTCTGTATGAGCCCCTGAAGTGTGCTTCATAAAGTAGAAAACAAGTAAGTAAAAAAGTCATTAAGAAGTAGGTCAAAAGTAAGTAAAGGGATGTTCAATATACATATATACAATACAGAGTAAAATGGGTAACAACAATGCAGATATGAGGTACAAAACTTAGGGTAAGGTGCAAATGATATATTTGGATATATAGCTTTTATCCAAAACGCTTTACAATTTGTTCCTCACATCTTACCTGTTCACACACCGACGGCGGAGGCGACCATGCAAGGTGCCGGCCTGCTCATCAGCAGCAGTTAGGGGTTAAGTGTCTTGCTCAAGGACACTTCGACACGCTGCCCGGGAGGAGCGGGAATCTAACCGGGAACCTCCGGATTACCAGACGACTGCTCTACCTCCCAGCCACTGTCGCCACACTCTCTTGTTATCTCTACATTGTATTGAATGAAATTATCTTGATATCATATTATTCCTCATGTTTCCTTGGACTCCCTGGAACCCCTCCAGGACCCCGGACCATGCTTTGAGAACCACAGCTCTGCAGCAACCAGACTCATCACACGTTTTTTTCCTTTTTTTTTGTATGTAAAGCTGCCTCACACAAAAGCAATACTGCTACTGGTAGGCTACAGTACATAACTCATTGATTGATTGATTAAAAACTTTATTAACAGATTGCAGAATGGGTACAATACAGTACGGCTCAATACACACAATTGTTAAGGGGATGCAGAAAGACTTTCGTCTTGTTTACACCAGGGTCCCCCATTTTCAATTCAAAAGCTCTATTTCTCTTTTTATAAATAACTAAAACGACAGGCACAGCTAGTTCATTGCCAATGCTGGTATCAGTAACTGTATGATCAATAGTATTGACTGTACTACGTGACGTCACAGAATGAACAATTGTCACAACCAAATAAATCACAAGTTCCGGTTTCGTCCACTAGATGGCAGTGCTCTGTCATTAGTAACCCCATGATACCCCAACAGCTACCATTGAAACGCTCTCTAAGCTCCCAGAGCTGAATAGCCAGCAGCCAACACCATACGCCAATTATATCACTCCTCATTAGTTAGATGCTACATGATAGATGCTTCATGATAGATGCTACACTGATAGATACTACACTGATAGATGCTACATGATAGATGCTACATGATAGATGCTACATGATAGCTGCTACACTGATAGATACTACACTGATAGATGCTACATGATAGATGCTACACTGATGCTACATGATAGCTGCTACATGATAGATGCTACACTGATGCTACATGATAGCTGCTACATGATAGATGCTACACTGATGCTACATGATAGCTGCTACATGATAGATGCTACACTGATGCTACATGATAGCTGCTACATGATAGATGCTACATGATAGATGCTACACGATAGATGCTACATGATAGATGCTACATGATAGATGCTACATGATAGATGCTACATGATAGATGCTACACGATAGATGCTACATGATAGCTGCTACACTGATAGATACTACACTGATAGATGCTACATGATAGATGCTACACTGATGCTACACTGATGCTACATGATAGATGCTACATGATAGATGCTACACGATAGATGCTACACTGATAGATGCTACACTGATAGATGCTACACTGATGCTACACTGATGCTACACGATAGATGCTACACTGATAGATGCTACACTGATAGATGCTACACTGATGCTACACTGATAGATGCTACACTGATAGATGCTACACTGATGCTACATGATAGATGCTACATGATAGATGCTACACTGATAGATGCTACACTGATAGATGCTACACTGATAGATGCTACATGATAGATGCTACACTGATAGATGCTACATGATAGATGCTACACTGATGCTACATGATAGATGCTACATGATAGATGCTACATGATAGATGCTACATGATAGATGCTACACTGATGCTACATGATAGATGCTACATGATAGATGCTACATGATAGATGCTACACTGATGCTACATGATAGATGCTACATGATAGATGCTACACTGATAGATGCTACACTGATAGATGCTACATGATAGATGCTACATGATAGATGCTACATGATAGATGCTACACTGATGCTACATGATAGATGCTACATGATAGATGCTACATGATAGATGCTACATGATAGATGCTACACTGATGCTACATGATAGATGCTACATGATAGATGCTACATGATAGAACCAGCTGTCTTGTGGCAGTGAAATGGTTAACCTTCCGTGTATTGGTACAGTGAAAGGGTTAACCGTTTGGTAGTACGGCGGTGAACGGGTTAAATGTTTATCCATGGGGATCAACAGCCTCTTTGAGAGCGGGGCCTTTTTGAGTGACGTTTTTATTTTTTTAAACATTTCAAGAGGACAACTTGTGATCACGATGAAGGTTACTCATGGTTCAGCAAGCTAAAGCCCGCACACTGTACAGCGTGTACATTCAACCTCGCGGGTTAGAGAGCAGCTCGCAACCTTTGTCTCCTACTGAGTGCTGCTACGTCTGCTAAAATATAATAACTTTTTCCATTAATTGGGCGGCTACGTGGCGCAGTGGGCAAGGCGCTCGCAACGAATGGATGCTTCCTGTTCGAGCCCCGCTCTCCACATTGCTTTCAGTTTAGCTGGTCGTCCACAGTAATACACATTGGCCGTATTACGTGCTATGTATGACTTAGTCCACATTGCAGCCGGCTTGTGGGAGGCAAGAAACAGAGTTCCAAAGACAGGGGAGGGTTGAATTGGACGATATGAAAAATTGGGGTGGGAGAAAAAATAGAAAAATGGGAGAAAAAGTGGATAAAAAAAAAACTTTTTCCATTAATTCATTAATGGAAAAATAGAAAAACAAAAATTTATGAAACTATTAATTACTATGAATTTGTGGGAAAAGATTACATTCTGTAGTTATACACAGATATTTATTGTAGATGGATACAGAATTAGTTTATATACAGTGCATTTGACTATTATTCACACACACAGGGGCGACCCTGAACTGAACCTCGTACTCAGGTTGGGCTCCTTGGTTCTTATTATTATCTTCCGTGTTTCAGCACTCCGGACCGTTTCATTTTCCAAAAATCTCCTCCATCTTTCGAGGGTCCGCGATGAACGAGGTCGTACCAGGGTGCTACAGGGGAGGGGGGGGGGGGGGGGTATTGGGGGGGCTGTGGTGTTTGTGTGTTGGGAGGTCTCTTCAGATTCCTGCTTGACAGTGAGGGTCCTCCAGCCCCCCGAGCGCTCCTTCACTTCGGACCTACAGCAACGAGAAAGACCGGCCTCAACGCACTCGCAGACGCACACCACAAAGACGCACACCGCGTACACACACAAACACACACACACACACACACACACACACACACACACACACACACACACACACACACACACACACACACACACACACACACACACACACACACACACACACACACACACACACACACACACACACACCTCATGCACAATTATTCCAGACAAATCACGGACCCTGGGGATCCTTCAGCCTCCATACCGTCTGAAGGGGAACCTTTAACTCTTTGTGTGCTCCCTAATCCTCACCTCCCACCCCCTCTCTTACCCCCCCCCACCACCCACCACCCAGCGATCCTAAACCCCTCCCCCCACCTCTCTGTCTCTACTACAAGGGGTGGGGGGGGGGGTTAGTGTGTCTGCATTTGACTGGCCATAATTTCTTTTAAAACTTTTTCTCTCATCTCATTAGCAAAAATGGAGTCAGAAGAATAGACAGGCATGTGGAGGAGGAGGGCTTCATATCTGTAAATGCAGAGGGTGGCGATAGAGGGCGATGTTCGCAAAGATCGAGGTCGTCGACGGTTGCCAGGGCAGAGGACAGAGGACAGGGGGAGAGGACAGAGGGAGAGGACAGAGGGAGAGAGGAGAGAGGGAGAGGAGAGGAGAGAGGGAGAGAGGAGAGAGGGAGAGGACAGAGAAGAGAGGAGAGGAGAGAGGAGAGACAGAGAGAGGACAGAGGGAGAGGAGAGAGGGAGAGGAGAGAGGGAGAGGAGAGAGGAGAGAGGGAGAGGAGAGAGGAGAGAGGAGAGAGGAGAGAGGGGAGAGGGAGAGGAGAGAGAGGGAGGAGAGAGGAGAGAGGACAGAGGGAGAGGAGAGAGGGAGAGGAGAGAGGGAGAGGAGAGAGGAGAGAGGGAGAGGAGAGAGGAGAGAGGGAGAGGGCAGAGGGAGAGGAGAGAGGGAGAAGACAGGGGGAGAGGAAAGAAGGAGGAGAGAGGGAGAGGAGAGAGGAGAGAGGGAGAGGGCAGAGGGAGAGGAGAGAGGACAGAGGGAGAGGAGAGAGGGAGAAGACAGGGGGAGAGGAAAGAGGGAGAGGAGAGAGGGAGAGGAGAGAGGGAGAGGAGAGACAAGAGAGGACAGAGGGAGAGGAGAGAGGGAGAGGACAGAGGGAGAGGAGAGAGGAGAGAGAGAGGACAGAGGGAGAGGAGAGAGGGAGAAGACAGAGGACAGAGGAGAGGAGAGAGGGGGAGGACAGGGGGAGAGGATAGAGGGAGAGGAGAGAGGGAGAGAGGAGAGCAGAGAGAGGGAGAGGACAGAGGGAGAGGACAGAGGAGAGAGGAGAGAAGAAGAGGAGAGAGGGAGAGGAGAGAGGAAGAGGACAGAGGAGAGAGGAGAGAGGAAGAGGAGAGAGGGAGAGGAGAGAGGGAGAGGAGAGAGGGAGAGGAGAGAGGAGAGAGAAGAGAGGGAGAGGACAGAGGGAGAGGAGAGAGGACAGAGGAAGAGGAGAGAGGGAGAGGAGAGAGGAAGAGAGAAGAGAGGGAGAGGACAGAGGGAGAGGAGAGAGGACATAGGAGAGGAGAGAGGGAGAGGAGAGAGGAGAGAGGGAGAGGAGAGAGGGAGAGGAGAGAGGAGAGAGGAGAGAGGGAGAGGAGAGAGGAGAGAGGGAGAGGACAGAGGGAGAGGAGAGAGGGAGAGGAGAGGAGAGAGGACAGAGGGAGAGGAGAGAGGGAGAGGAGAGAGGGAGAAGACAGAGGGAGAGGAGAGAGGGAAAGGAGAGAGGGAGAAGACAGAGGGAGAGGAGAGAGGGAGAGGAGAGAGGGAGAGGAGAGAGGGAGAGGACAGAGGGAGAGGACAGAGGAGAGAGAAGAGAGCGAGAGGAGAGAGGGAGAGGACATAGGAGAGGAGAGAGGGAGAGGAGAGAGGGAGGGGAGATAGGGAGACAACAGAGGGAGAGGAGAGAGGGAGAGGAGAGAGGAGAGAGGGAGAGGAGAGAGGAGAGAGGGAGAGGACAGAGGAGAGAGGAGAGAGGGAGAGGACAGAGGGAGAGGAGAGGAGAGAGGGAGAGGAGAGAGGACAGGGGGAGAGAAGAGAGGGAGAGGAGAGAGGGAGAGGACAGAGGGAGAGGAGAGAGGGAGAGGACAGAGGGAGAGGAGAGGAGAGAGGGAGAGGAGAGAGGGAGAGGAGAGAGGGAGAGAGGAGAGAGGACAGAGGAGAGAGGAGAGAGGGAGAGGAGAGAGGGAGAGAGGAGAGAGGACAGAGGAGAGAGGGAGAGAGGAGAGAGGACAGAGGAGAGAGGAGAGAGGGAGAGGAGAGAGGGAGAGGAGAGGACAGAGGGAGAGGAGAGGAGAGAGGGAGAGGGAGAGAGGGAGAGGAGAGGACAGAGGGAGAGGCGAGGAGAGAGGGAGAGGACAGAGGGAGAGGAGAGAGGGAGAGGAGAGGACAGAGGGAGAGGAGAGAGGGAGAGGACAGAGGAGAGGACAGAGGGAGAGGAGAGAGGGAGAGGAGAGGACAGAGGGAGAGGAGAGAGGGAGAGGACAGAGGAGAGGACAGAGGGAGAGGAGAGAGGAGAGGGAGAGGACAGAGGGAGAGGAGAGAGGACAGAGGAGAAGACAGAGGGAGAGGAGAGAGGGAGAGGACAGAGGGAGAGGGAGAGGAGAGAGGGATAGGGAGAGGACAGAGGGAGAGGGAGAGGGGGAGGAGAGAGGGAGAGGGAGAGGACAGAGGGAGAGGGAGAGGACAGAGGGAGAGGAGAGAGGACAGAGGAGAGGACAGAGGGAGAGGAGAGAGGGAGAGGAGAGAGGACAGAGGAGAGGACAGAGGGAGGGGGTAAAACATATGATATTATTAAATCAATGTACTCTGGTAATATGTGCAGCGTAAAAATTTGCCAAAAAAAGAACAGAATTCTTTACCCAAGGGCGAGGCGTTCGTCAGGGCTGCAACCTCAGCCCGGCACTCTTCAATATCTATATTAATGAATTGGCTAATATACTAGAAAAGTCCTCTGGCCCCGGTGTAAGTCTCCACAATCGGGAAGTGAAATGCCTGCTCTTTGCAGATGACCTGGTTGTGTTGTCCCCCACAGCAGACGGCCTACAGCAGAGCCTGGACCTGCTAGAGCATTACTGTCAGACCTGGGCCCTGGCAGTAAACCCCAAAAAGACCAAAATAATGATATTTAAAAAAAGATCCAGATCTCAGGACATCCTACCAAAGTTCTCAATTGGTACAAAACATGTAGAGTACTGCACACATTACACCTATTTAGGCCTAAAACTAAGTTCAACTGGACATTTTAAGGAAGCAGTCAATGAGCTGAGAGGGAAAGCACGCCAGGCTTTCTATGCCATAAAAATAAATATACAAACAGAAATACCAATTCGAATATGGTTCAAATTAATAGAATGTGTTATTGAACCAATTGCACTCTATGGCAGTGAGGTGTGGGGTCCACTTACAAAACAAGACTTTACCCAATGGGACAAACACCCCATTGAGACCCTGCATGCAGAGTTCTGTAAGATTCTCCTACATGTCCAGAGGAAAACTACAAACAATGCATGCAGGGCAGAATTAGGCCGTTACCCACTAATACAAAAAATACAAAAAAGAGCAATTAACTTTAGGACATACCTAAAACAAAGTGACCCCCT